>NC_081262.1:14387475-14691702 GCF_030490865.1 Poecile atricapillus
CATCGCCTCTTCTCCGACGGGTTTTTCCTGGTCCCAAAAATCCAGGAAGATCCTTGTGTCTGTTCCTCATAGCAGGGCCACATCCCAGGCTGGCAGGGAACCCTGGGATGAGCAGGAGATGCTTTGTGCCATGGTGACGTCTGACTGTGGTAGGACGTGCCAGGCTTGGGTACATTTTGGAGGTGCCACTTGGCACCTTTGCCTTGTCCCCCTGGCCCAGGGTCAGCATTCCCACCTCTCCTGACCCAGTGAGGCTCCACAGGCACTGAGGTCCCTTCCCTGGTGCTTCTGTGCAGAACCCAGGGGCAGAGCTGGGAGGCCAAACCTGTGGCCTCACACTGGCTCCTTATCAGCCGGTCAGGAATATTTACCTGCCGGTTTCCACTGGATAAAAATTCACTGGACAAACAGGAGCTCCCAGCTGGCCCCAGGGCGGTGGCACAGCAGGGATGTGGCTGAGGTGGGACATGCACCCCAGTCCCTGCTTCATCCCTGCTCTGTCCCCTGCAGGTCACCGAGGTGCCACAGGAGTGTGAGGGACATTGTCCTCACCAAACCCAAGGGTTGGTGACCCTCGTGTGCCAGGGCTGGGGACAGGGGTCATGGATTGTCACCCTGTGTCACCGCGTGTCCCACTGCTGGGGAGGTCAATGTGCTCTATGGGGACCAAGGGTGGGGGGCACCAGACAACTGCTCCTACAAGGGGCTGAACTGAGCCGAGCTGGTCCGGGACTAACTGAACTGAGCAAAGCCCGGTTCAGCTAGGCTGAGCTGGGCCGTGCTGAGACAGGCTGAAGTGAGCTGAGCTGGGATGAGCAAAGCCAAGCCAAGCTGTGCCAGGCTAAGCTGAGCCGAGCTTATCCGTGCCAGGCTGAGCCAAGTCAGGTTGAGCTGATTTGGGCTAAAGGAAGCTGACACACCAAGTTATGGTGAGCACAGCTGAGCTGTGCAAGGCTGAAACCTTGCAAACCAAACCGAACTGGGCCGACCCGATTCGAACCGAGCTGGGCCAAACCGGGCCGAGCCGAACGGAGCCGAGCCGGGCCGAGCGGAGCCGAGCCGGGCCAAAGGAGCCGAGCCGAGCCGAACGGAGCCGAACCGGGCCGAACAGAGCCGAACCGGGCCGATGGGGCCGATCCCGCCCCAGCTGTCAGCGCACCGCCCCTCCCCCGCGGCCGAGGCGGCTCCGCCGCGCCCGCCCCTTTTCTTGCTTCCCATTGGCCAGCGCGGCCATTCGCTCGGGGCGGAGGCGCGTTCCCATTGGTGGGCGAGCACGTCCGTCCGCATTGCGGCCCCGCCCCCTTTTCCGCCTGGCTCCGCGGCGCTGGAAACTTTGCGGCCGGCGCAGTCGGGAGCGGCTCCCGCAGCGCCCGCACGCCCGGCCCTCCCCGAGCCGGCCCCCGGTCCCGCACCGCACCGACCCCCGCGCCGCCCCTCACCGTCCCGCCCGGCCCCGCACGGCGCGGGCAGCGCCGCCCCTCCGCGCTCCGCCGCCGCCCGGCCATGCGCGCCCGCTGAGCCGCAGCAGAGGCGGCCGCTCTGCGCTTCGCTCCCTCTTTTGATTTTTTTTCCTGCAGTATTCGTTGGGGTTCTGTGTTGGTTTTTGCGTTCGGCTGACGCCCCCCGCGGGCGCGGGGCGGCGGCGATGGGCGCGGCGGCGGGCGGGCGCTCCGCGGGGCGCTGAGCGGGCGCTGAGCGGGCGCGGGCCGCGCCATGGCCGCCAAGGACAATCCCTGCAGGAAGTTCCAGGCCAACATCTTCAACAAGAGCAAGTGCCAGAATTGCTTCAAGCCCCGCGAGTCCCACCTGCTCAACGACGAGGATCTCAACCAGGTGGGATCTTGCCCCAAAACCCACTGTTTTTCCCCTAAAATCCACCCCGGCGTCCCGCCCCCCTGCCCGCCCCTAGGGCGCCCTGGGTCTCGGTGCGGTGTCCGCTGGCCCCGTGGGTAGCCTGGGGTTCCACAGGTACCTTTGGAGCTTCCCTGGGTAGTTTAGGGTCCCATGGGTGTCCCGATGGATAGCTCAGGATCCGATGGATAGTGTAGGGTCTCAGGGACGTCCTGGGGTCCCACGGATAGAACAGGGTGGTGCCACGAGTGCCTGCTGTCCCTGTGGTTCGCACAGGATCCCATGGGATCCCCAGGAGTCCCGCGGGGTGCCTGCTGGACACAGATGTTGTAGGGTCCTGTGAGTGCCTGCTGCTCTCACAGGTACCGTGGGATCAGGTCAGGGGATGCTCTGGGGTCCTGTGGATAGCACAGGGACCTACACGTATTCCTATATTCTGTGGGGTGTTGTGGAGCTCCATAGGTGCTCCCTGGTCCCATAGGGTATCTAAGAGCCCCATGAGGTGTTCGCTGATCCTACAAATATCCTAGGGACCCACAGGTATCCATGGATTCTGTGGGGTGTTCAGGAGCCCCACCGATGCACTCTGGTCCCATAAAATGTCCAAGAGTCCCATGGGGTGCCTGCTGGCCCCACGGATAGCACAGGGACCCACATGTATTTGTGGATCCCATGGGATGTCCAGGAGCCCCATGGTTGCTGTCTGGTGCCATAGGGCATCCAGTGATTCTGGCGGTTGCCTGCTGGTCCCATGTGTAGCATGTGGTTCCTTGGGGTACCTGCTGATGCCACTGATACCACAGGGACTCACAGGTATTTGTGAAGCCCGTGGGGTGTCCAGGAGTGCTTTGAGTGCTCCCTGGTCCCATAGAGTGTCCAGAGATCCCATAGGATGCCTGCTGACCCCACAGATTCGCAGGTGTCTCACGGAGCACCCACAGTGCCCACTGGTCCCTGAGGCCATGGCTCACCCCAGTGCCACCTCCCCTGAGGCCATGTGGGGCCCGGCACCAGCACTTGGGGTGATCCCGTCCCCTCCTGGGGTGCACGGCAGCAGGTGGAGGGTGCCCCGTGAGCTCCATCAGGCAATCCAGAAAGTCCTGGGAAAAACTCGGTTGAAAACAAAACGTCCCCTCCTGGACGTGCCGGACATGACCCCCATGCCCTACAACCCCCTGCTCTCCCGGGGACATGGGAAGGAGACCCCAGCCCCTCTCCGGAGAGAGTTCAGCGCTGGGGGGCTTCCAGGGCCTTCCTCCTCTTCCTCCTCTTCCTCCTCTTCCTCCTCTTCCTCCTCTTCCTCCTCTTCCTCCTCTTCCTCCTCTTCCTCCTCTTCCTCCTCTTCCTCCTCTTCCTCCTCTTCCTCCTCTTCCTCCTCTTCCTCCTCTTCCTCCTCTTCCTCCTCTTCCTCCTCTTCCTCCCAGGCCTCACGCAGGCCCAAGGCCGGCGCTCCCATGGCAGGGGGTGTTTGGGGCCTGGGGGGCATTTTTGGGGTGCGGCGGCCCGTCCGTGGTGTTGGGGTGAGGGGAACAGGGCCGCCCTCCCTCCTCCCACACCTTTCTGGGCCAGGGCTGCCATCCCCGCTCCCGATCCTATTATGGCAATGAGATCAGACATATTGCTGCGCTCGCTGGGGGGGCGGCGGAGGGGGGGGCATCGTGAAATCTGAGGGCTAATATGGAAAAAATGTAACTGGAAAAAAATGCCGTGGTGTGTGCGGGAAAGGGGCGGGCGGCGCGGAGCGTCGCGGCCGTGCCCAGACAAAGGAGCCGTCCCTGAGGGGGCTCGGGAAGAGCCCCCCGCTCCCGGCCGGCCCCTTCCCGCTGCCCGGGGATTGCGCTGCCTCCTGGTGCAAAGCTTATTTACTTTCTTTGAGGGGCTCAAAGCATCGCACGCAGCCCGCCGTAGTGCCTGCCTGCCCTGCCACGGGGGCCACCCACTTCTCTGGGGACCCAGGGACGTGTTTCAGGCAGCCCCTCGCTGGCTTTGTTCCCGTCGGGGTGGTGGGTGGCCCTGGGGGGCTGCCCCCGCGTCCGGTTCCCATGGGGTCGGGGTCAGCCCCGTGGCCGGATCCAGGCCCTGCACGGGGGGCTCCGGTTGGGAAAACGGCACAATCCTGCTCGGCTTCTCCCGTGCAGCTGGGGTGAAGTAATCCCGCTTCCCAGATAAGATGGTGGCTGTGGTAGCGTGAGATGCACGCACGCACCTCCCGCCCTGCCCGCAGCTCCCCGTGCCCGGGAGCCCCCCGACCGCTGCCACCCTGCCCTCCTCCCCTCCCAGTTTGTGCCCCGTTTCCCAGCCTGGCTGCATGTGGGTGTGCTCCATCCGAAGCACACCCAGGAATAACGGTTCATTTAACAGCAGCTCTGAATGGTTCTGCCTTTTTAACTCAAACATTTGAAGCTTGGGTTGGGTTTGGGGGTCCCACTCTGCAGCATGGGGGCTCAGTGTGTCCTGCTTGCCCCGTGGACAGGGACAGTGTTGGTGATTACCTGGAGTCAGGCTAGAAAAGTCTTTCGGAGTCATCTGACCTTTGTACTTGGCTTGGAGGAAAGGTGAAGGTACTTCACACTTACGCACTCGTGTCTCTTTTGGATTTTTATTCGATAAAAATACCTGTGTGGGTGTCAGGAACTGCCCCCGCTGCTTCCCAGGGTGCTGCTGGGGCAGAGACCCAGAGTGTGTTTGCAAAGAGACACAAATATTTAGTGGTAGTAGTGGATTTCCGTCATACTCGGGAACCGGCTTAGGAATGGGGCTGGGAAGGGGGAAATCCAGCCCCAAACATCAGGATTAATGAGCTGGAGCTCTCTAATAATAATCAGACTTAGCGCTTCCAACTTCAAAGGGCTGTGCGGACGCTAAGTCCCTAATCCCGGGAGAGCTGCGTTCACGAGTTGTTTTTGTGCGTGGCTGTGTTGCCAGACGAGGCTCGGTGTGATTTGGGGCAGCTACATGCGATCCCACCACCTGTTGGAGATGTGACTGTCCCCTCCCAGGGCTGCAGGTGGGAGGTGATGTGCCCTTGTCCCCTGCCCCCGGTCTGTGTTTGACCTTCCAGGGTGCCCACACAGCCTGGGGAAAACTGGGTCAGTCAGCGCGGCTGTTCTCCCTTTGGGAAAATCTGTTGCTGTGGGTCGTGGGCTGTCAGATCCCTTGATCCTGTGTGGTGGCAGCATCTGGCTGCTGGCAGACACGGTGCTGTTGATGGCTCAGTGCTGGTTGTGCCACCCACCTGTTGCCAGCTTACACTGCTCCTTTCCCATCCAGGGAGAAATTCCCTTTTTGTGGGAATTTCCCACTCTCCTGGTAGGACATGTCTATGCTGGCACTGCACGGTCCCCCTGTAACTGCCTGCAAACCTCTAATGGAACTGGGCTTTCCAGAACCTGCTCTGGGAAGATGGATGGTTCCTAGGGTCCTCCTCCTGTCTCCAAGAGAAAGCCAGCCTGTCCAGTGGGACCTTTTCCTAAGCAGCCATACAAGGCTCTCATGTGGGTGTTCTCATGGGGTCCCTGCTCTCCACACTGGCTACTCCAGGCTGTCTGCACACACATGCCCTTGGTCTGTGAGTTGAAGCCCCCAACAACATGGGACAGGCTGGGAATTAACCTAAAAATTTTGCCTGGCCTGAATTGGAAGAAGAGCAGAGTGTAAAGCAGTTGCTTTTAATTTTCTCCATGCATTTGCTCTCTCGGGGCATGGGGACTGGCACAGATAGAGGAATTTGAGGACGTCTTTCCAGCTACCAGTGTCTTTTTTTCCCCCTTTTTTTCCTTTTTATTAGAGATCATGGCACAAATGCCCAGAGGACCACCCAGTTAGAAAATAGAACTTGCAGACTTTTCCCACTGCCTCTTCCCGTGACACCCTTGCCCAGTGACAGGGGGTGGTTATTTCCATCTCTTCTCCATTGGACATTATCACTTTCCTACTGTTCTGGATGCTGAGCAGCTGGTGGCCAGCAGCCCTGAGGCTGGAGTGTGTCAGCATTGGGTCACAGGCTTGGCTTTGCTCTGGGACATTGCATCCATGGGGCTGGGGTGCCCTGTGCTGCAGGGGTCTTGTCCTGGCTCCTTGCATTGTCCAAAGGGTGACAGGGTGAAGGGTCATGTCCCAGCTACACTTCTCCCTCCAGCCCTGCTCCTTTTGGGAGGAAAAGCCCCCATTTTCCTGGAAAGCAGCCCCCACGCTCGCATTCCCTGCTCCCTGCTGCTTGTATCATGCTGCAAGAATCCGCCTCTACTTGACTGATTATTAGCACTGAACAGGGAGAGATTTCTCTGCTAATGTCAAATTTGCCTCTGTCCCTGGAGGGCAGGGACTTGGGGCCACAGCCAAGGGGCTTGGGGGGCAAGGTCATAGTGGCTCTGCCCTATGGGCAGCATCCCATCCTTGGACAGTGGCGTGCAGGCAGGGAGGGCAGCAGGGACTTGGATGCTGGCATTGATTTGGGGTGCACTTGAACCTCCGCCTGGCCCAAGGGAAGGGACGTGGTGGCGCCTCTGGGTGCTGGAGAACCGTCCCCTTTGCACGCTCGCTTGCTGCTGGGTTTTTACATGGCGCCGCACCTTATCTGCGCTGGCACCCGACAAAGTGATAAATCCCCTCTCCAGCACTGTGGAGAAATGTTGTGGCTTCTCCCAGGCGCTGAGGAAGGCCAGTGGTGGGAAGTGGTTAGATACTCCTGCTTGCTGCCAGGCAAACCGGCTTCAGGGCTGCTCGAGGAGGAGCTGGAATTGCAAAGTCCATTCTGTCCCGCTTCATTTTGCTGCTGCTTGACAAATTTCCTGTGCATGCCCCAGCTGGCCTCGGCCAGCGCTTGCTCTGACTGCCCCAGGCAATGGCAGCGCTCGGACCCAAGCACAGCCCTAGGACCAGAGCTGTTTGCAGTAGGAGGCCGGTTGTTTGCATGAAGGGTGAATTCAACCTTTCCCCTTCCTGTTCCTCTGGTCGGTCAGTCACTCCCACTGCCCACAAAGCTGTTGGGGCAGCTCTGTCCTTTGGGATTTGCCGATGCCTGGGTTGGTGCTAGCGGTGTGCCAGGAGGGCTGTACCATGCATGGTGCCCACCAGCTGGCCCATGGCAGTGGCACTTGGTGTTCCTTGTGCCCCAGATCCAGTCTGTCCAGTCTGGTTTGGCCTTGTGCTGCATGAGATGTGTTGGTGGTGAGATTCTGACCTGGGATTTGCAGCTCTGGCAGTGGCCGACTTGTGCCTGCCTCGTGCAAATGTGTTTTGTTAGAAGAGCAGGATATGGATGGACTCTCCCCATCATCCAAGGTGGCCTCCAGGAGCTGCCCAGGTCTCATTCTGGAAAAAGTACTGTTTGGGCTGAGCCCAGGGGCAGCAAGCAGCCACTTGGATGAGGAGCTGGGGGATGGGAGAGTGTTTTTGCTTCAGGAATAGTTGTGGATGCTCAGAGGCAGCATTGCAGCCTCCGCGTTGGGGTTTGGCGTCACCAGGTGACAGACAGCAAAGGGAAAACGTTGTACAGGCAGGGAAACAGGGATGTAAGCAGCTTAACTACTGAGGCTGGGCTTTATCCTGGCCTCTGGGATTGCTGCTGGAGCGTGGATTTGCACAGCAGCGTTTGCTGTAGTCACCCGACAGCTGTAGTCACGGGTCTCTGGTGGGTCTCCATCTGCCATCCCACTGGGAGTACACAGAACGTCAAGTGATGCCTGTCTCTCAGCTCCTAGAAGCCGTGCTGTGGGCAGGAATGCCTGCTTGGGTATCACATCCCATTCCCTCCTTGAGCACCGTGTCACCTTACCCATTCCTGCCGAGTGACGGCTGCTCCGACTCATCCATCAGCGATGTTCTCTTGGCTCCAAGGTGTGCAAAACTGAGAGCAGAGTAGAGCTGAAACAGCCCAGATTTCCGATTTTCAGGTTGCAACCACAGGATTTGTGGTGACTTTCTCCTTGAACTGTGCCAGAAACGGGTCCCTGCCTCTGGGGAGCTCTGGGTGGATCAGGAGATGGCGTGCAGGCAACAATGACCTTACTGTCCCGCCTCTCTGGGTCTGGATGAGAGCTGTAACCCCGTTGTGCTCCCCTGGGTGAGGGGAACAGCAGGCACTACTGTCTGAGAGGCTGCTTTGCTGAATATTGAGGCTGATCCATAAAGGTGATGGAACAAGTTCCACCATGGATTCACCCATAGCATGGGTCAGGTTGGGTACATCATTCTTTTGTGGGGCTACTGGAAGCCCTGGCATCACTTCCCTGGTGCAGAGGGCTCCCTGCTCCCAGTGCTGGAGACAGAGCCTAAAGCTCCAATGCAACAATCCATTTTTCTTCCCCTTCCCGCTCAGTTGCCCAGCCTGAACAAAACAAGCCCTGCCTCCACCCGAGACAGGCTGATTACGTCTGCCGGCAGCCTAAACAGATTATCCCTCCCGCCACGCGCTCGGAGCCAGGAGTCTCTCCCGGCAATGGATTCGGACTTCCCTCGGAACATGTGGGGGTGGGTGGGCACTGGCTGTGGGGGCATCCCAGCCCACCCGGGTGTCCAGCACCCCAGCAGGGATGTGGGTGCTCTGCTGTGGGGTTGAGCCTGGACCCTAAGAGGGGATGTGGATGTTGGTACAGCTCTGCTGTGCCACCTTGTGCAATGAGGTCCTGTAGCACTGTGGGGATGGCACGGTGTGACTCTGCTGGGTCCTGTGTGCCTGGCTGGTTTGTGTGGGGAGGGAAGAGCTGAAGGTACCACCAAAAACACAGGAGGTGTGAAAGCCTGTCCAACAGGCAGCTGGTTGGTGTCACAGCCCACCTCCAGCCCTGTGACCTGGTGCTCCATGGGCTGCCATGCTCCTGTGACCCATCCTGCCCTCTGGAAGCCGGTGCCCTGCAGCCCTGAGGGTGTGCAGTGGTTCCTGTATCACCCTGGGCTTTGGGAAGTGCTGAGTGGCTCTGCACGTCCTTCAAGCCCAGTTCCCCATCTGCTGGGGGTTGTGTTCCCGGTGCTGGTGGAGCTGGTTGGGGTGGTTTGTCCATGCCTGGGCAGCATCAGCCTGACAGCTTTGTGTAAACCCAGCTGGGGCCACTTCCTTCTCTGCTTCCTCCCACCCGCCGTGCTGCCGGCACTGGGCTGGAGGCAGCGTCCTCCCCCTGGATGCACTGCAGGGCCGAGGGGATGGAAGCAGTGGCTGGAACAGCGACCTGAGAGGCAGGGGAGGTGCTGCGGGTGCCCCACAGCCCAGCCCCAGTGTCGGATCAAAGGTGGGATGGGATACCTGGACACTCCCAGAGGTGTGACAGGAAGCGGAGTGGTGACATGGGGGTGTTTCTGCCTGAGTCAGCCTCCAGCAGTCCCACGGGATCGGATGGAACTGGGCTCTGTGGGGCTGCAAACCGGCCGCACCTCTCATGCCATGGTGGGGTGAGCGTCACCTTACCCCACCCCAGCTCCATCAGCAGTTGCTCTCCATCCACTCTGCTTTCCCACAGCGTTTTGTGGCTCACCCTCTAGCCAGGTACCTTCTGGTTAAAAGCAAAGCCACCCACCCAGTGCCTGAGCACTCTGTGTGGCTTCTACCTGTGGAGAAACTACTTGGAGCTGTCCTTTGGGTATCACCAGAGCTGCCAGAAGGCAGACAGGGCCCTGAGTGGTCAAAGGCATCCTGGGAGCCCTGGGATTGCTCTAATGCCGTCCCTGAATGTGAGGTTGGACAGATCTCCTTTGAAGAGGGAATTTTTTGCTCTGAGGTCTTTCTCAGTGGTGGTTGTTGCATTTTCCTCCTCTGGAGGAACTCTCCAGAGGAAGCTGAGCCAGTGGAAAGGACATGTGATTCCAGCTCCAGCCTGGTGCTCCAACACCCCCTGGACCTGCCTCCCACACTGGGTTTATTTTAAACCTTGCTTCAGCAAGACCATTCCAATGCAGGTGTGATGAGCTTATTTCAGACACTTTGTGTATTTTTTCATATCCCTCTCATTTAGGCTTGTACCTATCTGGGCATTTGCTTGGTTTTAGCAGGAGCTTGTTTTGGTTTGGCTTTAAAAAGCGCTGCTGCGTGTTCCTTTGTTGATGGGTGGAACCAGGCTGCCCACGCTGCCTGGCTCTAATTCATACCTTTCAGCTATTTTGGTTTCAATATCTGGAGTTGGATGCTTCTGCCAAAATAAGTGTAGCCCACTGGTGGTTTTTTATGATGCTCGTACAGAAATGACCGTGATCCGTGTTAAGGGTGTGTATTTCAGGTGCTTGGTGTTTATTTACAGACAGTTTGAGCTAAAATTGGAATGGCTGAGGGCAAAATAATGTCTGCTGGGGGATGTGAGCCAGGCTGAGGTAGGGCAGGACTTCATGCCTGTAATACTGTGGAAGGGCTGCTGGTTCTGGTGATGATGATCCTGTTGGTTTTATGGTTACTTTGTCCCTGGTATGGCACTGGGACATGCCTGTTCACTGTCATGCAGGCTGGATTTTGTGGGGTGCTTGGAGTGGCTTCGGTGCTGTGGCTTGTGTCAGGGAGAGTTTTTGCTCATGGAGCTTTGCTGGGTTGAGCACTTGGTCTTGGTCAGGAACTGTGCAGGGCCACAGAGGGGAAAACTGGGGGATGGAGGAGGGCTGAGCTTGGCTCAGCTCGGCTGTTCAGAGCATCACCCGGGTACTGCCTTGCTGGAGTGGTTCCAAGCGTTGGGGACGTCACATGCTGTTGTCACTGTCATTCTCTTGTTCCTGCATGGTGGAGGCCACTCCCAAGATCTTCTCATGCCCCAGTTGCTCTGCACCCACCCCAAGTTCTCTCACGGGAATTTGGGGACCCCGTTTCCTGTCACAGTGACCCATTGAAGAGTCTCTGATGGGTCATCATCAGTCATTTGCAATTTTGCTTTTCCCCTGTAAAACACAAGAGAAATTTGCGATGTTTGGCTCTTCCCAGGCCACACGGGTGGCCGTGGCCACATCCCAGCATGGTGAGCATTGGGATCTCCCGCTCTGGAGACTTTCCATCAGAGTCCTCCCATCATCGCGTGGGCACGGATGCGTCACGGGCGGCTTTGGGTGGGGGCGCGGGGCGGGGTGTGCCGGGGGAGTGGCAGAGCCTGGCTCACCTGTGGGGCGCTGCCAGCGTGGGCGGCACCGAGACGGGCACAGAGCCGGGCACGGAGCGGTGCCGGGCAGCTGGAGGTGGCATGGGGGCCATGGGCGAGCAGGGCACCAGCATCCAGGTGAGCTGGGCAGGGGTGACAGGGGGCTCTGGGCCTTTTGCCAAACCCAGGGAGGGTTGTGGTGCACACAGGTGCCTTTCTGCGCCCCCAGTGTTGTCTGGGAATAGGTGTAGGGGTGCCCTGGGCCCCCCTAACTCCCCCAAATTGGATCCAAATCCCAGTGCTTCATTTTCATTGGTTGAAATCTCATTTAAAGGGGGAAGGAAGGAAGGTCTTCTCAAATCATGTTTTCCCAGCTGCTGGGAGAGCAGCACCTCGAGCTGGTATGTCGTATTGTGGAGGGGATAAGAGATTTTGTTATTTCTTTTCACTTTATAAACAGTAAAAGGTCTCCTCCGGCGTGTTTCCAGTTTGCTTACTCAGTGCTTCATGCATTTGACAGTTTCTGGTGCATAGGCAGTTTCTTCTATTGTTTGCAGGGATTTTTCCAGAGGGGAAACTTTTTTTTAACATTACAAAACCACAGAAACTGGCAGGAGGAATCATGGGGAGGTACTGTATTGGAAACAGTTTTAAACTTTAAGGAACAGAAAAGAATGAAAGCAACAAGATTAACTGAATCAGTTAGAGGAGAGTTGGGAGTGTGTGTCCTTGTGACTTTTTGGCTGGGCCAGGATAGACGTGCATGGATGTTCCATGGTGGAAAGCAGTGTTCCCAGACCCAGGGTCTCCTGGAGCTGGATCTGCTCTGGATTTCCTCCCTCCTGGTCTGTCTTGGTATCTGTGGAGCCACCTTGCTGGTGTGGCAATGCCTTGCCACTCTTGCAGCAGGCTTTGGCCCCAGCCCTTGCCAGGTGTTGGCTCATCGTTTACAGCTTGTCAAGGCAGCAGGAGCGGTGCCCGCAGGACTTTGCGTGGGAGGACATGCCCGGTGCCCATCCCCATCTCAGCGCTTGCCATGCAGTGGGTCAGCTTCACCCTGGCCATTTCTGCATCCAAGCCACCAGTGGAAAGTGCCTGGATATTATTTTTCCCACTGACATACGGCAGTGCCGCAAGGTTCTTTCCGAGTATTCTTTCCCTTTCTCTTCCCGGCTTGGCTGAATGAGCTGTTTTCCCCTCTCCTGGCTCTGACCTTCCTGTGTGCTCGGCCGTGGGCTGCTGGATGCTGCTGGGGGGGGGAGAGGGCTGACAGGGGCTGCCCCTGCAGGGAAGCAAGAGTTGGATGTGCACGGCACGGGAAGCGGCTGGGAGCTGGAGAACTGCCAGCGCCGGGTAGTTTTTCCTCTCTTAATTAACGAACGGAAAACATCGAGCTCTCCTTTGGAGTGTGTTTTTGCTTTGGAGTAGAGGCACGCTGCCGATGGCAACGGGAAGAGCCGTCTGTGGGGATGGGCTCTGCCACTCGGCAGTACCCAGGAGGTTGGTGCTCTGGGCACGGTGCCATGCAGGAGCAGCTGTGTTTGGAGTTTGTGGCTGGGGTTCTGCCTCCTCCCGAGTCCTCATCTCAGTCCCGTTGGCACACAGTGTGTGTCACACCACGGGTTGCCATCAGACACCACGTTCCCTGCACTGGGAAGGCTGAGTTTGCCTGCGTGCAGGAGGCTGAGCTCACACAGCTGCCTTCGTGCTGGGGCTGCTGCAGTTTCCCGTGGTCCCTGACCATCGATTCCCTGTGGTGCTGATCTATGTTGAGCCATTTTTGGCTGTGCATGAGTGTTTTTCTGCTGTTTCTTTGCAGGCCAAACCCATTTATGGTGGCTGGCTGCTGCTGGCCCCGGAAGGAACGGACTTTGACAACCCCGTCCATCGCTCTCGGGTAAGTGAAGCTGAGACATCCCCTCTGTGGGGTGTGGCAGGAGGAACAGGAGGGGCTGTCCCTGCCCATGGGGGTGGCTGTGACCCTGGGAGTGCCGAAGACACCTCCATGCACCCATCCCCTTGTGCAAACCAGGAAGCTGGGAGATATTTCTGGCAGCAAGGCTGGAATGCCTTCTCTGGGATGCAAGGTCTCCCATGCTGGGCAGCAGCCTGGGGCACTGCAGGTGCGGGTCAGGCTCAATTCTGTTGCTTGTTGCTTTTGCTTTTTGATGTTTTGATACTTCCCTGATTTGCCTGACACGTGCCATGCTGCCAGGAGGATGCTCAGGCCAGTGGGGTGTGGGCTGTGTGACTCTGAGCTGTGCTGTGACCATCAGAAAGACTCCCAGTTTTCCTTTGGGGCTTGGAAACAGCTACTTTATTTTCTGTAGCTCATCGTGAGTGTGCCCAGAGCTCTAGAGGGAGGCTGCATGCTATCCTCGAGTGTGGATATGCCAATGTCAGGCAGGTCCTGCAGCAAGGAAGGCACTGAGAGGTGGTTCCCATTTGCTATAACCCTGCAGAGCTCTGAAGCCAAGTGCTGGCAGCAGGGACCTGCAGACAGAGCAGGACACCCTCAGCTCCTTCCCAAATGGGTTTTCTCATGCCTGGCAGAAGCAGCAGCATCCTGTGGGGTCGGAGCATCCCCCACTTCCCTGTCCTAGGTGGTGTGAGGCTCAGAAGGATGTGGCCAGGCTGATGTCCTTTCTCACTGCTGGCATGTGACGAAGACTTCCAGCTTGTCCCCAAGCTTGTCTTGCAGGGAGCTTGCTGAGGCTGCCAGGATGGGGCTGTCTTGTGCGTGGGAGGGATGGCAATGGTCCGTGAACCCTCTGTCATGCAGCCAAAATGCTCTGGGAGCTGTTTGTAATAAAAAAATTGCTCCCGAATGAGCAAGAATTAGGTTCTGAGTTCAGCCTGGGGTATATGGGTCATTATTTGGAGTCATAGGCTTACTGCCCTGACATAAAGGGGACATGGGACCTGGGTCTCCCCAGAACACAGGCTGCCTGCTAAGCTGGGGCTTGTGGAGGTCCTCAAGGTCCTCTGTAGTTCTGCTTGTCCCTGAGCACCCTGGACTTTGCCCAAAGGGCTGAGAAAAGTGAGATAAGAATTGCTGCACTGGGGCTATGAATCCAAGACTTTTTTATTTCAGCCTGCTCAACCAGTTTTTGCTCTTGGCTGAAAACAACCTGGCACACATGAAAAAAAAAAGTCAGTTTTCCAGCCAGATCACTTCTCCAATCTGATTTGCTGTGCAGCTGCAGAGGCAGCGTGCTGCCAGGATTGCCTGGGCAGTGCCATGCCAGAAGTGCAGCCACCATCCAAATTGAGCTCATGTGCTGCCGGGGGACATCTGACATGGCATCCTGTCACCCTCCAGCACTGGATGCTGGAATAGATGATGCAGAATGAAGCTGAGGGCACAGAACATTTAGTTTGGGGATCCTTCTGGTGTCCCCAGCATTTGTGGCATGAACCTGAATCATGAGAGGTTTAGTTTGGATATTAGGAAAAGGTTCTTCCCCCAGAGGGTGGTCAGGCACTGAACAGGCTCCCCAGGGAATGGTCAAGGGCCCAAAGCTGCCAGAACTCAAGGCAGTCAGCATTGGGCAATGTGGGCTGGTGCACACAGACATTTGGCAGAGCCCTGCTAGCTGATGTGCAGCTCCAGTGCTCCCAGCAAGGCCCAGGGACTGGTGGGCATTGCCATGACCTACCTCAATGTCTTCTCTTGCAGAAATGGCAGCGTCGGTTCTTCATCCTCTACGAGCACGGGCTGCTGCGCTATGCCCTCGACGAGATGGTGAGTGCTGCCCGGCTGTGTCCAGGCTCTGGGGATCAGCTGGGTTATCTGCTGCCCTTGGAGTGCTCTGCCAAGCTGAAGGAGAGTTGTTCTTGCTGGGTTTGACTCTGAGCCAGGCTGGGTTTGTGTGGGAGCTCAGTGGACACTCTGCAGAGGACGTTGGGTGTTTCAGAGGCGTGCAAGTGCTGCCTGGCACGGGATTCATCAGTTGCTGACAAATCCCACACTGGCAGGAAGTGCTGGAGGGGGTCCCCAAGGTCGTTCTCCCTGCTTTCAGCCCTTTCTCCTGGTGCCAGCTGGATTTTGGTTGTGGTGAATCACCTTGGCAGTGTCCGAGAAGGAGGCCCTGCCTAGCGATGCCCGTGGAAAGTAGGTCAGCTGGAACGCCTTCCCACTGCTGCCTGCCCTGGAGCTGCAGCTTGTCACCAGCACTGTTCCCATCTGTGAAACGGGATCAAAGGAAGGGAAACCCATCCACTGTGAGCTGCAAAGTGGGGCTGAAGAGTCCAGTAGGTCAATCCCAGGAGCACCCAGGACTGCTGATCTATCCTGCTGGCTACAGAAAGCCTGTGGGAGAGTGCCCAAGGCTGGCACAGTAGACACCCATGTGCTGGGATCTGCGTGGGCAGGAGGCTCAGGAAGCCAGCTGGAGAGAGCACACCTATGGGACAGGGACACATGGGGACCTGTGTCTGTGTCAGGGAGGCTCCCTGTGAGGTCAGTGTGCCTTGGTCTTCCTCCAGTGCCTCCTGTGAGGGCACCGTGGAATGAGGAGGCACGGTGAGTGTGGCTCAGATTTCATGCTGTGTTTGTTTGTATTTTTACTTGGGCTTGGTCCAAGTGCCCTAAATAATTGAAATGTCTTTGGTAGGAGCAGTGGAGGCTTTAATACATTTTCAGTGTCAGCAACCTGGCTCTGCACTGGGCTGGTGTTTCCTGTCCTACACTGACAGAAGGGTGCTTTTTGTCTGGGTGGAGTAGGGAGATTCCCTAGTCTGAGGCAGAGGTGCAAGGATGCTGGGAAACACAATCTGGAATATTTTTTTGCTGTTTTGCATCCTGAGGAGGTTGACCTGCCACAGGGGCCAGAGAGCACCCAGAGGACAGCAGGAGCATCCCACAGTTCTCCAGGCACCTGTTGGGCTTTTTGTCCTTGAGAAGGGAGAAAGTGGAAAAATACAAACGAAAAGGGAAAGTGCACATGTGCAGCATGGGATGATGTCTCAAGCACTGTGACACCACTGTGCTGGCTCCTGGACTCGCTGCCCCATGGCCATGGGTCCCAGGAGGGTCTGTCCTTTCATAGTCAGAGATAGAGAAGTCTGTCATGGATCCTTCCTCCTCACTGGGATTTGCCACATGTTATTAAAATACTCTGCTGACCTTTCCACCCCTCCAGCTGTGCCGGCTCCTTGCCCTGTCCCCATCACCTCTGTGGCCTGGAGAGGAGTAACAGAGCTGGGGCCTCACCCAGAGTGTGCCAGCAGAGACACTGTTTTTTCCATGAGGGATCCACTTTGCAGTTCACTCAGGGATGATCTCCCCCCAGTGTGCCCCAGTTTCTGTGCAGGAGCTGGGTGGGGGTCTCGTGGGAGCCTCAGTGCGGAGCAGCCTCTGGAGCATGCGGGAGCCGGGCGGCAGCTGGCCAGAGACCTCCCAGGCAGTTGCAGGCTGGGATTGAATGGCTCTGCTTGAACCTTTCAGACATTAAATTTTGTGGGTTTGGCAATTTCTGCTCTTATTAAAAGTGGAATTGGAGGGAGGGGTGAGCCTGGGAGGGGAGTCCTGGGCTGGTGATGCTGATGGAGACATTCCTGTGCTCCTCCTGGGTGCCAGCAGGTTGGAGAGCAATGGGGTGTGGAGGGGCAGCTCAAAGCCCAGCCCCAGGTTGGAGAGACCTCAGGGAGTCCCCAGAGATCATGGTGCTGTGGTTCTCAGAGGTGATGGGATTGGGCAGTGTTGGGAACAGCCTTTTGCCATGGGGTGGTCAAGTTTGTTGTTGGATTTGGAGCATTTTGGACATGGAGGGTGGGACAAGCAGGCACCAGCTGCTCTGCTGGCATCCAGCTCTCACCTGAGACCTGCCCAGAGCTGATCCTGAATCTGTACTCCATGCTTGGTCACCTTTCTGTGTGTCCATCATTCTGTTTGTCCTCTCTCTACCATAGTTCCAGTCTGAAAACAAAATTAGTTCTGCATGATGGCTGTGATGGGGAGAATTTGCACAGGCTATGGACCTTCATCCTCTCTGACCAGGATGAGCTATCAGACTCTCTCCCTGGGGTCTCCCTCTTCCAGGCTGGGTGCAGTTGGTGGCACCCAGATCCAGCCTGGCCACCGGGAATGCCCAGCAGATCCCACCCCCTTCCCCTCTGCAGGGACTGTGCCAGCAGCTGTTCCCAGCTCTGCCGAGCCCTGGCTAAGCCGAGCCTGCTCAGACGTGCAGAAATTCCTGCCTCCCAACTGTGGGTGGATGTGGGGGTGGTGTGATCACTTGGGGTTGCCTTCCCATGCTGAACATCCACAATTGCACCCCAAAGGTGGCTTGCTCTTACTGTTTGATAAACCTTCCTGCTGAGACTGATGATGATGGGCTGATGCTTCTTTGCAGCAGCTGGAGGATGACAAAGCCACCCTTATTGAAGGAAAGCAGGAAAGAACAGGCTTGGGATTGAGCTGTTGTGTTGTGAGTGTCCAAGGACAAGTTTCAGTTCTCCTGGTAAAACACCCTGAGGTCTCCAGTGAAACCGCTACTGTGGGAGAGCAGCCCGGCACTGCGGTGCTGGGGTGGTCCAGGAGGTTTTGGTTGGGATATGGGAGCTGCCACAAGAATAGTGCTGGGCTCAGGGGCCAGAGCCAGCGAGTGGCAAGTGCAGAGCTTTTGCCTCCTTTTGTTTTGATTGCTGTGATCTATAATTAGCGGCCGAGGTCTCTATAAATAGAGCCCGTCTGCATGGGAATGGAAAGGCAGGAGGGGGTTTGTAGGGCTGGAGAGCGCTGCCATGTCCCTCCCTGGGGCTGCAGGTGGGCCCCTGGCCACAAGCACTGCCTGGGGGTGGATCCAGCCCCGTGGCTGGGGCAGGTCAGAAGAGTGGGTCTGGATCTCCAGGCCAGCTTCTTAATGAGTCACTGCATGTCCAGGGCCAGGCCAGTGCCTCAGTTTATCCCTGTGCTACTTCTCTTAAGCTGGGATTTATACTAGGTTGGCATTTTGCATCCTCCCTGAGGATATTCTTGTGTCACATCAGGCTTCCTTTTGGTAGGTGAGACTATTAATTTAGAGGTTTTTTTTGCTTTGTGCATATGCTGGTTTGAAAACAGGACAAAATTCAGGCCTGTCTGGGAGCATCTCAAACTCGCTGGTGCTGTGGATGAGAGGGAAGGTGAGAGCATCTTCTGGATGGGCTTTTAGTTTCCCTGCAGGATTCAGGAGGAGCATCCCTGGGCATGACATACCCATTTTGGAACAAACTGACCTCAGTCAGTGTCTGGCACTTCCCAGTGCCAGATGGTGATGAAATGTGTGAGCCCTATCTCTACTCTGCCCCTTACTTGCTGGAGTCAAACTGTTTTGTGGAGTTGGAAAGGGATCTAGGAGGATGCTTGAGCCAGTAGTCAGCCACCTCAATACCAGAGTTTGCTGGGGTTGAGTGGCTGTGTCCTCCATGGTGGTGTTGCAGACCCTTCTCAAGCTCACAGCTGGGTGGTCCTGCTCCTAAATCAGGAACTCAGATGGATCATAATGTCATTAACCTTTGTACAATGGAGCAGACATCCCTGCTCCAGCCTGTGATGGCAGGGAGGGAGGTCCAAAGGGAGCCAGGAGCTGATGGGACTGGGATGGGATGAAGAGCGAGGCCAGCCTGGCATCTGGGAATGGTTAGGGGAGCACTGGGACCCCTGGGCTAGGTGTATAAATAGAAGAGAGGCCAGCTCAGAGGTGGGAGGTCTGGCACTAAACAGCAGGGCTGTGGGGTCACATCTGGAGACCTGCTCTGCCCCAGGCCCCAGTCCTGGCCACAGAAACCTAAGAAACTGATAAATGGGTAAAAAAGGAGAATGGTGTAAGCATTGGTGGCAGCTGGAGGGGGATCAGAGGAAGGGATGCGTGCTTGCTGATTCTGTGATCCACAGACCTGTGTAATTATTGTTTCCTAATTCACCCCCCTCCAAAAATCTCTTTATGTGGAGGAAAGGGGCATTTTAAAATGTCACTGTCAGCAGAGCTGTGCTGCGTTAATTTTCGTTGTAGTTACCTCCTTTGTCATCTGTATTGTTTTAAGAAGCCAAGAACCCGTGTGTGTGGTTTTTTCCTCCTTTTTAGATCAAAGCAGTTTACTTCAGTTTTGGCACAGAATTGAAATTCATTGGCAGGGATTAAAAACGAACCTTAAACATCCTGGCCTCTCTGTCCTTACTTTTTCCACACGTTTTGCCATTAGTGTTTCCAAGCTCTCCCTGCCCCCTCCTCCGTGGGAGCAGCAGGCTTTACAAACCCCATTCTCCTCATTCCCAGTGGTTTCCCCCCATGGACACAATTTTGCCAGTGCCTCTGTTTGCCAGATCAAGACTTTCAGTTTCTGTTTAGCATAAAAAGCTTTTTGCTTGAATCAAAGCATGTTTGAAATTTAAAGTAAGCAGGGACAGGAAGGCTGGGTGGGAGTGGCTGCGTGCGACTCAGATGAACAGGGACCCCTATCCCAGTTTTTTTCCAAGACTGGATGTAGTCAAGTCAGGGTGGGCAGTGATCTGTGAGGAGGTTTTATGTGGGATGTTTGGTGTGTATCTCACAGAAGATGCACTAGCAATAAGGAAGTTATGGGAAAATTTGGAAGCAGAGATCCTTTGTCCTTCAGAGAAGCTGGGCAGGAAAGGGACATCTGAAATCAGGGTGCAAGGGAGAAGGGACACATACATCCTTGTGACTGCTCTAAAGATGCAGAAACAGCATAAGTGCTGGTGACTCTCTACAGAGCTCAGAGATCTTTGATGAATTTGTTGTGTTTTATTTTCAATACTGATTTGGGGGAAAAATATCCAAGAACCTACAGGGTGCCCTGGGAATTAATTCCCCAGGACATTGCTGAAACCTTGAAGGGGGTGAGAGGAAGATACACAGATCTTTACTTGTGGTTTTATATTAATGTCTGTCTTGATGCTGATGCAAGGGTCATTACTGGGGTTGGGTGTGGAGATCCCATAATGGTGACTTTAGGGGGTTCATGTCTTCCCATTTCTCTCTGCTCTAAGTGTCTGGCCCCAGTTGATGCATGAGGTGGGTCCTGCTGTAAGGAGACCTGTGGGCTTCTCCAGGAATGAGGAGTTCATTTGCTGAACCCTCTTCTGTTTTATGTTTTTTAGTTTGGCTTAGTGTGTTTGGGAAGGTAAAACTGCTGAGCTGCAGAAGGAGGATTTGGGAGGGGGCTGAGGGAACAGGAAGGTCTTCTCTAGGGCTGGCTCCATCACGAGTCCTGGCAGCTGGCAATGGCCAGGGACTGTCATCAGGGCCCCAAAAGTGCCTGAGTTTATTGTGAGCTTTGGAGAACACCGTTGTCCACATCCAAGCCCTCCAAGAAGGATATTTTGTGGCTGCAGGACCCTCTAGGGAGAGGCCCCAGTGAGAAATAGTCCGTGGTGGGAGGTTTGGGAGTTAACAGGCAGAAAGAGGATGAAAGTGGAGTTGAAAGCTCGATGCAGGCAGTGACCTCCTAACACAAGCTGCTTTGATGACCTGGCCCAGGTGCTTCCTTCCTGGAAAAAACACAGCCTCTATTGTCTTCTGCGGGGTGAGCCACAAAGCTGGAATTGCTCTTAGGCTGAGCAGCAAGGACAGGTTCAAGTGGCTCCATCCTTCTGCTTTTTCCCCACTCCTCGTCCCTCAGGACCTAGCAAAGACATTTCTGTAGGTGTGTGCCAGAGCAGCGAGGGAACTGAGTTGGAGTTTAGATTGCATTTATCTTGTTCATGGTGGGGCAGAGCAAAACAGGCACTTGTAGCAGCTGGAGTTCCTTTGTGACTCCTGGACCTGTGGTTTTGATGAAGGAAAAGTTGTACCTACTGTAAAAGGTTAAAGTGGAAATTGAGCACTGATGGCATTTAGGAGGGGAGATGCCAGGGCTGTCAGTGAAATGACACAGCTAAGGCTGAGCAGTTACCCTCACATGGGCCCTGTGGTCCCCCCAGGCAGAAGAGGAAGGGGCTGCAGCAGTGGGTGCCTGATCCCAACTCTTCCCAAGCCAGGGCAACGCTGGGTTCCCAAGCATCCTCCAGTTCCTGGGTGGCCGTGCCAGTCCACACGTGAACAACCAAACCACCCAAGGAACCAACAAACACCATTTTTTTCTCCCTGCTGTTGCTTGGTGCTAGGGAGGGAATGTGAAATGAGGTGCCTGCAGAACAACCCTGAGCCCAACAGCTGTAGCCATGTGGTGGGGCTGGAGTAGGGTTTAATTCTTTCCAGCCCTGTCGTAGGCCACCGGATCAGGTCAGTGAGGACCACCAGTGGGCTGTGGGCTACAGGTTGGGTGATGCTGGGTAATAGCATCCCTTTCCCTGCTCCTAGAAGCAGCATCCCAGCAGCTGGCACATCCCTGTTCCTGCTGAGGGCCATGAGGTATCCTGGCATTGACTGGTGGGATTCAGTGCTGCAAACCCCTCAGTGACAGCTCAGAGAGGAGGACGAGGACGTGAATGGAACAAGGCAACAAAGCTGCTCCAAAAATCAAAGCGCGTTCCCCCTGTTTTTCCCCGGCAGAGATCCCGCATTCATTGATTGTTGACATGACATATGTGGGTTGGAGAAAGGCAGCGGCAGCTTCTGGCAGGGGAGGAAGGGGCTGGGGGGGCCAGAGGGGCTCTGCAAGCCGAGATGCTGATTACCAGGGCCAGCAAATAGCTTGCAGCTGCCTCCGCTCAACACGCTCTTTGTGGCGCTTGCAGCCACTCTTTGGACGCAGCTATTTTTAATTTCCCCAAGCGCGCACAAAAGCAAAGGGGGTGGGCGATGCCGCCGGCGTCCCCCCTTCCTGCCCCCCGCTCCCACCCCTTTCCCAACCAGCCCTGCGCTTCCCGGCTTCCTCCCACCCTCCGGGGAATGTGGGGAGCTGCACCCCCTCCTTTTTGGTTTTCTTTTTCTTTTTTTTTTTTTGGGTCCGCATTGGGAGCCGGCCTTGGCTTCTCCCCCCCCCACCCTGCGCCAGTGTGTGCAGGGAGCTGGGAAAATGCAGAAATAAATAAATACGCAATTAGGCAGGCGTCCAGCCGTGGAGGGGGGCGTGCTGCAAAAAGAGACTCCGGCCAAATTTTGGAATGCCTGAGAAAGCGGCTGGAGCCGTGGGCGAGCGCAGGGTTGTGGGCTTCCCACCCGACCGAGAAGGGGCAGCTGCGACCCCCGAGGAGGAGGAGGAGGATGGAGGAGGGAGGGTGGCAGCTCCCAGCTTTGCTCTTGGGAGGTTTTCCCCCCACTGGCATCTCCCTGAGCCCAGGACAAGGCGTGTTGGTGCTGGAGCTGTGGTGAGAGCTGGGGTCTCAACGTTCTCTTGCCTCGGCTCAGCAGCGATTTTTCCACCAAAAGCTGAGGTGTGCCCTCTGTTCAAGCAGCAACACGGTTTGGGGTTAATAAATTACTTATTTGCAGTCCTTGTTTCTCTGTTAGGTAAGCATTGGTGAATATGATATTTCTGCTTTATCCTGGGTATGAATTATTCATCAGGTTTGGAGGCTGTAAAAGGGACGTCAGGTTAAAACTTGCGTGGAGACATGCTGAGGTCTTCAGTAAGGTTTTGTAAACAGCTTTTCTCAGGGTTACCAAGCGCAGGGATTTTGCAGGAGTCTTCCCCCTTTTGTCTGCTGTTTTGAGGTTTTGAGACATCTCTCAAATGAGGCAAATTCTCAAATGAGAATTTCCAGGCAGATTTGATTATTGGTCTTGCTCATTTGCTTATCACGGGCTACAAGATACGAAAGTAGAAAAAAAAAGAAAAGCCATCAAAATACTGTTTTTCCTTTATGCTAGACCAGGTAACAGCGTGTTCATGTGCTTGTGGTAATGTGTATTTTGTAAGATCTTTTTTTGCCCTGTTTATTCAAAGCTACAGAGGAGGCTCTTCCCTGCAGTCACTGAAGTCTGACTGCAAGTAGGTAACGAGATAAAACAGCCAGACAGCTTTGCAGAAAGTTGAAATTACCATAGGTAAATCACGTGTGCAGCAACTTCACTTACCCTTCACCTCCTTCCTGCAGGATTTGATCCAGGAGCTGGTTTGTGGGAGTGTGTTAACAGGCTTGTGCTCTGCCGCCCGCCGCAGGCAGCGCAGCTCCTCTTGTGCTGCTACAGGAGAGCAGGTCCAGGGACAGAGGTGCTGCATGAGGAGCTTTGGGTGCTCCAGGAGCTGGGGAAAGCAGGAAAGGTCCCACCTTCCATGGAGGTTTTTTCCCTTTGTCTTTGCCTGGCATGTGCCTCACATGTGCCCTGTCTTCTGCTGCCATGGCACTCCTTGCTATGGGGCTGTAGGGAAGAAATCCTTCCCTGTGAGGGTGGGGAGGCCTTGGCACAGGTTGCCCAGAGAAGCTGTGGCTGCCTCTGGATCCCTGGAAGTGTCCAAGGCCAGGTTGGATTGAGCTTGGAACAACCTGGGAGAGTGGAAGGTGTCCCTGCCCATGGCAGGGGGTTGGAACTGGATGGGCTTTAAGGTTCTTTCCAAACCATTCTGGATTCTGTGGCATGATCCTGGGGGTCTTGGCTCTTGCACCACCCCCCTCAAGCCTTGGGTGCTGTGGCTCAAGGTGCCGTAGCTGTGGCTTTCTGTGATTTTATGGCCAAACATCGCCCTGGGAAGCTGCAGTGAGGCCATGGGCTGCTGTCCCACTGTGACCCGTGGCTGTCACCACTCTCCTCCCAGTTCCCTTTGCTGTGGGTGACTGGTCCTTGGGCAGAGGAGGCAGAGGGAACAGGCACACAGGGTGGTTTTAGAAGTGTCCCAACAGCATCCTGAGCTCATACGGGATTTCCACCTGTTGTGATGGTGTGACTGGAGAGAAAGGTGGGGTTTTGGAGCACACCCAGCCTTGGCCCTTTCCTCCACATTTCATCAGCCCTGTTGCGATCGCATCAGTAAAGTCACAGGGATCACCAGGGCGCTGGGGAGCTACTGGGATATAATTAGGGTTTTGGTTCACTTTCCTGGCTGCTTTCCTGTTAGGGGAGGGACAGGAGGGATTATGGATGGAGCAGATGTGTGGAGGGAGGGGACATTCGGCTTGCTTGGGTGGTTAATGCCATGTACAGGCCAATGCTGGGGGGAGTGAAGTAAATCATCCCAGGGGATGGAGAAACCTCTTGTGCTCGTCTCCCTCACGTGCACTAGCCCCAGATTGCTCCTCTCTGCTGGGATTGCACAGCTGCTCCCAAAGGAGCACATGGCTGTGAGCTCGCTCCTCTCCCTGTACTCCTCTACAGGAGCCAGACGTGAGCAGCAGGTTTAGGGAGAAAATGCTTCTACCATGGGACAGTTCCAGCAGCCTCGTGTGTTAGTGGCAATTTTTTCCTGGGCATTTAAAGCACTTTTTACCCCAGGTACCACTTGTCTGTGAACCTGGTGGTGCCTGCCTGGCCAGGATGGCTTTTTGCTGTCTGTGTCAGTGCCTCCACCACATTGTGCCTGTAGCAGCAAAGCCCAGCTCAAGCAACTGCTGGGTGATCTCTTTTCTCCATGTGTGCCTGTTGGGAACTTTTCTTCTTGGAACTGCCCGGAAGGCTCCCATTTTTTGCCATTCGGTGGGATGGCCAATGACCAAAGTTTGGAAAACCTTTTCCAGCCATCACCTTGGCTTTTGGGAAGGTCTGCAGGGTACAGACCTGCTGGAAGCAACGCAGAGTGGGCGTGGAGTTTTCTGTAGGGGTGTGGGGCGCAGGATGTGGCTGCTGCTTGGTTGAACAAGCCAAGCCAAGCTCTTTGGTTTGGGTTGGCCCTTGCACCTCCAGCTGCAGACCCCAAGCACCCTGGGAGCCCAGCCTCCTGGTATTCCCAGCCCAGCAGGAAGCTCTGCAAAGCTCATAAGAGCGGTGCTGGGGAATAATGGGATTTCCAGACTAATTTGGCCGGATTTAAGAACTTCCACTGAGGCATCTGCGCCCGTGGGAGTTGCCCGAGCCTCCGGTGGATCTGGTGCTGCTGATCCCCTGGGTTGTCCTCTCCTCCTCTGCAGTTGTTGAGTGCTGGTAGAAGACCCTGTATTGATGGTCGTGGGGAGTAAAGGTGGGATACCCCACCATGGTGGCTGCAGGACCTGAAATTATCCAGAGCTCCAGATGATGGCTGTTGGAGGTGGCTCTTCATGGCTGTGATGCTGCTGATGTCTTGGTCTGTCCCTGTGTCTTTGCACTGATTCCTCTGCTTGGTTGCATTTGCAGGAGAGGTTGTGGGATGGCTGAAGATGAGACATGTCCCTCCTTCCCCTCTAGGCTGGAAAGGAAATGGGTTTACTTAGTGGGAGGTACAGGGATTTGATTGATCTAATTTGCTGCTTTCCTTGGATGACAATTACCTTGGTCATGTTCCCTCATCCCCATGAAGAAGAAATCCAGGTCCAGCTGTGGTGGAACAGGGCTAGCCAACATGGTTAGAGGTCATCCTGCCTCTATCCAAGCTTTCCTCCTCCTGAGCTGTGTCCAAGACTGGCATCACTGTGTGTGTGACCATCTTTGTGTGTGGGTGACCTTAGGGAGATGTGGTTGCTGGTGTTTGGTGAAGCCCCTTGCTGTTGTGGAGGGCCCTGAGCTCAGAGGTGGTGGTGAGCTCCTGCACATGTGTGCCTGGCACGCCGTGCAGGGACCACCTGGGACTCGTCTCCTACACCGAGGGGGTGGAGGATAAAGTTGACAAGGCCAATTTGGAACAGTGCAATTTAAGATTCAAGTATCAAGATGCAAATGAAGCCCATTTTTCCTTCCCACCCCTCAACGACTGTGGTTCCCTCTCCAGGAAACTCCTGTCATGATCCCTGCACCAAGCTCTGCCCTGTCCGTGGTCTTGCCGGATTTTTGCCATCAGGCTGATTACCATGACAGCTTGCTGGAAGGCTGCAGATATTTGCTTCCCCTTTGGCTGTTTCCATCCGGGAGCAGGGAAGATGCCACGCTGGCAGCTGCAAGCAGATGGGGTTGGATCTGTTATCATGTATTCCTCCCACCCCCCTCCTCAGAGGGGAGGAGGACATTTTGCATTTTAAATGCATCTAAATCCCATAGAGCAAAAGGAAAGAATAACAGGGCTGCAAGGTGGTGCCTTTGGCACTGCAGGACTGACAAATGCCTGTGCATTTCTGGGCTTCTGCTTTGGTCCCCAAAGAGTTGGGATAAGGCTTGAGTGGATACTCCAAGCTCTTTGTACATCTGGCTTTTGCTTTGGTCTGCAAACAGCCAGGATGGCAACTCAGAGAAACCTCAGGATACCCCATCCTGGTGGGACCTTGCTGTCCTTCCCATCATGATGCCAACGTTTTCTGCGTCTCTCTCCCTCTTCCTCTCCAGCAGCATTGGAAGTGGAATGTGCGTATCCATGGGTGCAAGCTTCCCTGGAAGGCTGGCTCCTGGATTTGTCGATGCTGCTGAGGACCTGGAGGGTCAGACACCAGTGCTGAGGGAGGTTGAACTCCCTTGGTGACCACCACCCGGTTTGCTCCCCCTCCCTGCCCGGCACGGGTGGTGTGCCAGGACTGGATACGGCTGTTCCCACCGTGCACAGACCCCTCAGAGGCCGTTCAGCAGGAAAGAGGTTAACAGGAAGGAGGCAGGCTAGGCTCTGGCTGCCAACTCCGACCCTGCTTTGGAGTGGGGAGCAGCTGGGAGCAGCAAGAGCAGTGCGAAAATAGCCTTATAAGGCCAAGACAAGCCGGCTCCAGCCTCTGCACAGCCCCAGCCGGGCTCGCTCCGCTCCAGCACCCGCTCGCCGGATGGGTGCCCGTGGGCACGGGGCTACAAATGCCATGTGTGGCCCCAAACTTGCTGCCTGGGCACCCCTGGGATGGGTGCTGCCCATGCCTGGCTGAGGTGGCACTGGGTGGGAGAGGAGCCCGAGGGTGCACCCAGCCAGTTCGCAGGCAGCTCCCGGCCTCGCTCAGTGTTTAGACTCGCTGTCTGTGGACATAAACACCGACTCTGCTTAAAAGCGGCCCCTGGCTGAACTCTCCTGCCCAGCCCCTGCTCTTCACCCCCTTCTCAAACTGTTCCCTGAGAGAAGAAAATTCCATCCCACTGGCAAAAGGGGAGCTGATGTTGTTTTATGTCCTGGTGGAGGCTCAGGAGGGCTCTTCAGGGGCTGGCATGCAGGGACAGTGTGTGGCACTTGCTAATCTATCCCTAACCCTATCCTCCTTGGGGTGGGTGATCTGGGGCTATGGGGAATCCCTTCAGCAAAACACATCTCAGGAGCTGGCTGTCAGCACCTATGATGAACAACCCAGGGTGAACAGTGGGGAAATCTGTGATGGGGCTGGGGGAAGTGGCATTTGTGGCATTTATCCATTTGGGGGATGTTCTGCATTGCTAGCTGCACACCAGGGCAAGTGTCCTTCTTGTATCCCCTTCTTGTGCTGGCTCAGGTTTGTTGCCAGTACAGAGGCATGTTGGCAGGTGACAAGGCCACATCTGCAGAGCATTGCTTGTGCCTCCATCTGTGAAAAGGGACAATGGCTTCTGGCAGGCTGGTGAATCCAGGCAGTGGTGACATCTGGGAGCATCTTCCCCTGTTTCTTGCACAGGGATACAAGGTGTGAGTACTGAAGTGCAGGGGATGTGTGTTGCTTCATACCACCCTGTGGCTGTGGCACCTGAGGACGTGGTTTAATGGTGAATATGGTGGTGGTGCTTGGTTGATGGTTAGACTGAATGATCTAAAAGGTCTTTTCCAACCTTTATGATTCTGTGCTTCCCCTGCCAGTGGTAAAAACCTGTTTTTCCATCACCTGGTGCGTGGCTGGAGGTTTCTCAGTGGCTTTCACTGAGCAGTAGGTGCTGATACAGGATGTTTGCAGGTGAGAAAGGTGTGCTCAGGTGGCCAACAGAAGATACCTGCCTCTTGCTTGGATGGCACAGGGGAAGCAGAGCTGCTATTGGGATGTGGGAGCACAACCTCCTGCTGCCCTTTGATGGGTGACTGCTCCAGTCCATCCTTTTGCAGAGCTCACAGAGGTTGTTTTCAAGTGCCTTTGTCTAATTTAATAAATCCAGGATGCTCAGCCTGCCAGCTGATCTATAAGTGTAATAAAATCCACCCACCGCAGCGCTCCAGCCCTGCTGTGGCCCTATCGATAGCCTCGTGCCTGGTGGCAGGGAGCCCAAAAGGCTCATTAAAGCCCTGCTGCTGTGCCAGCCGTGCTTGCCTGGTGCCTGGGCAGCTCAGGGCAGGCTGAGCCAGCCCTGGGTGTGTGCACAGAGCATCCTCAGCTGGGGTTTGGAAACTGCATCCCCTGCTGGGATTTAGGAGGTCATGTCTCGCTTTGCATGGCTGGAAAGGGGTGACTGTGCCTCTGGAAAGGGATCCTCTGCAGCTACCTGGAAGGTGGTAGCCAAATGTGGGTCAGTCTCTCCTCACAGCTAACAAGTGATAGGACAAGAGAAAACAGCCTCAAGTTGCTCCAGAGCAGTTTTGTGTTTGGTATCAGGAAAAATTTCTTTAATGAAAGAGTGGTCAAGCATAGGAACAGGCTGCCCAGGGAAGTGGTGGAGTCACCATCCCTGGAAGTGTTCAAAAATGACACAGATGTGGTGCTTCAGGACATGGTTTAGTGGAGGACCTGGCAGTGCCCTGGGTTAATGATTGGAGGTGTTTCTACAATTCTTTAACTTTTCAAGGAGTTGGTGCTTTCTTGATGGCCTCCAAGTGGGAATGGTGGATGTGGCTCTGGTTTGGGCTCCCAGTGCTATGCTGGTGCTGGGAGCTGCGTGTCCAAGCTCTGTCTGTGCCCTTGTTGAAGCCGTGGTTGTCTCCACATTGCCCTGATGTGATGATGGGACAGCGAGGCCTTGCTGCCTTCTGTCTGCACCGTGCCTGGAGCACTGTGATCAGCTGAGCCCAGGCACTGGGCTGGGTGAAGCTTTTAACAAACACAGGAGCTGCCTTTGCAGAGCACTGGGGGAGTGCTGCGAGTGAGCAGCACTCGGCAGCCACCCTCATGAATATTTTAGCTGGGAGAATGAACATTTGTCAAGACACATTTATGGAGGCAGCACGGATGTCTCTTCCCCAGGCGCCGCAGGCTCGCTGCTGCTCCAGGGCAGTGCTGGGAGCCAGGGCAGAGCCAGCCAGATCCTGAGCCCAGAGTGGGACAGCAGAGCTGTGATCTCCCCTGGGACAGCCAGGCCCTGGTGCCAAGGCAACCAGCCCGCCATGTGAGATAGACAAATGGTTGTGGGTTGTTTTTTTTTTTTTCCTCTTCCCCTCCTGGTTCTTGGCAGAAAGTAAAATGTCCCTTTTGTTTGGTTTCCTCCTCCCCCTGCCCCATCGCCTTTCTCTAAAGGTTGTGTTCCAGATTTCATCAACCCACGTTGTGTAATAGCCCCAGAGAACGGGTTGGGCATTGGCCATGTCCCATGGAGGCCATGGCAGAGTCCCCATGAGCTTGACCATGGGGTTACCTGCTCCAAAACACTTGTGTACAGCTCCTGAGCAAAGCTCCCTTGTATTTTGTATCAAACTGACATGATCCCCATGTGTTAGAAATTATAGGGAAGATCCTTGGAAAAAAATTCAGAAATTTTTGAATCTAAATAATCCTGTTTTTCTACCTCAAATAATCCTGTTTTTCTGCCTCAGCCCTGCAATGTCTTACGGAAATGAGGGGCTTTGCAGATAAACCCTTTCGATTTACAGCATCAACTCCTGTATCCGGGAGTTCATCACCTGTGAAGCATCCAGCACTGTGCTGGAGGATGCAGTAATGCCCTGCTTGAGATTTCTTCCTTCAAGCTTCTAAGAGGTCCCCATTTTTTCTTCCCCTCCTTTCCACTGCCCAAGGAGAGGGCTGCTGCGGTTGCTGAGCTCTGCATCCTAGGAGCATCCATCCAAAGATCCCTGCATCTCATCCAGAGGCTGCTGCTGGTGTTGATGTGGAGAGCCTGGCATGACTCACGCCCTGGGCACACAGGGAGGGAGAGGAGGAGGAGGAGGAGGAGGAGAGAGCTCTACAGGCTTTGTGTGTTATGGAGAGGGACGCTGTGAGCACGTGTGTGTGTCAATAGGGATCTGTCATTCCAGAGGGAAACAGCAATGTAATTGTTTCTTGTCTCTGGTTCCTCTGCTGGTACTGGCAGCCTGGGGAGCTGTAGCTGCTCGTGTGATGCAAGTGCTCCTCTTCCTGTGCTGCTGAGGGATGGGGACTGCTCGAGTGACTGGGCTGGAGGCACCTGGTGGCACTGGCGGCATCAAGGAGAGCTGCTGCTGGTGATGGTGGCTGTAATGGTGTCCTCTACTTCCAGAGAGGTACATCCTGCTGTGTTTCTACCCCTACCCCTAGTTAAATGACACACCAGCCACCAGATCCCGTTCTGGGATAGCTGTGGGCTATCATTGGCAGCAGCATGGGAAAGGGCAAAGGCAGGGCCAGTGCCAGGGGACCAGGCTGTCCCTCAGCTGGGGACTGGCAGCAGCTGGAGCAGGAGCCGAGCCTGAGCATCCACTCCTGCCTCACCCAGACACGAAGCCACCCTGGGGTCTGATGCTGAATTCAGCCTTGTATCAAAGCCTCTGCTCTTCCAAGGCCTGGTTGAAATTCCAGCCCTGTTGTTTTGGTGTCTCTGCCATGCAACGCCTCTGCTTCTGCATTTGTTTATTCCCTTCCAACTGCTGGACCCACACAGTCCTCACCTGGCCAGGGAGCGACCTTGCTCATCCTTCTCCAAGGTTTCCTGGCCTTGAGAAACCCACAGCCCAGAAACAGGTGCTCAGAGGTGAAGAAGGGGTCCAAGCCATCTCCTTTTCCTTGGTGGAGTCTGTGTTTGTGCACATGGTTTTCCACCAGGCACTATTTGCATTTTGCTTCACTTCAAAGTGCCTGTGCTGCCTCTGAGGAAGGAAAGAAATGGTGTAAAGGAATTTACATCCCAAGTGAGTGAGGCTGCTGGTCTGTCAGGTTTCATCTGCTGCTGAGGGGTGTGGAGGTGCAGGGGAGTTGCTGTGGGATGGAGGATTCATCCCTAGGGCCACAGGTGGAAGAGGGTCATTCCCAGCTCTGTTCCCAGCTCTCTCCTGGTGTCCTGGCTCAGAGGTGCAGTGGTGGATGTAGACCCATGTGTCAGGCTGTACAAGATGCCAGCATTCACCCTTCACAAGGAGGGCTGAGTGGCAAAACCACTTTGCAGGGCCAGCCTGACAGTGGAGGGCCCCAAACCGGCTCCTCTGCTCCCGGCACGCTTCGGTCAGGGCTGGGTGTGGGCAGCAGGAGCAGCCGCCCTGAACTGCCATGGGGTTGGAGGGTGTTGGTTCTTCCTCTCCTCCTGTGCCAGCTCCCTGCCAGATCCTTCTGGGGCCTTACAGTGAATCAAGGGACTGAGTGGCCTGTGGGATCCAGGATCCCCTTGTGGGACTGGGGCTCCCTCCCTCCTCGTCACCCCCCTGCCCTTGTTGAATTCCCTGGTGCAAAACTGCTCTGGGAGGGGAAGGAGGTTGGACCTGGATCTTACAGTCCTGGAGGCCTTGTCTGTGCCTGAGGCCAGCAAGACAAAAACTTTTCTAAGACTCCACTTGGAACAGGAGAAAGTTTTTCCGTTGGGTTTTTATAGCTCCCGGAAAGCGGGGTTTTATTTTTGTTGTCTAAGACAAAAAATCCTCTTAGGAGCTGACTACCCGTGGTGTGCAGGGCAGGAGGCTGGGCATGCGCTGTGCTGGGGGTCTGGGCCAGCCTTTGCTTTCTCTCCCTTCATCCTGGGGGGGTCTCTGGGTGCTGATTTTCACAAGGAAAAGAAAAGGGTTTGGTGTCCCTGATGTACAGCTGGTCCTGTTCATGTACCCAATGCTGCAGCACCTGTGATGGTTCCTTGCCACCCCTGCACTGTCATAGGATGCTTCCACCCAGGGACACAGCTGCAGGGGAAGCCTTTTTCCTGGGGAAAGGGGTTCTTTCCCACTACCTGCAGATGGCTAAACTGAGGACTCTGATCTGAATTTTCTGGGTTTGTAGGCTGGGGCCGTTGAGCTGTCCCCTGTCACCCTTTCTTTGCATGGCACAGGCTGCTTTTGGAGGGATTTTACTGGCAGGGGAGCTGGTTTCCATGGTAAAAACCTTAACAGCATCTGCCAGAAATCCGTCTCCTTGTTGGCCCTGCCATCTGGAGGGCACAAGGAGGCTTTGGCAGGGTGAGGAGGTGTCCACAGGCTGCTTTAGGTCCTCCTTCGGTGCTGTTGGCAGCTTGGAGGGAACTCTCCCTTAGTCATTTATGTTCTAGGTGCAGGTTTACCCTGCTGCAAGGACCCTGGTGTCACCGAGCCTGGCTGGGGACATGGGAGCCGTGGAATTGCTCAGGGGGGAGGGCTGCAGGCACTGGGGATGGGTGGATACGCTGTAATCGGATGAGCCAGCGCTGCTCCAGATGGAGCTGTCAGCTCTTGTCAGTGCTGACACCCCTCTGGGTGTCCCTCAATGTCTCCTTGGGCCACAGGGGCCGGCACCTGTCCCACTTCACCAGGTCTCCTTGGAGCTATGGGGCTGAGAGGTGTTACTGTTCAGAAAACCTACCAGGCAAGGTTCCTTCCATGCTGCAGTCCCTCCCTGGCAAACTGCATGGGTTTTTAAAAATTGTAATGAAAAAAACCTGGCGCTGTGTCTGTCTGTTTATCCCTGAGCCATCCTGTGCTGAGGGCAGTGGATTGCTACTTTGTCATCCCTGTCCCCAGGTGCCACCCCACCAGCCCAGATGGTTTGCAGCTGCAGACCCAAAGCTGGCCACTTGGTGCCCTTCCTTGGTGTCCGGGTGCCTCAGCAGGGCAGCCATCCTTCCCTGGGTATTTGGCATAGGAGAAGCACCTCACTGGCAGCAGTGGACCAGACTGGTCTGGCAGGAGTTGTACCTGTTGGTCTGTGTCCCCACATGTATGGTACAGAGCTTTGCTGTACACTGGCACACAGATGGATCTGGTTACCTGTGAGCAAAGCATCTTGGTGTGTAGGATCCTGGTGTCTTCCAGGAGAGGTTTTAGGGCTCAGCTCTGCACTCCTCTGCTTTTCTCTCCTTAAAGTTGCTCCTTTCTGCTTTCCCTCGCAGCCGACCACCCTCCCACAGGGCACCATCAACATGAACCAGTGCACGGATGTGGTGGATGGGGAGAGCCGGACAGGGCAGAAGTTCTCCTTGTGCATCCTGACGCCGGAGAAGGAGCATTTCATCCGGGCTGAGAACAAGGAGATCATCAGTGGGTGAGTGCAGATCTGGGGCTGAGCCACTCCCAGGCTCTTCCATTAGCCAGGAGGAAGAGGAAGGTGGGTAGGACCTTGACTAAGCCTGGCTGCTATGGGTGTGCATACCCAGGCTGATGGTGGCTGCTGTGGTGACTCCACAGTGTTTCTAGGGATCCCTTCTGGCACCCAGCCCACTGGCACAGGTCCTGTCCCCACACCAGTGGCAGGTCCCATAATTCTGGGGCTGGCATGTCCGACCCTGAGTGCCGTACACGCTCTGCTCATCCATCCCTGGGCAGATGTGGAACCCTGGGGTGGATGTTCTCCACCTCCCTGGTCCCTGGGGAGCATCTCTCCTCCAAGGATGATTAATATATCACAGGAATGCAGTGGCTCAGTGACACTGAAGATTTGACCACTAAAATGAGCAAATCAGGGTAAATTTCCCAACTCCAGGTGTTGGGTGGTGACCTAGAAACATCCTTTTCCATCACCCACATGCCAGCTGGGGTTGAAGCTGGTGCTGGTGAAGGTACAGAACCCTGAGAGAGCTGAGCTGCCAGCACACAGTGACGGAATGTGGCTGTGCTGCTGCTCACCTGAGAGCCCTTCCCACACGGAATGCCCACAGCTCAGTGCCTCCCTCCCAGAATTTGACAACATTTGAAACTCCAGCAGGAAGTTAAAGGGATGAACACTTACTCTTTCCCACTGTTCCCAAGGCACAGCATCTCCTGCCTCCCCCAGCCGTGGCAGCAGCAGAGTCAGCACTTTCTGCTGAGATTCCTGGTTCCAAGCATTCATTGTGACTCCCCTTGTTTTGTAAATACTTGTTGAAATAGACATTTTTCTACCAAGAGCTTGGGATTTTGTCCAGATGAGTATTTTCACACATTGAAACCTCCCTGCCCTGCTGAGACAAGTGAGCACAGGTGAACCTTGGGCTGGCAAACCTGTCCCCCCAACCCCATTCACAGCGACGTGTTGCAGTGGAGCGGGGATGCAGAGCCATGTGGGAATCACAGCACAGGGGAGCAAGCTCCTCTCCTTCCTGGCAGGAGCAGTGACTGTGCCCCAAACCGTGGCCAGCCCCCATGGTCTGCTCTCTCCACCCTCTCCCCATTCTCCAGTTCCCAGCTCAGCCTTTGTTGCCAGTCCTGCCTGCCGTGGGAGGGAGAGGCATTGCAGAGTGAGGTGGGGCTGATTTATTGCTCATCAGCCCAGCAATGGGTTTTGAAGCAGTGCGTTTGCTCCTGACTGCAGGCATTAATCATCCCCGAGCAGTCCCACTCTGGGGCTGAGCCAGGCTGGTTTCGTTTGCAGTTGCAGCACGACAGGAAGATTTCCCTGGCTGGGGGAGAATTTGTTTTACGTTCATTCTGTGCTTCTGGCGTTTATTGCTTAACCAAACCCCACTTGATGTGGTCACCTCTGAACGCTTTACAACAGCAGCGTGCAAAGCCGGGGGAGAAGGAAAGGAGAGCAAGGACATTTGAAGCAGGAATGTTTCCCAGTGGTCCAGGGATCTCTGTGGAGTTCTCAGAGATGTGGGGGCAGGTTGTCAGGCCACGGTGGGAGGACACAGGACTTCTCAATGCTGAGTTCATGCTGCTCTTCCTTGGACAAAAGCGCTTTGTCTGCAGTGTGCGGGTATTGGCATTGCTCAAGGGGGGACGCTCCTGCTGGAGGCTCTGTCCCTCTCCAGTGTCTTTCAGGATCCTTGAATCCCTGCCCTGTGGTAGCCTTGGCTGTGGCCTCACTTCTGCAGAGTGTGGGGTTTGAAACAGAGCACCCTGGGGTCATCCCTCTTCTCCTGCCGTATTTTGCCCCCAGGAGCTGGTTGGGATGGTTTCTGGGTATTGTTCACCAAGCTGACCCTGACCAGGTCAGCATCACTCCTATCCTTGTGGCACAGACCTCACCTTCTGCTTTCTCTGCCTGCAGGTGGCTGGAGATGCTCATCGTCTATCCCAGGACAAACAAGCAGAATCAGAAGAAGAAGAGGAAGGTAGAGCCCCCAACTCCCCAGGTAACCCAGGAACACACACACACACTGTCACCCAGTCCCTTGCCTCCCTCTCAGGGCCATGGTCTTGCTCTGGTCCTGGGGTAGATCCCCCCAAGGCGTCAGGATCAGCAGCCCTCTGATGCCTGTGTGGAGGGTGAGAGCTGGGGCAAACCAGGGCAGCAGATCAGTTCAAATTAATTCTTGGTCTCACTTCCAGGGTCACACACTCCTGCTTTTCTGTCTGCTTTGGGACATGTTTTGCCCTCTGTGTGCTGTTTTGTGGTGCCACCCCTGCACACAGTCCTGGGAGTGGCCACAAAGCCATATGTTCCCCATGGGGGACCATGGAGAGGTGCTGTTCATGGGCCATTTCGTCAGAAACAGGATGAAATTCCATCGGGCTCCAGTTACTCCCTTTGAGATGACCCCAGAGATAATGGGAATGAAAGGAAAATACTAAAGGCCAGGGCCAGGCTGGGAGCTCCGGGGGCCGGAGCTGGGCTCTCCAGGGACCCAACAGTGGCTTCGTGCTCACTTTGACTATAAATGGTAAAAAGTGGGGCCGGCCGTGACTCACTCGTTCCTGCCTGGCTCCCACGTGGCCGGAATGGGGGAGAATCCCACAGATGGGGAACGTGACCCCAAGGCCACCCTTGTCCCTCGCCAAGGCTGAGAACAGCCGTGTCCCTGAGGCTGCCTGACCTCTGAGCACTCATCCCACTGCCACAGGGGACTGGCTGGGAGGGCTCCTCCAGCCGTGCCGGCGACCAAAACCAGCATCAGGGCTCCTCTGAGCCTTGTCAGGGCTCCCCTGAGCCTTGGTTTTCAGGTCCTCTTTGATAAAGTTCCAAGGATGGCTCTGGTGCAAACTGGGGCATGGATGGGTTTTGTACAGTGTTTGTTTGAATAAGTTTTCATCACTCCACTGGATAAAGATGTTCTGGGCAATGGGAAAAAAAGTCAGTGGGGAGATGATCCTTTTTTGCATACCAAGCTGTAAGACTGAGCCACCCCTTGCCAAAGTCTGGGGTCCTCACAGCCTGAACAGCCCCTCAAGTGCTGGCTCTGGTGATGATGCTCCAGGGAAAATGTCTCCTCCCTTCACGTTATGAGTTGTCAGTCCTCAGTTCTCAAGAAGAGGACTGTTGCATTTGGGGTACCCCAGGGAGTGGATGCAGCAGGGCAGGGATGCTCACCCTGGCTGGAGTGCACCACTAAACCCAGGCTGGGTTCAGGAGGGGGACGGGGTGGAGATGAGAAGAGGCGCAGAGCCAGAAAAACATCATTCTGGGTTACATTTCATCACCATGGCAACTTCTTGGAAACCGTACAGGATCTGAGCTCCTGAGCACCAAATAAGGGAAGCGGCTGTGGGAAGGATGCTGGCTCCCCGTGAGCAGATGGGCTCCCCAGGTGCTTGGGGATGGGGACCAGGGACCCTTGTAACACACTGCCTTCTTGTCCTGGGACAGACCACCCTGTCTTGCTTGGTATCCTCCTTCCACTTGCTCCATCCCATAGCTTCCAGCCCCATGGTGCTGGAAAAAGGCTCAAATTCACTTTGCAAAACCAACCTCCTCCACTGCTGGATGGATGCTGTGCTGTGTCAGGCACTTAGGAGCAACCTGCAAAGGCAGAAGCAGCATCTTTCCTCTGTCTCCCAGATCCTGCTGATGCAGGTGGCTGGTCCAGAGAAGGAAGGAGGATGCTGAGGAGAAAATCAGCACTAAATTCTCCTCTGTGAAATGGCCTCTCCTGAAGTTGGCTGCTGTTCAGCTTGCTCTCCATGTGCTGGTGGAGAAAGCTTGCACTCTTCCTAAAGATGGCCACACAATAATCAGTCAGGAGATCATGAGAGCTGCTTAGGGAAGGATGAATACCTTTGTGATATTAAAAAACCAATTGGATATTCCTGCTTTTTCTCACTCTCACATAGTTTTTGCTTGCCTGTGGTAGAGCTAAGCTTGTTTACAACTGGATGCTTTCAGAGCATCAAGGTAATTTCCAACTCCCCCCATCATTTTGCATCATCCCCTTGCAAAATCAGCAGGGTAGGAGCAATGCAGGGAATGCCACTCCTGCTGCAGACTTTTGGACAGGGAGTGTTAGATGTTTTCACTTTGCTTTGCAAGCAGGTTGCAGTTTGAGGGGGGAAAAGGCAGGTTTCTTCTGCAGCTTTTGCTGTGCTCCTTGCTTTTGTGTGCCTGCCTGCTGCCGATGGGAACCTGAGACAGGGTTTGGGGCTGAAATGTGGGATTTGAGGCTCTGCCCTGGGTTTGCACAGGGGTGTGGCAGGCTCAGGTAAGCAGAGCGTGCCCAGACACACCTCATGCAACCTGAGGCTGGTTTTGCTGATTTTGGTGCATTGTGCCTCTTGGAGTTGTTCATACCCCTGAGCAGCAGAGAGTTAATGTCTCTGCTTCCTCACAGACTTCTTTTTGGCCCACATCTCTGCCTAATTAAATATATATCTACAAATAATTACATGGGGGTGTGTACAAGAGATATATAAAGATATATATCCTGAGCTGGTGATTAGCTTTGGGCTTGGATCAATGAAGGCGGGTGTAGGGGACCTTGGAGATTGGCCTGATCCTCTGCTTGAGCAGGGTCCCCTTGAGCAAGATGCCCATGAACTCTGGATCATTTACCTCCAACACTGCATTCCTTTAGTGTGAAATTTCCCAAGGGGATTTTTTTTTAAACGGAGGTCATTTGCTGCTTGTCATTTCTGTTCGTGGAGCCAGGACCCCCTGGGAGATCCCTGGTGGCTCCAGCACAGCCCTGCAAATGCCAGTGGAGGTGCAGGGCCAAAACCCACCTGATGTGGGAGGAAAGGATAGAGAGGATGCTCTTTGCAGCCCTTGTTCCCAGCTTTCAGTTACCAGTTCCTGTATTCCCCCCTGCTCCCTGGAAAGCAGCTGGAAAACTTCCCACAATCCAAAGGGGAGTTAATTGTCACTGATTTATTGGTGGCTTTAAGAAAAATAATTTGTGAATGCAGAAGCTTAATATGACAGCAGCAAAACATCTGCTAATGAACAAAGCCAAGGAAGGAGTTGAGAAAGCTGCTGCCTCTTCTGGGTCACACTCTGAACCTGGGCTGCCTGGGCTGTGGCCACCAGAGGGGCATCATCCATCATCTGATGGACTTCAGAGCTCCTTGTTAGCAGAGAAGCACTGAAGATGATGGGGAATGTTTTAAAAGGGCATAAAGCACTGACTCATGTCACTGTCCCATCCCTGTCCCGCTGTGAGGTGTCGTGGGCAGCACCCATCCTATGTGGAATTCACACCTCAGGGCCAAGCCCTTGGGGACCCTGAGTATGGAGTTGGGAAAAACTCTCCAACTTTCTGTGTCTCCTGTTTTTTTAGGAGCCTGGTCCTGCTAAAATGGCTGTGACCAGCAGCAACATTCCCAGCGCTGAGAAGATCCCTGCCACCAAGTCCACGCTCTGGCAGGAAGAAATGAGGGGCAAGGACCAAGCAGATGGGGGCAGTGGCATTGGCCCAGCCCAGAGCCCTATGCAAGGCCAGGCTGGGGCTGCCAGCTCCATGAAGGATCCTGTGCTGGACAGCAAGGAAGGTGAGAGATGGGGATGCCAGCACTGCTGTAACATTGTGGTGGTCATGCTGTTGTTCTCCCTGGAACATTTGGAGCTGGGGGCAGGTCGCAGTGCTGGAGACATTTCCCTTATCTTGCTACTCAGATGGGGAATGTTCTCTGCAGTGAGGTGTCCATTGCCTTGCACCCATGGAGCTGTGCTTGCTGCCAGGCTGGGAAGGACAGGGATGGAAATGGATGCAGAGCTGTGACTGCAGCTGCCCCTTTCTTAGTTTGAAAGTTCAGATCTTTCACCTCTACAAACCTGGCCCAAGGGCTGGATCAGCATCCCCAGCTCTCTGCAGACTATCCCACCATCTCCATGGGTGTGAGGGCTGGTCAGGGTGGAAGAGCCAAGGGTGCAGGAGAGGTATCACCTCATGGGGCTGCTGCCAAGACCAACTTTGCTCTCACACCTGCCCCTGTCCTGGGTGGAATCAGGGTGTTTGTTTCTTAAAAGCAGAACTTGGACTTGAAACCAAGCACGGTGATTTTTCTGTCCCTTAGAGGAGAGCTCCATGAACGGAGACCGGATAGACTGCGGGCGGAAGACACGTGTCGAGAGCGGGTACTTCTCCTTGGAGAAGACCAAACAAGACTCGAAGCTGGAAGAGCAGCAACTGCCACCCCCACCAAGCCCACCCAGCCCCAGCACCCCGAACAACAGGTACAGTTATCCCAAATCGCCCTCAGAGGAGCATGCCCAGCCCTTTCCTTCCCCAGGTATCCGATCAGGCGACCGAATGATTCACAGCTCCTCTCTGAACTCCTTGGACTCGAAGAGCAGTTGTCCCATGAACAAGGACTCCAGCAACAGAGATGTAGGAAGGGGAGCTGAGAAATCGGGGCGTCCCCTTTCTTTTAAAGCCAGCCGGCAGTACACCACCCTGGCCGACGTTCCCAAGGCCATTAGGATCAGTAATCGTGAGGCCTTCCAGGTGGAGAGGAAACGGCTAGAGCGGAGAACCCGGGCTCGTAGCCCTGGGAGAGAAGAAGTGGCCCGACTCTTTGGGAATGAGAGAAGGTAAGGGATGAGTGGCTCATCTCCTTGCATGCTTCTAGCAGCAGTGAGGTTGCGTCCCCAGTGCAGCCTGGATGGAGCAGGTGGAGTTTGCTGGGTGGATCCTCTTTGTTTTCAGTGCTCCTGGGTTTAAGGGTGCCCATCCATGCCGAGCAGATGGTGGGATGTCTTTAATAGTGGTAGTGGGCAGGTGTCACCCTGCCTGGCTGCTCTGGGGATATAGAATGATTTGGGTTGGAAGGGACTTTAAAGTTCATCCAGTTCCATCCTCTGCCATGGGCAGGGACACCTTCCAATATTCCAGGTTGCTCTAAGCCATGTCCAACCTGACCTTGGACATTTCCAGGGATGGTGCAGCCACAGCTTCTTTGGGCAACCTGTACCAGGGCCTCACGACCCTCACAGGGAAGAAATGTTTCCTACAATTTAATCTAAGCCTAGCCTGGTGTTGGGTGGTGTTGGATGCTCTCACTGCCATCGAGCCCGCCCTGCCGGCCCCTCCCGGCGCGGCACACGCTGGCAGCCGGCACCATTAATTAGGTTAGCTCTCCTAGTGGCATTAGTGCCAGGTGCCTTACGCAACTGCCTAATGAGCTGAGAGAGGTTTCAAAATGTCACGGCATTAATCTGGGAGGGGAGGGAGAGGCGGGTGCAGTGCCAAGGCAGAGCTCAGCGGGCTGCAAAACAGCTTAGTGTGGAGGAGGAGGACGGGGAGGGCGTCCGCAGCGCACGCCGGGTGCCCTCTGGGCGAGGCCAAGGACGGGCTCCACTCGCCCTGGGAGAGACACATTTGTGCAGTGAGGGCAGTAGAGCAAACTGGGAGACAGGCCCCGGGCGAGAGGGCTGCCTGCCAGTCTGATTTTCCTGCCCTGGTTCTCCTCCAGGCATGTTCTCTCTCGCACAGTTTCAGTAGGAGCTTTTCCTCTGTTTCTTCCCAGCCCCTAAAGGACTGTTTTCCAGACTGGCTTCCGAGAGCTGGGAGCAGTCTGGGATGTGCAACACAGCCTTGTGCTGCTACCATCAGTCAGCAGGAGGATCCCAAACCTGGCCCACAGTGTGTGCAGGGAGTGCTGGGCTGGGAATAAATGAGGAAAGCTTGGATTTGGCTTTGTCTGCCTTGGGAATTGGCTTTTCCCCAGGATGGAGGGGGAAGATACCACCTTGGCCATCCTGGCTGGGGACAGGGCTGAGAAAAGGCTGGTGGCTCTGGTTTTCAGGCTGAGCTGGTACTGCCTGTGGGTTGTGTCCCTGCTGCATTTGCTTGCACAGGATGCCCTGGCCAGTGCCTGTCCCCAGAGTGACAGAACAGACAGTGCATTCCTCCAGTGCCAACAAACCCTTGCCCTGGGATCCCAGTCCTGCAGCACTGGGATCATCCTGCACAGAGTTGGGGAGCAGAATTATAACAGATAACAGGGCCTGGGAGAGGACATTGCTGCCAGAGTCTGTCCTTTTTTAATGTCAGCTCCACTCATTGCCTGCTGGTGGGTGCCTTTTCCCAGGGAAAGTCTGTTTTCCCCAGCCTGGCTAGGGCTGTTAACAGTTTGTTTTGCTTTATCAGTATTGGCAGCAATTCCCCTGTATCAGCCCAGGGCTTTTATCCCAGCAGAATTGGTGCAGGGGAGAGGAGCAGGAGCTGCACCAGGCACTGGGGTCTTCCTGCCCACAGGGCTGAACCTGGTCCAGCTTTTGGGAGGGAGGTGATGGCAGAGAGAAAAGGGAGGGATCCCCACCTGCCAGAGGGTTTGGCCATGGATCACAGCCCTGTGCTGGAGGAGTGTGCCATGAGCAGGGATGGCTCAGTGGTGTTCAGGGATGGGCACGTTTGTTTTCTCCTCCGGTAACCTGGGAATTGGTTCGGTGCAGGTGCTGTGGGTGGAGAGCGCCTGTGCCCTGGATCTGGGACAGCCGTGTTGGAGCTCAGTGGACTCAACAGGGCACAGAGACACTGTCTAGTGTTGCACCAGAGAATTAACATTCCCCAGCACCCTGCTCAGCTTGGCTTGGCTGCCTTTTAAACTTGAGTTTACTTAGTCCCCATGTCCCCGTCATTTTTCTCCTCTGAGCTCAGACTGTGCTGTTTGAGTCTGGGCAGATACAATAATTAATTTCCATGCTGTGTGGTTGGCTTTTTCCCCTGGTTTAACACCATTTGTAATAATCCTTCTCAGTAACCCACTAACATGTCTGGGAACACTTGTCCCATGCCAACCCCACAGGCACCAGCCAGGCATGATGCAGATCTGCCCTTCAGTGCAGCCAAATGAACTCACTCAGATTCTGTTGGTATTTTCAACTCTTCCTCCCATTCTTTTTGTGTAAATTAGTGCAAGTGTCAGAGCTGTGGATTGAAAAGAATTATTTTAGGTACCCGGTGTTGCATACTGAGTGCAGCACCTGCAGGCTTAGCTCCAGTTAAAGCCGTTTGTCGAGGCTTCTCATCCTGTTTCCTTACCACAAGAAATATTACATGATTTGGAATTCTGGAATTACATGTCCAGGAATTTTCTGTGTTGACCATTTATACCTGACACCGCCTCCACGCCCCATGCAGACGTCGGAGCTTGCAGCCACTCAGAACCAGGAATCGGGAAACAGGAGATAATCTCCGTGATTTTGGCAGAGCAGCAGAGTGCGAGTTCCCTCTGCTGGCACGTGGCAGGACAGGGCTGTGGCACCCACCAGGATGTCACACTGGGCTGGGGGACAGGGATTGAGGCCAGAGAGATCGAGCCATCTGCAGTCTCCCCTTTCAGACCTGTCCTTAGGGCAGAAGGGCAGGGGCAGCTCTTTGGAAAGCCCATGGATGAATCTCGAGGTGTTGCACACAGAAATCACAGCTGAAAAGAGCTGCAGGAACATCCTCAGACAGCAGTCCCCATGTCCCAGAGGGACTCTGCAGCTGCAGGGATGAATCTCTGCACATCTCGGGATTTCTGTTTGACAAACTTGGCTTTTTGTGCACAATTGCAGGGGCACAGCCTGTAAAGCCACAGCTTTCCCAGCTGACCCCATGTTCCTCTCACAGTGGCAAGAGTTCACTGTGGTGTCAGCCAGATCTGCTGGAGGAGTGTGGTCAGGGGCTGAGGTCTATTTCTAGCATCAATTAATAGCAGAATTGCCTGAAATTGCTTTAAAGACTTTTCTCACTCAAATTCCTTCTCTGGAACTTTTTGAGGTGTAAAGCTCTGCTCTGAATTCTGCTTCTCACTATACAGAAGAGTGCCTGCTCTTCCAAATAAAGGTTTTTTCCTTGTAAAACTATCCTCATAATTCCTGTGGACCTCTTGGGAAATTCCTCTTCCTTTTCCTGACACTTGCTATCTTTCTTGATGCTAAATAATGAATGAATCCAATAAAAACAAAGCCCTTTCTTCCAATCAAAGAAAATCACTTTAATGACAGCTCGTGCTGGTCTTTTGAGCTTTCCTTCCCACTGCACACCCCCTCCACTAACAGCTGAGATCTGCAGCCTGGGTTTAGTGGCCTGGAAAAGATTAACAGCCTGCATGGCCAAGGAATTCCTTGGGATGAGCTTTTGTAGTTGAAAAGCACTAAATGGCACTGCAGCTTTTATATAAAGCTTCTTCGTACCTGTCCCAGCCTTGTTTAGTCCATACAGAGCTGCTGTATGGAGGGAGCAGCTCTATCCAGCACATGGGGAGGGGAGGAGAGCCCTTCCTTCCCCATCCCTCCAGGATCTCTGGCAATAATCTCTCTGAAATGTTGATCTAATGGGATAAAAAAAAAGATTCTTTCCTGTAATCCGGATGATATTAACCCTTGGGGCTGTGATTTGGTTGCAGTGATTTATTTTTCTCCTCCCTTTTTCAATGACGAATGACTGGAATGATTTTGATTTTGTTTTGTATGTAGATGCAGATATATAATTTCCTCTTCTGTTCATTCATTTTCCAGCCTTGTTTTCTTCCAGGTCTTGTTGCTCTCCACCTTCTCCTGCTGTGTTGCTGTGTGACGTGTCCACCTTTACTTCGCCTGCTTCGCTACCATCTCATCTCAATCTCAAGCCGTAGAACAACTTGGTGGTGCAGCCCCTTTCATGAGAAATCAACCTGCTTTTGATTTTGTTTATATGTTTTTTTGGTTGGGTTTTTGTTCTTTTATTTTTTATTTTTTTTATTCTCTTGATTTGTTTTTCTTCAGACCTTCACCTAATAGGGCACAGACAATGTTAATTCGTGGACCTTTTCCTCCCTCCTGAACTGAGACTCAGAGAAGGCTGGGCCAGTATAAAAAGGGTTAAAAAAATGTGATTCCAAAACAATTCCATGTCTGTCAATGAATACAGAACATGGATTTATGCTCCACAGCCTGGCCTATGTCAGGCATCTCATGAGCAGAACATCCCAGGGAAATTGGGAGCTCTGCATGAGCCCAGGATCTGCCCACTCCCAGTTTGCAAACTGGGAGGCACCAGGTGCTGAACTGATGTCCCCTAAAAGCATCAAAGATCTTTAAATTTACAAAGCAACCTCTTCCTCTTTGGTTGTGTCCTGGCAGCCTGGCTCTGAGCAGCAGTGGGAGGCCCCAGCCCCCTAGGGCATGGGATGTGCTCAGACTGGTTGTCTCCTTTATAGAATTTGGTGCAAATATTGGTTGAATACTGAACATCTCATGGTTTTTGAACCCTTATCCTGCTGTTCCTCTTTGTGGGAAGTGTTAAAAATGTTTTTATTTTGGATAACCTGTTCTCCCTCATGTGGTTACCATTGTGATTTTTCATGCACATCAGAGGCTCACACAGAGCAAGCAGCCCCAAGTTTAGATGTGGCACATGTGGGTCCAAATTTCGTGTCAAGAAACCACCTGGACAGAGCTTTTTGGGGAGGTTTGAAATGAAATTTTAAGCCTCACAGCTCAGAGCACAGCTGGCATGTGCTGGTGGTGGGTTATTGCTTTATATTCCCAGTTTGTGAGTGAAGACCTGAGGCTGATACTTTCCTCCTGAAGCCCCGGGAATGCAGACTTAGACACGAGCAGATTCTTTGGAAATCGCTCTCCTGTGGGTCAGAGAGCAGCTTCTCATGCTGAAACAGCACTTCTAATTCCACCTGTTTGCTTGTCCTTAAGAGAATCCCTTTGGGGTTTGATCCAGGGTTGGTTCCTTCTCCATCCATTTCTTCATAGTTCTCCATTCTCAGGGACACAAGTGCCGTGGTGCAATGGGCCACCAAGGCAGTGTCAGAGAGCCCAGGTTGTGCCCTCTGATGTCCAGATTGGATTTTCAGCCCAGTTAAGAGGAGGGAAAGGCCCCAGGTTCTTCAGGGAGTGTCCTGCCATGGTACAAGGTGCTCCTCATCTCCTCACACCCTTTCAGCTGGTGCGTGCTGTGAGCCAGAACCGTGGTCTGGGGGCACCTATGGACACCCCTTGCTCTGTGCCATCCTGTGGCTGTTCCCTGTGTGAGGCTTGAGTTTTCAGAGGGTTCCTGTTGCAGTGAACACACTGGGGGACCCAGACCCACCCATTACCTCTGCACCCCAACTTGGTCTGATGTATCAGTGCTCTGGGGAGCAATTGAGAGCTCCAGTGCTAGAGGGTAGAGGCAAAGCTTAAGCCAAAGCTGCTCCATAATTCCTGCTTCCCAAGGGGCTGTAAAATTCACAAATAAAAAGTTATTGCTGGTTTTGTGAGGGGTTTCTAGTTACTGAGGAAGATGCTAGGTGCAGAGCTGAATAATGTGAGGTTTTTTCCCACTTTGTGGGTAAAATGATGTCAGATCAGGGTTCTTACTCTGGATTTGGCCACGCTGGATCTCACAGAGAAACAGGGACCAAAAGCCAGGTGTGCATGAACTCTGGGTCGAGCAATTCTGCGACCTTAAATTTGTGGGGTTGTACAGCTCCACAGAGTTGCTGCTCTTGTGTTTAAACCATCTCTGGTTTTTCTTTTGTCTCTGTTTTCTAGGAGATCCCAGGTGATTGAGAAATTCGAGGCACTGGACATTGAGAACGCGGAGCACATGGAAACGAACGCGTCGGGAGGTGCTGCCCTTTCCAGCGAGACGCGGCAGGGCAGGAGTGAGAAGAGGGTTTTCCCACGGAAACGGGTAAGATGCTCAGCCAAGTTCTCCTGGAAGATGAAACCTGGAATCCTGCAGCCCAGGATAGAGGGTTTAGCTACAGGTTTTGTCCCTGGATGTGGGTTTGAAGTCACAGGCAGCTCACACAGGAGCCAAACCTCTGTGTGTGCTCAGTCTGTGCAAATTTTCCTGCTCTGCTCCCTTGGCCTGGGTGTAGATCAGAGTGGAAAACCAGGCTGTCTCTTCTTTCTCCATAATACAAAGGGAAATTTCAGATCTGGCACGGCAGGACACATCAGGATAGGGTGAACTAACAAAAGAAACAAGTTTGAGAGTCCCAGATATGCTTGGATATAATGGGAACAAATTAATGCCTGAAAGGACAAAAAAATGTATTGCCAAGGAAATGACACTTGTTCTGAGCCTGAGATGCCCATTAAATAAAGCAGATTTTTATGCCATGAGCCAAGAGAGCAGGACTCTGTCCTAGTTCCTGCACTGATCTGGGCTAATGCTGTTCACACAGGACTTCACTTGTGAAGGAGCAGCTGTGGGCTCCATCCTGGATGTGTCTGCGTCACCTCTGTCCCCACACCGCCGGGCAAAGTCACTGGACAGAAGGTCCACAGAGTCCTCTATGACGGTGAGCCACCAGGACCTTGGGGAGAACATGAGAGGCCCTTCCCAGAAGGTCCCACAAAAACTGGTCTGCTGGCTGCTTTCCTCACAGCCAGCACGTAGGATATGGGATGCATTCAGACTTGGAGTTTTGTGTGCTCAGGTGTGACCAATCCTGGAAGTGTCAGGGGCTCAGTTGGAGGAGGGCCACACCTTTTGCCTGTTGCAGAAATTAAAACTCAGGAGTCTTGTGAGGAGCACATTTCCTTAAAGTACAGCAGCAGCTTGAGAAGCCAACCCTGTTCTGGTTATTTTCCCCTAGAATACCCCTTTTCCTCAATGCTTTGTGTGATGTGTCAGACACTCATGCTGTAGGTCACCCTAGCAGTGCTGGGGTCACCTCAGCTGCTCAGAGCCCCTTTTTGTCCCATGGTGTCCCCCAGGAGAGGCTGCAGCAGGGCATTTCCAGCTCAGCACAGGGTCAGTGCAGTTTCTGGACTCAGACCAGCTGCTGTATCATGACTGAGGTATTTTCATAGGATCACAGAATCCCAGAATGGTTTGGGATGGAAGGGACCTTAAAGATCATCTTGTTCCAACTCCCCTGCCAGGGGCAGGGACGCAGACCAGGCTGAGCAAACACATGTCCCAGTTTTCTAATACCATTTCCTTGATGTTTATGCATTTGGAAGTGGGTGTGAGTGGGATGAAGGCTGCAAGGAAGGGCTGAACCTTCCTCCTGAGCTTTCCTCCCTTTGCATATTTGAGATGCTCACCAGACCTGGAGGCAAACAGTACAGAATAAACACAACGTGCTCTCCTCTCCCTCATCACCCTTCTGTAGGGACAAAATAAATACACTTGCTAATCTCTCAAATAGATTACAGAGCTACTGTAAACACAAGTTGCATTTTTTTGTGGATGGACAGCTTCTATTCAAGGACTTATCAGAAAAATGCAGTAGCTTGGTGTTTTCTGGAGCTTTTCCTGTAGACTTGTACAGCCACAAGAGTGATTTTTAAATTCCTGGTGGGAATAAAAAGTGCAAGTACATATGAAGTGGCAATGCACATTATCCAATGAAGGGAAGAAAGTAATGTGGGTTTAGATTAGATATTAGGAAGAAATTCTTCCCTGTGAGGGTGGGGAAGCTCTGGCACAGGTTTCCCAGAGAAGCTGTGACTGCCTCATCTCTGGAAGTGTTCAAGGCCAGGTTGGATGGGGTTTGGAGCAGCCTGGGGTAGTGGGAGGTGTCCTTGCCCATGGCAGGGGGTGGAACAGGATGGTTTTACTGTTCCTTCTAACCCAAAACATTCTATAATTCAGTACTTAACTTTCCCCTGCGTTTTTGTGGAGCAGGACTGTGTTCCCACCACCATGGGCTCACTCAAATGTGGGATGTGCTGCCCCACAGGTGTGATTGAATAGGCTCCCAGACCCAATTTCCATTGCTGCCCTTGCTGTAGCCCTTTTCAGATGCTGCAGCTGGATTTCACACACTGCTGTGCTTTCCTCTTCCACTCTGCAGCACATGGAGCAGCTGGAGGAGCTCAGCCTCGGGGGAGTGAAAGCATTTCCACCACATCCTTCCCTGCACACCGGCAGGCCTGGGAGGAGGGGCTGGCAGCAGTTATCCCACGCTGTCCTGCTTGCTTTTTTTCAGGAATTCAACATCCCCATGCACCCACATTGAAGGAAAAAGCAGGTGTCAATTGGGTGGTGCAGGGCTTGGATTCCCTGTATTTCCAGCCTTGGGAACTCAGCCTGTTTTGAGCCCTGCAGCTTTGCATCAATAGCACATAGCTTTTCTTTCATAATATATAATAGAGGTAAAACTGCCTGAAGTCTTGCTAATTCCTTGTTTGTCCTTTCTCTGTAATGTTGGTGTAGCAGTAGGAAATTGCAGGAGAAATGGTAGGAAGGGAACAGCCTGAATAAACTGCAGAGGTCTCCGTTCCTCCTGGGAGCAAACATTTAGCCACCATGCAGTGTAATAATTCAGTTTGTGCTAGATGACTTTTAAAGGGCCATTCCAACCCAAACTATTCTATGATTCTATGAATTTAACTGTTGCTGGTCTCTTTTATTGCTCTGCTGGTTTTATCAACTCACTGCTGTTGCCTTCTGGGTGCAGACACTTCTTCCCTCTCTTGATCCCTCTCTCCTTTCTTCCAGCCTGACCTGCTGAACTTCAAGAAGGGCTGGTTGACAAAGCAATATGAGGATGGGCAGGTGAGTCTGGAGAGCGCTCTGCCCTTTGTGTCAGTGTCTGGTGCTGTGGTCAGTCCTGGTTTCTGGCAGCTCACTCCAACGTGCTGGCTGTGCTGATGGAACCCCAGTGTCCTGGGTAGATCAGTACTGGGCTTCTCTTGAAGTGGGAATTGCTGGTGCTCTGTCCTGGGGATGTTTCAAAGGTGGATATAATATCGTGGGTTTCTAGGGAGCCAAGGCAGCTTGGATGACAGCACTGGTTTCATGTTCCTGTTCCATATTTATTAGCCTCGTCTCCCTTGTGACCCAGCGCCCTCTTTGGTGTCAGAAATGAGGCTCAGGTAAAGTCTCCTGAGTGCCAGGGAAATGACAATAAATAAATAAATTAATGCCTCTGAGGAAAGCAGCTGGTGCCACTTTCCTGCTGCCAGTTCCCAGAGGGATCCAGGATGCTTTGCTCTACTGGAGCCTTAGGAGTGGGCATTGGTGCCAAGGCAGTGTGGATGGTCCTGGCTGTTCACAAACCACCCCTTCCCTGGATTTCCTTCCCTCCTACTCAGCTGTCAAGGGAAAATGAGGGCAATTTGCCTGTGGCTGTGGGTGGCCCAGGCTCTGCTGTGGGTACCCCTGGGTCCCAGCACACATCCATAGACAGCCAAAGGGGAATTGGCAGCTGGAGCAAGTGCTTTATTGACTGAAAGCTGCCTTGGGTGAGCCAGTGCTGGAAGCGTTCAGGAGGCAGATTTATATAGAGCAAGGGCCAGGAATAGACTCCCAGCTCAATTCCTAGGTACTGCAGATAAAACATGAATGCTTTACTACTTTTTTTTTTTGTCCTAAAAGGCTTTAAGTGCAGTTCCTAAAAGCCTCATCTTTCAGTGGAGCTAATGGGGAGGCTGCAACTGCCCCGTGGCTCTCACTGTGTCACTGTCACATGCAGGGTCTGGTACTCTGCAGGGTGGCAGCAAATCATCACTGTCCCTTGCGCTGCTGCCTGTTTGGGTCTCCCTTTCCCATGGAGGGGCCTTGATGAAGCCATGTGTGGAGCTGGGAGGGGCAGGCATTGAGATGCCTCCTGCACGGCGTCTCTGCCGGTCGACCTGTGATGAGCAGCCATGAATATGGTGGTGGGGAAGGAGCAGGATTGTGACTGTTCCATTTTTTTGTTTCCTAGTGGAAGAAGCACTGGTTTGTGCTGACTGACCAGAGCCTGAGATACTACAGGGATTCAGTGGCAGAGGAGGTCAGTGTCTTCTGTCAGTGTTCAACCCATTACAGGGCAGCTCCTGGTGTTCCCAAATGGACCCTGGGCAGGTCACTGCCTCCCTCAGCGCCCCCATTCCCAGATGCCAAAGTCCTGGAGCCCCTTCAGGGCTTTGTGCTTCTCAGGGACCTGCTGTACCTCCCTGTGAGCCCACCATGCTTTGGGGCTGCAAAGCTTTGTGGCTTATTTTACCTCTTCCCTCTGCAGGCAGCTGACCTGGATGGAGAAATCGATTTATCCACGTGCTACGATGTCACTGAGTACCCAGTTCAGCGGAACTATGGCTTCCAGATCCATGTAAGGAGAATGTGGAGAGGAGGAGGAGTCTAGCTGCAGGACAGCTGATGGGGATGCTTGTCCATGACAAGGGGAACATCTCCCCAAACACCCAAGAGAGACCACTCAGCATCCCCCTGCAGTGCTCCAGAAGAGCTGTGGCCTTGGGTTTGTGAGCCAGTTTTTGTGGCTGTCAGAAAAGGAAGGGGGAAAGGGAAGGTTTTGTCACAGCCTTAGGGTCTCACCTCTGGCAGAATCAGCCTGATTGCTGAGAAATGCCAATTCCCACCAGGAGTGTGCTGGGGGATGGAGGGGCTGGGTTTGACCTCTGTGTAGCCAGCAAGCAGTGCCCCAGCACTGGGGGCTTGGGGATGGGTGCAGGGTGGTCTTGGGGAGTTGAGAAGCTGCTGGTGGGTGCAATCACGTGCTGTGAACTGTTCTCTCTCTGTAGACAAAGGAAGGGGAGTTCACCCTCTCTGCCATGACATCGGGCATCCGCCGCAACTGGATCCAGACCATCATGAAACACGTTCGCCCCACCACTGCTCCCGATGTAACGAGGTGAGGAGGGGCTGTAGCAGCCCCTGCAGCTCTGTGGTTTGCTGTGCAGGAGTAGCTCGTCCCTCATCCCTTTTCTTTCCTCTTTCTGAGTCTGTCTGTTCCTGGAAGCTGCAGCTCTTTCTCACACCTCTCTGAGCTTAATTTGGATACACTTTGTGGGGACACTGATATGCCGAGTAATTCTTATGTGTGCAGATTTCCAAGAGGGTTGAAAATGTGGTTTTAATTTGTGCATAGGAATATGAAATACTGTTTCTATATCAAGGCTCCTCTGGATTCCCACCAGGTATTGTGAAACCACTTGGATTCAGTTGTGCTGGGTTCACCCTTTCCTCTGGCTACTGTTCAGTGTGAGCTGCCCTGCCCCTCTATGGGTCACAGCAGCAGGAGCCCAGGGTTCAGTTTAGAAACTGTTTGGCTCTGATCTATTTTAAACTCCAGCCAGGAAATCGTCTTCCCTCCTCTTCTGATTTTCCAGAAAGCTGCTGCAGCTCATCCCCTTAAGCTGTAGTAATGCTGGTGTCTCTTTCTGCGTCAGTGCCAGAGGAAGGGGACCTGCTGCGTCACAGAGTACCTTCTGTGGGCGCTTCTGGCTGTGTGTACAGGGTGTTTGGCCTCCTCACAGCTGTCTGTGCTGGCCACACTTGTACAGGCCACCTCTTACAGGCTGCGTGGACATGGCTGCACCACTAACTCCATCTCCTGTCCTTATTGTAGCTGCAGCCAGCAGATTTTTGCCAGGTTTGTCCCTGTGTTGATGGAATGGCTCTTCTCACCCAGTGCTGTTGACCTGGAGATGCTCCAGCCTCTCCTTCCCCATCCTGCTTAGCCCTCAGCTACTGTTTTCCCAGCCCTGCCCGAGCTCTGGTGGATCTCACAGGGGTCTCGGGGAAGCCGCCTCTCTCCTTACTCCTGTGTATGTTTGATTTCCATGCAATCCCAGGAAAAACTTCTCTTTGAAACTATCCGTGCTGAAGCCCAGGTTGGAAAACTGTGTTCTCTCCTGTATTAACGTTCTGTGGTTTGTATATCTCGTGATTCACTGCATGCTCCTCCTTTTCTGCACCTCGGATGGGAAGTCCTGCAGTTTCCATTTATTTTTCTTTCTTTTCTTCCCCCCTTTCTTTTTTTTTTTTTTAATTTTTTTTTCCTTTAAATAAAAGCCAGAGAGAAGGGAAGAAGCAACCTGGTCTTGACCCTTGATTTCCCCCCACTGGTATCTTCCGATGTGACTAGATACGAAGATGAAGACCAAGGAAATTTGAGGGGACCTCTCTGCCTTTAAAGAGCCAGATGTATTTATGGTTGCTCACAGGTTACTGCAGCACGATAGCCCTGTGCTCACTGTCTGCACCTGCTCCGAGCCCACACAAAGTGGTTTCACTTGGCTTTCTCTCTGAGAGGGTCCAGGCGCAGGTCCTGGTTGGGCAGGAACTTGTTCTGCTGCACAAACAGATCTTGAACCAGTCCTGAGCTGGGAAAAGTGAATGATGTGTGTGCTTCTGTCGTTTCCCACCGAGCTGGTGTCGGATGGGGTAGAGGCTGGCGTGGGTTAGGAGTCTTGTGCTGTGTGTGGAGCGGGGCTGTGTTCACTGGTGCCTGTCTGGCAGCCCTGTGCAGCAGTGTGGGCAGTGTGCAGCAGCCCATCCCACCTGGCTTTGGGATGTCACTGCATTCCTCAGCCGGGAAGCAGCGGGTGAAGGGGGCTGCTGGAAGGCTGAAGGACAGACTGCCCAAGGCTCAGTGTGGAGGGGTGCCAGGCACAGTGTGGCCGGGGGCAGGCGGGGTGCTGTGCTCGGTGTGCCAGGAGGGCAGCGGTGCTCACCCACCCCCGGGGATGGTTCCACCCCACACACCCCTGCAGCCCTTGGCCGTGTCTCATTAACCTGCTGCCGTGGCTCCACCCAGCCAAAGCTCCTTGTCTTGGTTTCTTGAGCCCTAATGATGGTTTACATTGCTGCATGTGTCAGCTCCTGGCATGGGGAACAAATGCTGCACTGCTCCCTGCCCTCAGCAGTGCCCTGCAGTCTGCAGAGGCACTAATTACAGTCCGCTAATGATGATGGGGCAGATAGAAAATACCCCCATGAACCAAAGGGGCTGCTTCAGAACTGGATACATGTTGAGCTCACAGCCCTTGTGAGGCTGGATTCCCCAGTGCTCCCCAGTTCCCTGCAACCTTTGTGCCCTTGCTGCCGCATCGTGCTCAGCGTGCAGCTTGCACCACTTCCACACCCACCCCTATTTAAAAATGCCTTTTTATTTTGACCTATAAATACCACTTGGAGGCAAAGACCACTCCCTTCTTGTGTGATATGAATTAATTTTTCTGTGGTGGAGGAGATGTGAAATGGTTGAGCAGAATTAATAGCCATGGGGCACTTGCAGGAGATGAAATGAGAAACTTTGGGTCAACCTTCTGAGTGTCTTCATTCCCAGCAGCTGTCTGTTCCCTGACCCACATCCCTTGCCCTTAGGAAAGGAGCAGAGGAGAAATGAGCTCATGAGAGATGTCACCTCTAGAAATGCCAAGATTCTCCCACGTGGGATTTAAAGAGACAAAATTTCTGTGTCCCAACACCATATGGCAGGCCCCAGGACCCTCATTTCTTTCCTGTCACTCCTCTCCATTTTAAGAGTCAATCTCATCCCTGCTTTACTTCAAAATGCAGCTGTAATGACTAACTGACTCCAGATTGAGAGCCCGGCTTTGGAGTCATGCAGTATCATGGGTGAGGAGCAGTGACATTTTGTTGTCGTGCCTTCTGGGTTTATTTTATTAGCTGCAAGTGACAGCACTGAAGAAGGAATTATCTCTGAGCTGGTTTTAGCCTGTAACTGCTAGAGTCTCTCAAAACCCAGCTCTACTGAGTGTGTGGTTTGCTGCTGGATGACAGTGCATCGGAAGATACTAGCCCATGCAGAGCCATCTCTTCTGCTCCATCCTTTGTTTTGGGCGTGTGCACATCCATGAGGTTCTTGGCTGGGGGCTGGGGTGTGTTTCTCAGGTGGGAGAAGCCGTGATGCTGCTGCTGCTGCTGCTGCTGCTGTTCCTGATCACGGCAGTCCCCATGCATGTGGTCCCGTGGGTCAGAGCTTGTAGTGAAGGGCCCAGTGAGCTGCTTTCCAGCTCTTGCAGAAAGCTTGTCGAGTCTCTGCTGGAGGCTGGGGATGCTGTGGTTGTGCTGGAAGCAGGGAGAGACAGGAGTCAGCAGGACTGTGCCTTGGGAGGCAGCTTTTGGAGCTTTGGGTAGCAAAGAGAGTTCAGCAAGTGCCCACTACTCCCTTGGGACAGGCTTCCTCCACAGACTTAGCATACTGCTGTTTTCTGGTTTAATTTTGATCTGCATGTTACAGGGCTGGCATGTCTGTATTTAAAAAGCTAATACTGCATTGTGGATTATAGGTTAGAAATGGTATTGCCTTCCTGTATTAACTTCCCCTGCTTGATGAGTGTCTCCCCCCTCAACCCACCACCCTCTAACTCAGCATTAAAAATAATTCCTTGCTTGAGAAATTGGCATTTTCAGTGATTTCTGTGGTGTGTTGAGTAACGTGCTCTCCTTGCTGCACTCACCCCTGCCCGTGTCAGGGGGCTGCCCAGTGCCAGGGGGGCTGGGTGCCCTGCGGAGGTCTGTGCCTTCAGTGCAGATAGTGGCACAGAGAAGTTATGGACCCATTAATACTTTTCCAAGCTGAAGGGGAACCTTACCCTTGTTTCCCAAGACTCTCAGAGCTGCTCTGTGCTTCTCTGCCCCACACCTCTGAAGCCAGCCTGGCTTTGGTGGGATTGGTGGCATCTTTCCCACAAGCACATGACTGTGGCCGTGCCAGCCGGGGAGTGCATGGAGCCTCACAGCCGGGGGGCTGGAGGAGCTGTTGGAGCCTCTGACAGCACAGTTTGGGGTCGCTGCCTCAGCCATGGGTTGCTGCTTGGTCATGGTCACTGGCCCCAGTGTGGCTGCTGAGGAGGAACAAGGTTGGGATCAGCCGCTCTCCGTGTGCCAGGGTGTCCCAGGAGCAGCTGGGAACGCTTGCACCAAGGCTTTGCACACCAGCACAGCCTGGGGAAGGGCAGCAACAGCTCCTGCACCCGAGGGCCGAGGGGAGACGGAGGGGCAGGGGGCACCCACGTGGCATTGGCTTGGGCTTCCAGCAGCCCTTTTCCACCCGGCTCTTTGAGGCATGCATGGGAGCGCCTGGCTGTCTCCAGCACCCACTGACACTTTCCTTCACCCTCTCTCTGTCCTCGCAGCTCGCTGCCGGAAGAGAAAAGCAAAACAAGTTCTTCCTTCGAGACCGGTCCAAAGCCGAGCGAGAAGCCGGATGTGGAACAAGCCGAGCTGGACACGGAGCAGAAGCGGAGCCGTGCCCGGGAACGCCGACGAGAAGGACGGTCCAAGACCTTTGACTGGGCTGAATTTCGCCCCATTCAGCAGGCCCTGGTGCAGGAGCGTGCAAACGCTGCAGACTCCTCCAGCAGCAGCTCGGCCGCCTTCCCCAGGGACACCGGAGCCGCCGACGCCGACCCGGGAGAGCTGGAGCGGGAGCGGGCCCGGCGGCGGGAGGAGCGGCGCAAACGCTTCGAGATGATCGATGCCGTGGATGGGGCAGGGTCAGAAGAGGCACTGAGGATGGAGGTGGACAGGATCCTGCCCGTCCCAGCAGACATCAAACCACAGAACGTCCACGTGGAGATTGAGCAGCGCTGGCACCAGGTGGAGACCACCCCTCTGCGGGAAGAGAAGCAGATCCCCATCACACCCCTGCACCTCGCCCACACCGAGGAACGGGAAGAGGGGCTGACGAAGCAGCACCTGACCACGCTGCTGGAGAAGGAGGTAAAGGGGTGTGTATGGTGCAGGCTGCCTGCCAGAATGGCCTTCAGGCCACTGAGGTGACTGTAGGGAGCCTGAGATAGGCTTAAAAATAGCCATAAATATTTCTCCTTCATAACAGCAGCTAGTAGGGATGCTATAGGTTCCTTGGAGCTGGCATTAGATCTGCATCCATTCCTGTTCAGCCCTGCCAGCTGCAGAAAGGGCTGTTCTTATAGCCTGGTACTTTCCTACCCCTCCCAGCCAACACAGCCTGATTTGTGGTGGTTGTAGCCAGCCTGTCTCTGACAAAATGGGTACAATCAAGGTGTTTCAATCAGACTACAAATTCAAGCTCCTAATCTTCTGTGTCTCTGCAGCTGTGGAGATTTGTGTCTGCAGTTACAAACTGCCTTGAGTTGCAGCACACACCACAAAGGCTCACTTTTTGTGGAGCCTACATAAAATAGCTTTTAAGATTTTTGGAAAAGAATGGAGGAGACTCAGCTCACTTGGAAGAGTTCCGTGCCTGGGGTAACAAAGGTTGTTGTGAGTCGGAATTAAGGTGTATTAGTGGGAATGAAAGGGGTAACCTTTTCTTATGGAGTAACCAGGAATATCACCAAGCTGAACTGGGCTAGGATTTGCCAGGGTCGTGCCTGGAATGAGCTGGTACCGTTCATCCTTTGCTGCAGTGAGCTTTACTAATTACACTATTGCATAAATAAGTTCTTTCAGAGGGGAGGGATTTTGAAAAATGAAATCCAGGTCCCAGAGCAGAGCAGAGCAGCAGTGCCATCAAAAGCTCCGTTAATTCTGCTCTGTGTCCCCTCCGAGTCACTTGTTCCTTATGGCTGATCCTCTGCCCACTCCCTGGACCCTGTCTCTGTTCGTGTCCCTCCAGCTGGAGCAGAAGCAGAAGGAGGCCCTGGAGCTCCTGGAGCAGAACCGGCACCTGCAGGATCAGCTGAAAGTGGCTCTGGGCCGGGAGCAGAGCGCCCGGGAGGGCTACGTGTTGCAGGTAGGAGAGCAGGGAGGAGAGGGAGATCCATCTTTCTTCCCTGTGCCCGAGGGATCCCTGGTGGGCTTCCGTCTGCGGTGTTCGTGGGGACATCCTGGGTGACCACCACTGAGCTCCGAGAGATTCGACCTTCTTGCAAATGTGGCTAATTCTGTAGCATTACCAGAGTCATCTGCTTATGGAAACCTCTGATCTGGGATGGAATAGAAGGTTAGCATTCCCAAAACAGAGCCAGACAGAACAGGACCTCAGCAAAGTCCACCTCTGATCCATCCCATACTGTGTTTGCCTTTGCAACAGCTGTTTCCCCCTTTCTGTGCCCCAGATATTCCCCTCAGGCGGTGGGGTGTACACAAAGCTTTCCAAGCATCTTAAAGCTCACCAGTCACTCCTGGCTGTGGATTTTGTGTTACATGGGCAAACACAGGACACTCAGATGTATCTCCTGAGCACGTTCCTTACAGCCAGAGTGGGATTTTCACTGGAATGACCTGTTGCCTCAGATCACTTTGGTGATTTCTGCCGTCACTAAATTTCTTAGCGAAGCCTAGAAATGAGTTTTGGAGGATCTGGCAAAAGAGACAAGATGGTCTTTGGGGAAACCTTTCCTCCCCTTGTCCATACAAAGCAGGTTTTTCCGAGCGTTTCCTCTGGGAACATCCATGCCTGGAGGAAGTCATGGCACCTACAGGGCAGCTTCTGGCTGCTCTCAGGGGTCCATAGTCTTGTTTTGTGCAGGGGCAGCATTTTGACCTGCTCAAATCTACGTGACCAAACTGGCTGTGGATCAAAGTCAACGTGTGTGGCAGCACGCTGCACTCCCGTGGCAGCAAATCCAGTGTCGATGCCAAACCTTGCATCCTTATTTCTCACAGGAAAATTTTCCCTGAAGAAGTTGCACAGGCAGTGGAGCCAGCCCAGGGAGGGGGACATCTTGCCTTCCTTGCCCATGAGCTCCCAGGAGGAGCAATTAATTCATTTCTGAAGTCTCCGAGCTGACAGTGCCTGCTTGGAGGAGTTCCATTTTCACTTGGCAGAGCTGGAAGAGTAACTAACTCCCACTTCCCTGGGGCAGAGGTGTCTGACCTCCCTTTGCCTGGAGCCTGGAAAAATCAGGGAATGAGGATAAAAGCTGGATGCTGAATCCACCATCAGATTGAAGTTGGCCACAGTGCCTCGATACGAGGAGGGGTGGCAAGAGGGGAAGCCCTGCAGAGAGGCTGAGCTGCAGTGAGAAGTGACCCAAACTTGGACCTGGAAGTTGGAGAGGGTTTTTGGAAAGGTTGGAGGCTTTTGCCAGCTCCAGTCTAATTGTTCTGGGGATTTCCCTTGTGTTTTCTGGGAGCCAGAGGGATTAAAGTCCTATTGTAGAAGGCAATAACCCCACCAAACCCTGCTGGGGTGGAGGGAGTGGAGCTGCTGGGTGAATTCTGCAGCCCCAGACTGCAGACAAACATCACAGCATTTTCTTGGACAAACCCTCTGAATTTCATGTGCCCCCCCACCTTCCATCATGCCTGATTCTGGGGAGGTTCCTGCATTGTCTATGAGGAGTGCTGATGGAGAAGCCTGACTGCTGCCAAGCCCTTCCCTCCTGAGCTGCCTGGGAGGCACCAACCCCTCCTTGGCAGCCTGACCAGCCCCACACGGACCCCCAGGCACCGCCTGTTCTGTGAGGCAGTGCTGAGCCACCCCTCCAAATGCATGTGCCGTGCACCGAAGCCTCTCTGGCCTCGTGTAACCCCTCTCTTGCTCTGAGCTTACTTGGGATGGGACACCCTTAACCTTGATCCCTACTGGGAGGAACACCAGGAGCTCCTGCTCCTGGCAAATGGGCTGGAGCCATCCCCCAGCTCTGGCCACGGTGGGTGGGAGGGGGCACGTACTAACCTGTCCTGGGCGGATGTTCTTGCATGTTTTTGGTGTAAAGCATGAAATTTAACTTAACGTAACTGAGTGTCACATCTGTGGGCTTTCCTTAATCAGCAACCAGAGTACAGCAAGGCAGGCCAAATTCCTAGGCTTAACGCTGTGCTTCTCTCGCCTCTTCCTGTCTGTGTATTTTATTTTTTTTTTAAGATACATAATTTCTGTCGCCTTTTGCATGACGCTTTCTGTGAGTTTTCTCTTTGCATGCTCCATTGCTTTGGTTTGAATCTCACAAAGGTTGGTTTCTTTCATTTTTACATTCTCATCACACCTTTTCCTTCCCTCCATTTGTCGGGCTTTTTATTTTGTCCTTTGTTGGTTTATTTTGCAGGTAGATAAATTAGATCCTCCCTAGCCTTAAGCTTTAGCATAACAGCATCTCTCTAATGCGATGAGCAGCCACTCAGTCCTGTTTGGCAGGCACAGAAATGACATCGCCACCACAATGGCTGGCCGGTCGCCCTGTGCTTGGGTGGGATGTGATGTCATTTGCTGTCACCTCACTTTCTGTTGTTGCTTTTGGTTGGTAGGACTGTGTTACCTGAACTGTGCACTTTTTGTTTCACAACCAAACAAACAAACTCGCTAAAAAAAAACAACAAACCAGTTCCTTTCTCCTCCACCTTGTTCCATCTCCTCCTCATCCTTGGCATTTTTCTTTTGTCTGTCTGTCTCCGTTTTACTGCCGGTGTTTCTTTTTCATTGTTTTTTTGATTCTGTTTGAGTTTGGGTTTATTTTTTTTTTTTCCATTTAGCCTGTTACTGTACAGCTGTTTTGATGTCGTGGTCAGTGTTTTCTGTTACTGGAAAGCAGTTGTCGCTCATTTAAAAAAAAAAAAAAAAGCAAATAAAAAAAGCTGGTTAAACAAACCAAATTGTGCCAAGAACAAATCATCCCAATTGGAGCAGTGGGTAGCAGCCAAGTCGCTGCGAGGAGCTTTTCCATGGCCTGCCTGGCCAGAGGTGTGACACTCAGAAGGGAGAGCCAAGAGTGTTACTAATCTAGTATTTAATCAATTTTTTTAAGACCGAGGTGGCCGCCTCGCCATCAGGTGCCTGGCAGAGGCTCCACAAAGTCAACCAAGACCTCCAAAGCGAGCTGGAAGCCCAATGCCAGCGTCAAGAGGTGATCAATCAGCAGATTCAGTCGCTGAAGCGCAGCTACGCCGAGGCCAAGGACGTGATCCGGCACCACGAGGCCGAGATTCAGAGCCTGCAGGCGAGGCTCAGTAACGCGGCGGCCGAGCTCGCCATCAAGGAGCAGACCCTGGCCAAGCTCAAGAGCGACCTGAGGAGCGAGAAGGAGAAAGCCAAAGAGCAGCTGGAGGAGTGGCAGCACGGCGAGGCCGCGCTCAGCTCCCAGCTGAAGGCCAGCGAGCAGAAGCTGAAGAGCGCGGAGGCTCTGCTGCTGGAGAAGACCCAGGAGCTGCGGGACCTGGAGATGCAGCAGGCTCTGCAGCGGGACCACCAGAAGGAAGTGCAGCGGCTCCAGGACAGGATCGCAGACCTCAGCGGGCAGCTGAATGCCAGCGAGCAGGCGCGGGTCCTCATGGAGGAGAAGCTGCAGAAGAACTATGAGGCTTTGCTGGAGAGCTGTGAGAGGGAGAAGCAGGTTTTGATACGGAGCCTGAAGGAGGTGGAGGACAAAGCCAATGAGTACGAGAACCAGCTGCAGAACAGCGAGCAGCAGATGGAGATTCTGCAGAAGGAGAAGTTGAGCGCCAAGTTCGAAGGCAGCGAGCTCGTCCACCAGCTGGAGGAGCAGCTGGCCATGAAGGAGGCCAGCATCCAAAAACTTGCAGAGCACATCAAGGAGCTCGAAAGAGAGAGGGATCAGATCAAGTGCCGGTTCCAAGAGCTCATGAATCAGGTGGCCGAGTCGGATAACGAAGTTGCGAAGCTACAAGCAAAGTTGAAAATGGAAGAGACCAACTACCACAATCTGGAGCAGTCGTTCGAGGAGGTGTCAGATCAGTTCCGGGGGGTGCAGGAGGTCCTGAAAGAGAAAGAAGAAGAGCTGAGACACGTTAAGGAAATGCACTTGAGAATTGTGGAGAAGAAAGATCAAGATCTCAGTGAGGCTTTGGTTAAAATGGTTGCGTTAGATAGCAGTTTAGAGGAGACTAAAGTAAAGCTAAAGGCCAAGGAGGAGGCTTTAAAGAAATTAGCTAGTGTGGGCACAGGGCCATGTGCTGAGGAGGCAGAAGACCTTGGCCCCAGTCTTGAGGCTGACGAAAGTCATCCATCCCAACTGGGGCAGGCTCTGCAAACTCAGGATGTCCTCCCAGCTCTGAATTATGCACTGAAGGAGGAGGAGGAGGAGGAGGTTCTTGAGACCAGTCAGAGGCAAGCGGAGGAATTTGGCTCCCCATCTAAAGTTGTAGAGCTCCAGGACCAAGAGTTGATTCAGAAAGCCTTAGCAAAGCCTGATGTAGGAATCATGGGGGCCAAGAGGCAAAGGATCCGTTTTTCAAGCATCCAGTGTCAAAAATACATCCATCCAGATGGATCAGAGAAAAACTGGACCAGCAGTACGTCTTCAGACACAAGCCAGGACAGATCTCTGTCTGAAGAAAGCATGTCCTCAGAGCCAGCTCTGGGTTACCCCTCATCAGGGACGAGCGATTCTGAGACTTATCTGTCCATCATCCATTCCCTGGAAACCAAACTGTATATTACAGAGGAAAAGCTCAAAGATGTGACAATGAAGCTTGAAAGCCAGCACGGCCATAACCAGGAGACACTCATCGCCCTCCACCATCAGTGGGCCAGCACGGAGTCCCAGCTGCGGGAACAGCTTCAGACCAGCCTGTCCCAAGTCAATGCTTTGATCTCACAGCTGGAGAGTGAGAGGCAGGAAAAGTTCAAGCTGATAGAAAGTCACGTCAGCGAGCTGGGAGGTTTCCAGATGAAAAACGATCAAGCGCTGACTTGCTTAGAGAAGTGCAGGGAGCAGCTAAGATCCTTGCCCAAATCAGACAAGGAAAAAGAGGGTGATTTGTTCCTTGTTACTCTGTCCAGCATGGAAACAACTTTATCAAACGCAATCCAAGCCTTGAGCGGGGCGCCAGTCCCATCAGAGTATCAGCAGAGCGAAAGCCTCACCACGGAGAGCCCCGCTCCTGAAGGAGGGGATTTGGGGGAAGAGGAGCACATCCCCAAGGAGCAGCAAGCAGATGTGTTTGACACCGGCCAGCTGAGGTGGCTTTCTGAGAGGGTGGCATTTGAGGCCTCTCTCATCAACCAAATAGCAGAGTCTTTGAAAAATGCAAGTTCTGAGATAGCCCAGCTTCTGAGAGAGATCCAGGGAACGACCGAGGTGGTTTTGTTGGAGCCAGCAAGTGTTTCTCATACAGCCAATGATTTGGCCAGTGTCCTGTCTAAAAAGCTGCTGCTGGAGGGGGAGTTCTGGAGCCAGGTAGAGGAGCTGAGAGCACACTTGAGCACTAGAGAAGGAGAAGCTGAGGGTAAAACAGAAACAAATTTGGGCTTTTCCCCATGTTTTCTCAGTGCTGTAGCAGATGCTACATTGATCAAGGCAGAACTTGGGTTTGTTGCAGAGAAAATGAGAGAATCTTTTCATCAGAGGTTAAAAACAATCGAAGAAGAGCTCCATAATACCAAAACAGCTCTCCAGCAGCACAAATGCATGTTGGAGGAGATCATCAAAGCGTACAGGACTCCTGAGCTTGACAGAGTTATGCACCAGATTTCTGAAGCACTTGAAATACAAAAAGATGCTTCGGAAAGAACCCAGATCTCTTGGGATGGGAGCCGTCTCCAAATGGTGCCGTGCCAGGAATTAGCCAAGGTAGAGGAGACTGGCAGCGCACCAGACTGTAGTAGTGAAGCTCTTGTTTCCATTCAGGAAGATCTTGCCCAGCAACTGAAGGACAAATCCAATGTTCTGAAGGAGATATCTGTTGCCTTACTCTCTCTGCCTCCCGAGGAGGCCATGAGAGACTGTCAGAAGCTCCTGAAGATATCCCAGAGTCTTTCCTACCATTCGTGCATGGGAGACCTGGAGCGGTATTCGTCTTTGTTAGTCCACGATGCCATTGTTCAGGCTCAGGTTTGTTACGCCGCTTGCAAAGTCCGGCTGGAGCACGAGAGGGAGATGAAGTCCTACAAGGAGTCCTTGCAGAGCATGGATGCGCTGTGCCAGGAGCGCGTGAAGACGGTGTCTCTCCTGCGGGACGAGTATGAGGAGCTGCTCAGGAAGCAGCAGGGCGAGTACAGCGAGGTGATCGCCGTGCTGGAGAGGGAGAACGCTGACCTCAAGGCAAAGGTGTCCCAGCTGGACAACCAGCGGAGGCTCTTGGAGGAGGAAGGGCATGAACACAGCAAGAGCTTGAGCGAGCTGCAGGGGCGGTACGAGGAGGAGATCCGGAACGTGATAGAGCAGCTCAACAGGACAGAGGATGCCCTGAAGGCTGAGAGGATGGATGGGCTCAACCAGCTGGACGCCGTTGTCCGCGACAAGCAGAACATGGAGCGGTGTCACCTGGAGCAGATGCAAACTCTGGAGGAAAAGTTCCAGGCAAAGATCAAGGAGCTGCAGGTCATCCACGGCGAGGAGCTGCAGGCGCTGCAGGAGCACTACAGCCAGAACCTGCAGCGCCTGCAAGAGACCCTCGATGAGTACCAGAGGCAGCACCCAGAGGTGTCTCCCGCGGTGACCCGAGGCGCTGGGGACACCTGGGCAGCCGGTGAGGCTGGTGGCACCGGGCAGGACCCCGGCAGCGACCCGGACTCCATGCACGGCCTGAGGGAACGCATCCAGGAGCTGGAGGCCCAGATGAATGTCATGAGGGATGAGCTGGAGAACAAACATCTGGAGGCGAACGCTTCCACTTTGAGGGAAAAATACCAGAAAGACTTTGAAAACCTAAAGGTCTTGATATGTTTAACACTTTCTGCTTTCTGCTGCTGAGCGTGCGGGAGGGCGCATGCAGTCCTAGGGTCTGTTTGCCGAACCAAGGGCCATCCCCTAAAAGAGCTAGCATGCTGAAACAAGCCCCAAAGTATTAGCCAGGCTTCTGTAAAGCATGATGTTTCCTTTTTACTCCTTGCTGGGGTATTCTAAATGCATTGCTGAGGGCTTGGGAGGGTGGATTTCTGGAGGTGATCTTTGTGTGGAGAAGGGGAGAGAGAGTTCCAAAGTAGCTCAATAACATCACGCTCTCCTTCAACACAAAAACCTCAGTGTTTCTCCTTGTACCCAACACAGATATTTTGTTTGTGACTTCCCTTTAAAAGCATTCCTCAGCTCTGTCTTTTCCAGTCTGATCAAATCTCCAGTCTGTCTCTGCTGCCTTCAAAAATGCAGGATGAAATGGAAACTTGATGCTCTCAAAATGTATGTTCCTAGGGAAAGTAGCTGCAAACAGATGCCAAATTCTGTAGCAAAGCAGAGCTCCTCTGCAGGAGGCTGTGAGGACCATGCTGGTGTTGGACACAGTAATTCTGTATACAACAAAGAGTGCACAGTTACGGAACACCCAGGTGAGGTTCAGAGAAACTCACTGGCAATGAAATGCCACCATTCAAATTGCCCCACCAGTCAGACTGGCTATAAAACTGGTTTGAGATCATCCAGCATCTTAAAAAAAAAATGGGTTTGGTGGTTTGCTTTTCCTAGGAGAGCATTCCCAGTTCAGAAGTGAGTTTAGGGTTGTAGAGGACTCTGGCAGCACCAAGGGAGGCTGCCGGGTTGAAGGGGAAGCCAAAAGGGCAGTGATGCAGGGATTGGAAACCTGCCCAAACTAGAGGTTTAAGTGTGCTCCATTCTTCTCTTAAGAACCTGATGGAGAATATGACATCAGTAGTGTAAGAGTAACTCTTCAACCTGGAGAAGACCCCAGGAAGACCTTGGAGCCCTTTCCATTGCTTAGAGGGGCTCTGAGAGAGCTGAAAGGGACTTTTGACAAAGGCATGAATTGACAGGACAAGGGGGAATGGCCTTTAGATGAAGGATGGTAGATTTAGATTTAATATTAGGAAGGAATTCATTCTGGTGAGGGTGGTGAGGCCCTGGCACAGGTGGCCCCAAGAAGCTGTGGCTGACCCATCTTTGGAAGTGTCCAAGGCCAGATTCAAAGCTTGGAGCAACCTGGGATAGTGGAAGGGCTCCTTGCCCATGGCAGGGGTTGGAATAGGATGGACTTTAAGGTCCCTTACAACCCAAACCATTCTGTGATTCTATGAGATACTGAATTGTATATGTGGATTTATGGCAATGCATTTACAATACATTAAATAGTGAATCTACAGCCAGACCTGTGGCAGAGTATGCACCTTTTTCTTCCAAAATTAGAGGTGTTTCAGGAGTTGGACTTGATGATCCTTGTGGATCTCTTCCAACTCAGCATATTCTGTGATTCTGGGTGTAATGAAGAATCCTGCAGGGCTGCTCTGTGCCACAGCCAAGTCCAGGCAGGTTCTGGCACTGAGTAAGGAGTTTAAAAAAACAAATAAACAAACAAGGCTGGGAAAGTGAAAAATGCCTCGAGATTAAAAATTAAATGGGAGGGAAAAAACCACCAAGCTGAAAATTGGGAATGAGGATTAGGTGTAGGTAACACAGCATTAGCCAAGAAATTGATGCTGATGGGTATATGTTAGTGAGGATCAGTGGTGTTGGACTGTCCTGAGCACTTTTGCCACTGGGGGAGTGAATCTGTCCCCCTAAAATTTCCCATGGGGTCCCAGAGGTCTCTAGGTGACAGTTCTCACTTTCCACAGAAAACACTGGTGTTAATCAAGGTGAGCTCAGTTGAAATCGGGGAATAAAGCCAGCCTGTGTCGTTAAGGGGAAAAGCCCTGTGCAGTGTTTGGCATCAGGTTTGTCCCAAGCTGCCTGATGGGGCTCAGCACCTTGTCCCCACTGTGTGCCTCTTCTTCCCTCGTGGCTTGGGCCTGCCTGTGGCTTTGCTGGTCCTGTCTGTGCCCTGCAGCCGTGTGTCCATCCAGGATCCCGATATGCTTGGGCTGGCAGCTGAGCTGGGAACAGGCGTTCGCATTTGTCTGCTGCAAAGGCAGGAGTGGGGGCTGTGCCAGGGGCAGAAGGACCAGGCAGGAATTCAGGACCTCACCCCTGGTGAATCCCAACTCCCCAAATTGCTCCTGGCCCAAGTTCTTTCCTAGTAATTCAATTAGCAAGTAATTTTCCCTGCAGCATTTGTAGCAATATTCGGTTGGGAGTTGAGATCCTGTTGCTGTTAAGTCATCTTCTTTCCACTCAGAGGCTGGAAAAAACAGGCATTGAAAAGAACAGAAGGGGCACAGAAGGTTTTTTTGGTTGTTTTTTTGGACATATGTTTTCAATCCCCAACTGGGTCTGCCCTGTGTATCCCTTCACAGGACAAGCCCTGACCTTTGCGAGGTCCATCCTGCTCCATGGCTGGGGAAGCAGAAGATCCCTGCTGGACCTGGGGAGCTGAGCTGCCCCTTGGTGTGTGGCTCCTGGTGGGCTCCCCACCGCTGTGGCACCGGCCCTGTGAACTTGGGCCGACCCTTTCCCCTCTCCCTTTGCAGGCAACATGTGAGAGAGGCTTTGCAGCCATGGAGGAGACACACCAGAAGAAGATCGAGGACCTGCAGCGGCAGCACCAGCGGGAGCTGGAGAAGCTGCGGGAGGAGAAGGATCGCCTGCTGGCAGAGGAAACGGCTGCCACCATCTCAGGTACCAGAGGGTCCCCATGGTGGGGTGGGTCAGTGGTGATGGGGACATGGGGGTGGTGTTGGCTGCATTGAGGAGCAGAGCAGGGATGGGATGAGGGCTGGGTGGGCTGCACAGGGAGATGGGAATGGGCTTGTGGGAAAGATGTTTTAGATGGAGGGCTATCTCCTGGTCATCCAGGTTTGGTGCCCATTTCCTGGTCCTTCTCCAGGGTAGATACCCCTCTTTGGCTGTTACACGGTCTGATCTGTTTTCCATTCCAACTCCAAAGGGCATTAGTCATTCCTGTTGTCAAATGATTGCCAATTCCGCACTGAATTCATTTGTCAGGGGCACAGGGAATTTTAAAACACTGGAGTTCAGTGGCTCTGCATTAGGAGTCCCACAGTCCAGGAAACAATGTGTGAAGTGGACAATCATTTGGACTCTGTTAAAAAGTGGGATTTCCAGAAGCCCCTTTACAGCTGGGGCACAGACTGAAGGGGGCCGTGAAGCAGTGGGAGATTTGCAGGGATGTCTTTGGTTTTGCTCCTTTAAGAAATGAACAAAACCTCAAAAACCCACCCGTGTGTGGAGGGTGCTGGGTGCTAACACTGTGCTGGCCCTCACAGCCATCGAAGCCATGAAGAACGCGCACCGGGAGGAGCTGGAGCGGGAGCTGGAGAAGTCCCAGCGCTCCCAGATCAGCAGCGTCAACGCCGACATCGAGGCCCTCCGAAGGCAGTACCTGTAAGACCATCACTGTCCTCTGTTGCCATCTTGCACGGAGATCATGTGTGGGAGACCCTTCTCTCCCATTTCGTTCTGGCAATGAGTTTGGGGTTATTTCAGGGTCCTCTTCCCTTGGTCCTGATTCAGCTGCATCCATCAGAGCCTCCTGGTTGCCCATGGTCTTCCAGGCTCCAGATCGATGTCCCCACATTACCCAGAATAGCTGCTTTATGGTCCCCAGAAGTAGCAGATGAGCAGCCAGTACCCTGCAGCAGGGTCATTCAGATGTGAGGAGGAAGCTCTGAGCTTTCCATGGCAAGGCTGTCCTCCCGTGGGGACTGAGCAGGGCAGCCTGTCAGCTTTATCAACCTTGATACATCTGTATAAGCTGGGGAGGTGTGCAAATACAGCTGGTCTCAGGTGTCCAGAGCAAACTTAGAATCCTGGAATGGTTTGGGTTGGAAGGGACCTTAAAACTCATCTCATTCCAGCCCCTTGCCTTGGGCAGGGACACCTTCCACTATCCCAGGTTGCCCCAAGCCCCGTCCAAGCTGGCCTTGAACACTTTCAGAGATGGGGAAGCCACAGGTTCTGTGGGCAGCCTGTGCCAGGGCCTCCCCACCCTCACAGGAAGGAATTTCTCATAGGTAGATTTTGATAGATCTCAGCTCAGTTATTTGGAAACCTGAGAAAGTTCTACCACTTAACCTCTGAGAGAATGACCTCCTGTCCCCTTTAGAGCCCAAGCATGGCTCTGCCAGGAGATGGAAGTTGACTTGCTCTGGGCTTGGTTTTTTTTCCCAAAGGGAAACACAATCCTCATTATCTGTGCTTATCTCCCTGATGGGTTGTCCTGGGATGCTGAAGGAAGAATGGGCATGGGGATGTGTGTGTGTGTGTGGAGAGGGCACTACCCCCATGTGTGTTCTGCAGGGAGGAGCTGCAGTCAGTGCAGCGGGAGCTGGAGGTGCTTTCGGAGCAGTATTCCCAGAAGTGTTTGGAGAACGCCCACCTGGCGCAGGCGCTGGAGGCTGAGAGGCAGGCCCTCCGCCAGTGCCAGCGGGAGAACCAGGAGCTCAACGCCCACAACCAGGTGAGGGTCCCTGTCCTGGTGACAATGGGCTCCATGCTGAGCTGTGGCCATGCTCTCCCTTCCCACAACGGCTCTCCTCCTCTTCCCAGGAGCTGAATAACCGCCTGGCTGCGGAGATCACGCGACTGCGGACCCTGCTGACCGGGGAGGGCGGGGGAGAGGCTGCTGGGTCGCCTCTCACGCAGGGCAAGGACGCCTACGAGCTGGAGGTGAGTTCTGCAGGGAGGCACATGGTGGGGCACAAGTGCTGCCTACCCTGGGAGCGTGTCACAGCTTGGGAACGTGTCACAGCCCAGGAGGTGTCACAGCCCAGGAGGTGTTGTAGCCATCTGTCCCCTAGTCACCTCTCATGGCTGGTCAGCACTGTTGTCATGGGCTGCATGAGGCCAGGAGGTTCTGGTGTCCTGATCTTCTTACCACATCGTGCCAGACACTCACTCTTCCTTCTGCAGCCCCTGCTTGTCCCAGGGATCCAATCCATGCAGAGCACTGGGGACAGAAACTGGCGTGTGCAGGGACCATACCAGCACTGCAAGCTTGGGCAAGTTCCCAAGAGAACCTGGAGGAGTTTTCTTGTGAGAAGCAGAAGAGTGCACCAGAGGCCTTGTTGTGCTGGCATGGGGCTGAGTCTCCAGCCCTGTACTTGATTACCACTGAGTACAGCAGGTGTAAAACTGTATCTGCTCGGGTGCAAAAATGCTGTTTTTTGTTCCCACAGGTCCTGCTGCGGGTCAAAGAATCTGAAATCCAGTACCTGAAGCAGGAGATCAGCTCCCTCAAGGACGAGCTGCAGACAGCACTGAGGGTAATGCCAGGGGTGGTTCTGCAAATCCTCTTGCTGTGCTCTGCTCCTGAGTGTCTGTGCTTAGATTCCAGCCCATTTACACCCAGATTTGAAACCATATTTAATTTTTCCCCTGAATGTAATTCCGTCCCCATTTTGGTGTCATCAGTAAAGCACTTCATGTATCAACTTAAGACTTACCCCACAAAGGAGACAGTGTGGGAAAACATCCCCTTCAGCGTGATTTCCCCATTTACTGTCACATCAGATCAGATTTAAATGGCACAAACAATCAGTGTTAGAGATCTGCCCAGCCTCGCAGCGGTGGAACTGGTTTGCTCTGGACAAGCCAAGGCCATTTCTGGGAATTCTGCTTGAATTCTGTCTCTTGGCTAAAATGAAAAGCCACAAACAACCCTGTAGCTGAGGGGCTGCACGCATGGGCAGCACCGTGTGCTGGCCCTTGGCTCTCAGCTCTCCGCCTGTCTCCATTCCCGCAGTCCCGGATCGCTGTTGGAAGCAGCTCCGAGGGCGTGTGTTGCCCTGGCCAAGCCTCTTTCCCGCTGCCGGCGCTTCTTCCGTCGGCATTTGCCAAGCTCCTCTTCAGTGCATCCACAAACCCCTCGGCTCCAGCTGTCTGTCTGGCTCCATCGGGTTGTTCTTGTTCCCTTGCCAGGATAAGAAATACGCCAGCGACAAGTACAAAGACATCTACACGGAGCTGAGCATCGTCAAGGCCAAGGCAGACTGTGATATCAGCAGGTTGAAAGAGCAGCTGAAAGCAGCCACAGAAGCTCAGGGAGAGAAATCCCCTGTGAACACCACTGTATCGGGATATGGTCAGTCCTCCTCCAGCAGCTCTAAGCAGTCCTGGGTGTCCCGAGCTAACACGGGAATCCTAGAGTACAAACCCTTGTGCAGTAATGGGTCTGAGTGTAGGACTTGGCCTTCCAACCCAAAGCTGATGAGCTTTGAAAGCCTTGTGAGATTTTGCATCAGGAAAACCTCGTGATGCAGGGATGCCCAAAAGCCCCCTCTGCCCTTGGGGCAGCGCTAAGAGCCGGGCTCATCGGGGCACTTTCCTGGGCTGGGAGGGCAAAGCCCCAGCCCTGTCCTTGCAGGAAGGCAGTGGGCACCAGGCTAATCCCACTTCTTTTGCTTCTTCCCAGATATTATGAAATCAAAAAGCAACCCTGATTTCTTGAAGAAAGACAGATCCAGTGTTAGCCGGCAACTAAGGAATATCAGGTCAAAGGTGAGCTCAGATGTCCTGCCCAGTGGGATGGGAATGAGGAATGCCCAGCATTTCTCTTTGGTGGGGACCCCAAGTGGGAAGAAATGGGCAAGAGAACAAAACTAAGAATTTCCCAGCCACTAGTGCTAGCCTGGATATTTTTTTACTGCAAAAGGACTGACTGTGCAGCCAGGCAGGGTCTGCTCCCCAGCTCTGGACCCTGCTCAGATGGAGGCATGAAGCCGCTCCCTGGTTGGAAAAAAGGCTGAAGTTTGCCTTGTTCTTTGGTCTTTCACAGGAGGACTATCCCAGTATCTGCTCCCTCTTTTCAGCTGAAATATAGGTGGAAATGTGTACATCATTCTACTTTTAGTGTTCATCACTGCAAGATTTTTTTGTCTTCATGTGTATCAGCAGTGCCTGAGTCCTGGGCATATGTGACACACGCTTTGCTCTTGTGTTAACATAGTGCAGATGGCCCTGTGCTTCTGTGGTCCTTCTGTGCTTGCTGTTGGTCCCAAAGCCCAGTGATGCTGTGCTAAGCTCTCCTTGGCAGCCAGCTACATCATGTGGGACCACAGGGATAAGGAAGGGCAAATAATGCTGATCAGGAGTCAGCATTAAACACAGGGCAGCTGGGAGGAAGCTCAGCATGAGCAAACCTGCTTTGCCTCTCACCTGGTGTCTCGTGCTGATGTTTGAAGTGGTTGGACCCTTGCAGGGCAGGCAAAATACTCTGAGCTCAGTGCCCACAAGGGGAAACACTCGGAGCTCTGTGAGCAGCAGCTCCTCAGCTCGGGGTGTCTGCACTGCACCCAGTGAACAGAGGGAGACTTCTGCACATTTTGGGGCAGCCCAGACCTTCTGGGCCACTCTGATGTTGTGTTTCCTTTTACCACTTCAACTCAGATCACTTTCTGTGTAGTCCCCATGTGTGTTGCTTGGTGGGGAAGGAGAGGAGAGGAAGCAGGGGCTGTGCCAGGGAGTCGCTGTGGGACGGGAGGGCTGGGGCTGCGCCAGCGCAAATTCATTTGGGATTTATAAGCTTCTTTTGTTTTTGTTTTTTTTTGTTTTATTTTGCTTTTTCCTTCAACAGTCCGTTATTGAGCAGGTCTCATGGGATAACTGAAATGAACCCGAGTCCAGGTTCCCTGCCACGTAGGTAAACACACCGGCACCCGCCCAGCGCCGCAGCCACCACGGGAGCGGCCCAACCTCTGCATGCACTGCTCACACCTCCCTGCCAAACCAGAGCCCTCCTTCTCTTAATGACTGACTGACTGACTGATGGGTTTATTCACTGCTAACTCTTCTCTTGAGCAAAGGGGAGGGGAGAAGTTAGTGTACCCAAGATCCATGTGAAACGCAGTCTGTCTGCCTCTTCCCTGGGAATGTGGATTTTTGTCTTTCTCCTCTTCCCACCCTCACCAACACAGCTTGTCCTGGAGAGGATTTGGACATGGTGGGGCACGTTTTCCTGTTTACTGTGTTGGGAGCGTGGGACACTGAGTGTGCATGCCTGAATGACTCTGCATGCCTCAGACTAAACTCCAGCACCGTCCAGGTCTCGTAGGAAAACACCTGTTTTGCTGTTAGCCAGGTGCAGGAATAGTCAGGGATGCTTTTAAGTGTGCTTCCCATAACAGCCCAGAGCATAGAAAATGGTGTCAGCCACCTCAGCTGCAGAGGGAATATCCTGGACTGCCCTAATTTCCTTTACCCACAGTTGCTGCTTTTCCAGGTTGATCCATGCCTGAGCAAGAATCTTCCTTGCCCAGTAACCTTCTCCTCCTGCTCTCCATCCCTGAGCCTCTAAGGCTTCCAAGCTCATCCAGCAAAAGGAGGGAGCTGATAAGAAATAGGGCTGACTCTAATGAGCCAGATACCTCCATTACCTGGAGCAATAATGAATTTCCTGGCCCAAGGCAAAGACTGAGGTGGGAGCACCTGCAGAGGCAGGTTAGGAGAGGGGAGCTCCCAGCACGCTGGGTGGAGAGCCCCAGGAAGTCTGTTGGAAAATCCCTTTATCACAGATATCATCCTGTATTAGTCTCACTTCATCAGGCTCTCCTCATCAGCAACTGAAATGGTTGTGGGACTGCCTGGGGGCTGAATTTGCTGGAATTTGTGCCATCAGGCAGAACAGTCTGATGATTCCTGGTGTCTCTTTCCATCCACTGAGAAATCAAATGCGAGAACTGGAATGCACGAGCTGCTCCCATTTAAAGAGGCCCAAAGTAAACTTCCTTTAGGAAGTGTGTGCTCAGAACTCTCCCAGGAGGCTCTGCTGCCCGTTGGAAAGAGAGCACACAGCATTTGGAAATTCAGTCCAATTTAGTGCTTTCATTTCCATGCTGCCTGGCAAAGCCCTTCTGTGTTTGTGGGCCTGTGGGAGGAAAAACATTTCCAGAAATACAGTAACCATGGGAATCTGCACGGCCTTGGGGCAAGTTTAGCATGGAGTTCTGCCTTGATAAATACATGGGAAGGAAAACTCAGCCCGAAAGTCCAACCTGCTGCTGTGATAGAACAGTCCTCTGGCACCACAGCCAGGGAAGGGAAAGGAGAAGGGGAGCTGGCTGCCTGATAGTAGGATCATGGAATCCCAGAATGGTTTGGGTTGGAAGGGATGAAAAGTCATCCAGTTCCAAATCCCTGCCATGGCAGGGACACCTTCCACTGTCCCAGGTTGCTTCAAGCCCTGTCTAGCCTGGCCTTGGACACTTCCAGAGATCCTGGGGCAGCCACAGCTTCTCTGGGCAACCTGTGCCAGGGCTTCCCTACCCTTCCAGGGAAGGATTTCTTCCCAGTGTCCCATCTAACCCTGCCCTCTGGCAATGGGAAGCCATCCCCTCTTATCCTGTCACTCCAGAGTCCCTCTCCAGCTCTCCTGGAAGCGAGACTCTGGAAGGGGCCCTAAGGTCACCTTGAGCCTTCTCTTCTCCAGGCCAGACAATCCCAATTCCCTCAGACTTTCCTCCTAGGAGCTGATTTCCATCCCTTCAGTCTTTGCCTTTGAAGGTGCCAAGTCTTGGTCTGTAAAGCAAACAAATGATGCAGCTGCAGCACGAATTCCTTGCAAGTTCCAAGGACCAGGCTGGCAGGCAGAGCTGTGGGGTGGGGACAGGCAGTGGGGCACAGAGGGGCAGAGCCCTGGCTGTGGGGGTTGTTTTTAGGGATGGGAGGTGGGCTGTGCCTCCTCATCTACAGGGACAACTCACCACCTAATGCCTTGCTTTCCTCAATCTCTCATGCCACAGGTTTGGGGCTGCAGGAAGGAGGGTGCTGGCTTTAGGCTGGTGCATCCCCTCAGGCTGCTTTCAATTTAAAGCTGTCCTACAGGATTCAGGCAATTTGTTTCTGGGTTTCTGCCCCCCTCTACTGAGTCCCCATGTGTAGGTGATGGGTTTTACAATTCCAAATGCCAGGGGGCTCCTGGCCAGCTGAGAGTTGTGCTTTGAAATCTGAATGCTGCATCTGAATTGGATCAGCCATCAGAGCATGCCAGACCTGAACAGCATTTAGGACTCCTCTGTCTAAACCTGGAATATCAAGACATCTTTGGCTTGGGAGAGTCCAGGGTGGGCTGAGAGAAGGGCTGGGATGGTCTCTGGCAGCACACAGCAGTTTTTAGGGTTTCTTGAGCAAATCCTGCACAGAGTGGAGGCAGGACTGTCCCCATGGATGCTGCAGTGGTGTGGAAGGCAGAGAAGGACCAGCCTGCAGGTCCTGCTCAGCACCCTGGGGCTTCAGCATAGCAGATCCCAGCTGGCCTGCCCAGGGCTCCCACAGCTGGAACTGCCCCATCCAGCAGTGCCCTGTGAGCTCCAGAGTCATTCCCAAATCAGCTAATCCCGCTTGCAGCATGATGTGCCTCTCATTCGCTTCTGGTTCGTTGCCTGGTTCATTTGCAATCTCACCCTGTCTCAAGGCACCATAACCGTGTGTTCTCTCAGCATGTCCCACTAATCCTCCTCCAAGGAGCCCATTCCTCGCTGCCACGTCTCTGCCTGAGCATCGCTCCCCGCCCGCGCGCCAGGCCCGTGCCCCAACCCTCTCTGTCTTTTGTCTCTCCCAGAGTCTGAAGGAAGGCCTGACTGTGCAAGAACGCCTGAAGCTTTTTGAATCCAGGGACTTGAAGAAAGACTAGTTCTCCCCGCTCCGCTTGACCACGCGCACCTCCCAGCTTGAGGCAGCACAGCACCAGCACCGTTTGTCTCTCGTTCCTTACGATGTCCTCGCTGTCGTTCGTCCTGACGCCCCGACGGGACCCGGCGCCGCGGTGGCGGTGCCCCCCCTCGCCTCCCCAGCTCCTTTCCCTGCTTGTGAGATGCTCCAGAGACTCTGAGAGGGAGAGGAAGGGATTGGAGTGGGGTTTTTCCCCCCCTCTCTTCGGCGCTTTGTAGGAGAATCCTTTCTTTACTGTAAACCATTACACTAAGTGTCAGTATTAAGGCTCAGTAGCCTGTTAATAAGCTATAGCTCTGTCGGGAAGAGCGAGCAGGGCCTGGGTGGTGTCAGCCAGACCGAGCTCTTACTGCTGTCTAGAGACCCCGTGCTCAGAGCACACCAGGAGCCTGATCTAACCATTGATCTCGACTGCATTTCTTGCACCTGCAAGGGGGGAAAGCCGGGGGAAGCTGTCGGGGAGCGCGAGTCCGTGCCGGCGTCCGCAGCCTGGAGGTACAACACTGACATCTCGCTGGAGAAGGATGCAAGAAGTGATTCTCCTGCCCCGTGACTGTGCCGTATCCTGAATGTAGGTGCCACCGAAGCCTGGCAAGCTTTGGTGGCTGCCCAGGTGGTTGTGGATGGGGAGCTGCAGCTACTGACGTGCACCATCGAGTCGGCCCCGTCAGCGCGTCCTCGCTCCCGTCTCGCTGCTGGTCGGAGTTGGTGTTCCAGGGGCCGAGCTGTAAGATCACTTTCTTGCCTCTGTTAGATCAAGCCCAGCACTCTCTTTTTTTTTTTTTCTTTTGCTGTTACTCCCTTCCTCTCATTGAATCCTGTGTATCCCAGGGTCTGTGCGCATGTGAAACTCCCTTTTCCTAGTCAAAGGAAAGTAGAGTAGAAAGTAGAGCCAATATTGACTGAAAATGCACAGTGCTCAATGCATATAATGCTCCTTTTTTACCAGCTTCTTGAATTCAACTCTTCTTGTCAGCAGGGCAGCTCCTATTTTAATTCTTTAATCTTTTCCTGAAATAAAAATCTCAAAACCAGTATGTGCTTCAGACCTTCTCAGTCCTAATAGCTTTTCTATTTAAAACATATAATTTAGCATCGTGAGGCAGATAAATGCATACAAACCAAGGGATGAGGAACTGGTAGCACTTAGATGGTCACAGCCAGCTGAGCAGAGGCTTCCTAGATGAAGCTTGTGCTGCTTTGAAGATGTGGGGCTTTATCCCAGGATAAATCTCAAGATGCCACCTGGAAGGATCCCAGGTCCTGCCTCTCTGGTCACCAAGGCTGAAGGAGACTGGCACGTTGGCTCCCCAGCCTGCTGAGGTGCTGAGTGACCACTTCAGGCTGGAATGTGGAATGGAGCAGAGCTTCCTCTTGTGCTTTGGGCACTCAGCCAAGGTTGAGGCCAGCAGATCCCGGTGCTTCCCTGCTGGTTTTGGGTCTGGTGCTTGGTACAGGCGCAGCTCTCAGAGCCCACGGGGCTGGTGAAGCCACCCCCAGTCCTGCCAGGCTGGACCACAGCAGCTCTCAGAGTTACCTTCATCCTCTTGGGAGCAGAATCTCTTTTCCAGCTGCCAGAGCCTCAGCAGGACACGGTGTCACTGAACCACAGTGGGAATCAGGCTCTTGTGTGGCCTTGCCATGGCCAGGTGTCCAGCTTGGCACCTCACAGCAGGACTTGGCAGCCGGTCCTGGCTGGAGGAGCCCCGTTTGTGCCCAGGCAGGATGCCAGCACCTTGCAGGGGCCAGAGCACCTGTTCCTGTTGGGATGCTCTGTGTGCCTGGGTGTGCATGGAGGTCCTGGAGATGGGAGCAGGGTAGGAAAGATGCTCAGCCTGTCAGATACAAAGCCTTTCCCTCGTCAGCAGCGTGTGCCCGCGGATGTGTGGATTTGCAGCCAGTCCCAGCATCTGAGACCTGGGAACCTTCCTACCGTGACCCACCTGCATCACCTCTCCAGCCACTTCATCCCTGCCTGCTCCAGGTCTGTGGTGAGCTCTGATCTCCCAGCAATGAGAGGCAGCATGGATTTGGGATGGCACGTGGGCCTTGCCATTGCTCTTCCCTTGCAAGATGTCACTGGCTCTAGGAGAACACCCTCCTCCTCCTCCTCCTCCTCCTCCTCTTCTCTTTAGACTTAGGATGGAACTTTGTCCTTTCTAGCCCACCAAGCAGAACATTCTGGTCTCCTTCTTGCCATGTGGACCCTGACCTACCTTAGATTCCCCTGCTCATATGCTCTGGCTTGTAGGAGCAGACATTTTCCATGGGCTCCTCTGGAAAAATAAATGGAGAATCTTGGTCTGCTGTACAGACAGGGCTGAGCAGTGGCCTTGACATTGTCAGGATCAGCTGCACCCTCTGGGGCAGTGCTTGGGAAGGATGTTTGGGGTGTGTTTACAGTGGGAGCTGTGAATTCTGGGGGTCACTGAGAGGAAGAGGAGGGAGGAAGGTTCCTTATGCAGCCAAATGTTCTGAGCCCCTGCTAAGGGTTCTGGGCTCATTCTGGTGAATCTGAGCATCTCTCCAGGGCAAGGGGCAGCACTTTACCTGCCTTTAGAATAAAGAAAAAGAACCTGCAGCACCCAAACATCCCCAAACTGAAATACTCCTGCAGAGCCCAGTACTTGAAAATAAAGGGACAAGTCCTTTTACTCATAGCAATGATCCTCAGTTATCTTCTTGCTTCTTCCTGCTCCAGGCTTCCTCCACCTTTTGGGATTAATCAGTGGCTATTTAAATTAGAAAGTGTGTGGGCAAGCTGCTGCATTCTGCATCACTCCACACTGTTGATAACACCAAAAAGGGAGGTTTAGGCAAAGTCAAGTGCAATGAAGGCACAGGTGTCTCCTCAGTTCCAAGTAATCTTATTTTTCCTGAGTAAAATTTTCCTTCCATTTGCACCATCTCCCCTTAGCCAGACTGAATCCTTCTTTAAATGTCACCTTTTCTTTGCCCATGTATTAAAAAAGAAGCAAATTGTGTTAATTTGCTTCAAAAATAGAATTGCTTAGAATTAGTGCTGACTTGCAAACCAGAAAATTCTTTTTTTTTATTTTTTTATTTTTTATTTGATACCAGAGAACTGGGCTATAGTAAAAGTGGTCACACTGCAAAATATGTCACTTTTGTATCAACTCTATTTGATGGCACTTCCACAGGATCTTTGCATTTTTGTCCTGGTTTGGATACTCAGTTTGTTGTGTATACTCAAGCACTTGCTGTGGTTTGCCTTTGCTCTGTAATTTTTTCCATTTTTTTTTAGGTAAAAAAAAGCTTTCTTATTCTTCTCTTTTTTAAGAACAAAAGTAATTTAATATCTGTATAGTATTCCAAGCGTGCAGTGTAAATATTTATTCCTCAGCAGTTTGCAGAGGGTTCTCTTTTGTGACTGAGTTGTGGGTTTGATTTTTGTCTTGTAGAACAGAGGCCCCACATGTGGGTTGGGAGAGGAGCAACCCACCCCATCTGCCCTGATAAACTGCTTTTTTGGGGGTTTGAGGACTGTTAAAAATACCTTTTCAAACCTTTTCTGCTGATCTATGCCTTCAGCTTTGAAAGTACCTGTCCAAAGATTGTGTACAGTCTGTTTGACCACTGTAACTGACTTTGCTATAAATTTGGGGTATTTTTTTCCAGTCAGAGGACTCAATAATCTCGTGTTTGATCAACGCTGTGCATGTGCAAACTGTGCCCTGTTGCTACAGAGAGCAGCAACATCTCCCTGCTGAGCTCTCCTTGCACAGCCACCCGGGGCTGTACAGTGAGCACAGTGAGCCCTGGATTTGGGAAACACCAGGAACGCTGTGCAGCACATTTGGGATGCTCTTGGGCTTCCCAAGGGAGCCACAGCCTCCCCTGCACATCCACGAGCTGTGGCTCACTGTGTAACCTCAAACACAGTGGAACCACGACAAGAAGATCCGAGGCAGTGCTGCAGACACAGGGAGGGAGCACCAGGCTGGGAACAACAAGCTCAGTGTGAGGCTGCTGAGGAAACCAGGTGTGGGATTTACTAGAGAAACCTGACAAGTTGGTAGCAGCTGAACTAACCCAGCTGGGCCCTGAATTCACAATAATGGGTGCAATTAGCATTATTTTCTTCATGCTTTCTTCACCCTGCATGCAGGACAAGAACACTGTTCTCACCTAGAGAAAGCAAAGCATGAGAAATGCTAGAGACTGTGGTAAGTAAGAAGCAGGAATGCTCTGACTTGACCTGTGTCCACCTTCCTGGAGTTCTGGATGGCTTGAGAGTTTAAAGAATCCTTTGGAAGGATGGAGGTTTGGGGGGAGGGAAGGAAGCTCTGTGAGGCTGTGGGTGGTGTCTGATGTGGCAGTGCAGGTATTCATGAATGGTCAGTCTTCCTCCAGTGCCCTCAGCACCTGGCCCTGGCTATGTCTGAGCAGAGCTTCACCCAACTGACCAATGATGGGGACTCAATTCTGGGTCAGATCTGGGTACTCTGCTCTGCCTTGTGTGTCTGGGAACAGCCCAGGGCAGCTGTGAGCACTGGGGGTGAAGGAGTCATGTCCCAGAGTGGTTTCTGTGAGGATGTGACCGAGCAGCAGCAGAGCAGCGCTGGGGTGCTGCAGCCTCAGGGCTCTCACACATCACTTTTTCCCCCCTGCAAAGGGGAAGGGTGTGGAAGGCTCCTGTTTCTCCATGTGTGTGAGTTCCTGTCCCCTCTCCCTTCCACTCCCAGTTTATTTCAGTGCTTTTTTAAGAGCCACCATTCCTGACCAACTGCTCGCTGTAATAGAAACGTCACTTTTTCTCACTGTATTTATTCCTTACAAACCTTGTGTGACATGCTAGGCTCCCCAAGATGTAGCTGATCATTTTTACTTTGTAAATACAATTACCTAACTTTACATTAACTATATGGTAATAAACTATTTTTGCACCACCCTTTGCATGCCGTGTGTGACAGGTTTATTTCTAAAAAAGAAGAAAAAGGGGTCAGAGCATGAAAAGGGAGATTTGATTTTATAGTTGCACTTCACAAAGGAAATGCAGCAGGCAGAATTTTGACAGCAATAATATATTTTAAGTAGTTTAGTGCTGCTGAATGGGATTTACTGGAGAATGACCTTTCCCAGGTGCTTCCATACAGGTAACATAATTTTCTTTTCCCCATGCAAACTTTCTCATTACAGAATAGATTAAAATCTGAGAATGTCCATGTAGCATAAATATCTTAATAAGGAACAGGAACTGGAATGCAAAAGTCAGATGAGGCTGTTGATGTTTTCTGTGAAAAATGGTTTATTTAACAGTGGCAATCACAGCACTACTGGTAACAGAATATCAAAGCTCATTTCATTTTGAGCTGTATTAAGGCACTTTCTATTCAGTGTAAGGTAATTCTTACTTAGACACTATTTGGAGTTTGAAATTCTTAGGTTTACATTATCTTTGTTCCACTCTGAGCTGTGGGGACAGAGATGTCACTTCCCTCCCCTCGCTGTCCCCAGGCTGGTGATACCAGGCGAGGCAGAGCCCGTGACAAGGTGTCCCAACACCTGGAAGAACCAGGCTTTCCAGACCTCACCTGAAGCAGGTAACCCAACTCCAGCTGTGTCTGCTCTCCAGATAAACACTAATCCCAGAGAACCATTTCTCTCATTTCCTTACAGATTTCCCTACTCTTCCTTGCTGGAAGAAAAGCTGTAATTGCCATCGGTGCTCAAGCTTTTACACCGGAGCTCTGCTAACCTTTAACCAAAAGGAACGCGTACGCAATCAAAACTTAAAATTTTTTTGCTATTTCCCACGAATTTCCTTTTACCAACTTTCAACAATTAATGCCAACAAGAAATGTAACTGAGGCACTTAATCTGTAGAAACTCTTAACTCTGCTGTAGCCCCCTTATATGTCCTTTAGTAACCGGTGTAGAGGAGCCCTTGGGCTACAATTCCTTTTGGAATAGGCTACAGTTCCATCCCATGAGTTGGAAAATGTTCCTTTTACCACTGAAACATGCTCTGTATGAACACACCCGGTCTGCACCAGGGCACAGCAATGAGCCTGGCCCAAGTGTTAATGCCTATGAATGGAGCTCTGTCATTGTCACCCTCACAACCAAACACTGTGTCATTCCCTCCAGCACGGGAATGACCCACAGCGAGGGATCTGTGGCATTTTAGGGCAGAGAACACTTCACTTCTCTGGAGACATTTACCAAAGTTACACCCAGACAGACAAAACAATGGTGTCTATACAAAATAATAAAATCTGTGGGTGTTACCATGCTCCACTAGCCCTGTAAGGCAGCTCAATTATTTACTGCCTTTGGGAAAAAACTTGTAATTGGCAGGATTGTACTCTTCCCAAATCCTTTCAAACTCATCTTGAAAAGCCTTCACATACTCGGCGTCCTCCACGACCAGCACATTCTCCCGGTTGCTCTGGATGGCCTGGGCGGTCCAGTTGAGGGAGCCTGTGATGAGCATCCTCCGGTCCACGATGGCGAACTTGTGGTGCATGTACCCGCTGTGCTGGTCGTGGCGCACCTGGATCCCTGCAGAGACACAGACACTGCTCAGGGGGCCCCGAGCCCCGCAGTGACCCGGGGCCACCCCCGGAGCGGGGCCGCTCGCCCGTCCCGGCAGCGCCGGCCCCGCTCACCCGCGTGGCGCAGGCGGCCGATCTGGGAGCCGTGCATGCCCATGTACTGCGCGTCCGTCACCAGGCGAACACGGACCCCGCGGTGGTGCAGGAGCTGCACGGTGCGGGCGAGCTGCGGGCAGGAGAAGGCGAAGACGCAGAGGTCGAGCGAGCGGCGGGCGGAGAGGAGGCGGCGCACCAGGCGGCTCAGGGCGGTGTCGCCGCTCGGCAGCGGGCACGGGCAGGGCCGGACGGGCGCCCCGGGCTCGGCGGCCTCGGCCAGCAGCGCCTCGATGCAGCAGGGCCGCGAAGGGAAGAACAGAACCTCCCTGACGGGCCGGGCCCGCCGCCAGGCCGCCACCGCCAGCAGCACCACGCTCACCGCCGCCGCCGCCAGCGCCGCCCCCGCCGCCCTCATGGCCCGGCCCGGCCCGGCCCGCGCAGCCGCGGCTGAGGCGGGAGCGGCCTGTGGGGAGGAGCGGCCGCCACACGGGGCTGGGCCGGGCTCCGAAATCCCGGCACCGACCCTGCCCCAGGCTCCGAACCCTTCCCCGAACCCCGACCCCTCCCCAGGTACCGCAACCCTGACAGCGAACCCTGCACCGCACACCGAGCCCTTGCAGCGGATGCGACACATCCTTTAATCACAGAACGCTTTGGGTGGGAAGGGATGAAAAATCATCCAGTTCCAACCCCCTGCCATGGGCAGGGACACCTCCCACTGTCCCAGGTTGCTCCAAGCCCCAGTGTCCAGCCTACTTTGGACACTTCCAGGGATCCAGAGGCAGCCACAGCTTCTCGGGGCAACCTGTGCCAGGGCTTCCCTACCCTCAGAGCCAGGAATTCTTTCTCAATATCCCATCCATCCCTGCCCTCTGGCAGTGGGAAGCCATTCCTTCTTGTCCTGTCCCTCCAGGCCCTTGTCCAAAGTCCCTCTCCAGCTCTCTTAGAATCCCTTTAGGGGCTCCGAGCTCTCCCTGGAACCTTCTCCAGGTGAACACCCCCAGCTTTCCCAGCCTGGCTCCAGGGCAAAGGGGCTTCAACCCTTGGAGAATCTTTGTGGTCTCCTCTGCACTTACTCCATCAGCTCCATGTCCTTGTGATATTGTTGGTTCCAGAGCTGGAGGCAGCTCTGCAGGTGGCGTCTCATGAGGGCAGAATAGAGGGGGACAATCACCTGCTGGGCCCGGTTTGGCTGAGGGGACAGGGGTGGCAGAACTGGCACAAAAAAGGTTTTGTCTGTAACTGCAGCCATCTCACGGCAGCTGCAGCACTCACCGCTCCCACCTTGCTCGCAGCTACACCCTGCTCAGCCAGGCAGAAACCACACTGGAATAAAGAATTATCCTGCCTCAATCAGTTTGTCTCTAAGGCGTATCGTTTGGAGGGAAGGAGCGTGGTGAAAGATGTCTGCAGACATGATTTTTTTGTTAATTAAGTTGTGAACATTCCAGCTCTCGCTGACGGCAAAGGGAGCAGCCGCGGCCTCACCTGCGAGCTGCAGGAACCTGCCCAGGCAATCATCTGTAATCCCACGTCTGGATGTGTTCTGGCAGGCAAGCACAGCTGGGGTTCAGCTCTCCCCCTTCTTTCCTGTGGGCATTTTATAAGTGTTAAGTTAGTAGTTTCCTTGTCCTGGCTCAAAACCGAGTCTGCTTGTCCATGACAGCCTTGTTGAGGTCAGGATGGAGAGGGATCAACATCGTGAACAACTCACCAAGAGCAAGGCAGCAGCAGCAGCCTCGCGCTTGACCTTGTGACCAACCCTTTTGCTGTTTTGGAAGGAAGCACTAGGTTAGGTTTTGATGCTGGATTGCTTGGGAGAGCTGTGTTTTTTAAAAGACAAAACCAGTTCAGCAATCAAGAAGGTCTCAATGCCAAATGATGTCTCACCTGCTCTGTTACACAGCTCTGGACTGCACCAGAATAATTTTAAAATAAAGATTACTAGGTCAGTCTACAAGAAACTAATACAAAGATAAGAGGAAAAGACCTGTATTGAATTCTCTACATTAGATCTAGGCTAAGGATGCAGGAATTTTGTGGATCAGTTGCTGCTTTCCCCTACCACAACACACACACACACACTGAAAATATACACAAAACCAGGATTTGTTCATTTTACAAAAATAGCTCTTACGAGATTTAATGCCTGTCGCCATTTCACAGATGTTCCAGACAAAATTCAACCTCCGTATTTTATAGATAAGAACAGAACTCGTGACAAGCTGGAACATTCTCTCTGAGCTTGAGTGAGTGTAGAAGGTCACCTGGGTAAAACCTGCCTTTAGCTTGTTCAAAAGTAATGTCAAGTGTTCCCAATAATGATCCAGAAAAACAACCAAAAAAAAGACATAAACCCCAGACTTCACAACAGAAACAGTGATTCCTTACAGTACAGATAAGGAATATCTGGTTAGGTAATTAAAAAATGCACCAATGTTTTCATGAACTATTAAGCAAAAATGGCTACTATAGAGTTATATAAGGGAGCACCTACAGGTTGAATCTCTTCTGCTTAACTTAGGAAGCTAAAAAAGACAGAAGAGAACCTTATCCTGGCGAGGTTATCTTCATTACCTGGAAGTTCTGCAACCACAGGCAAAACAAGGCGAGTATTTTCCCCTCTGAGAGGCAAGCAGGCTGCATTTTGAGGCTTCTTATTTTACAATTTGCCCTCCCAGACAAGATTTCCAAAGCAAATGCTAAAACCGTCTCAAGTTAAGATATAAATAAATAAAGAGGAGTGACAGGACTCCCATGGGATATCCTGACTTATGCTACAGCAGAAAATAGTCTCTTAAATCTGAGCACGAAGTGGTTTGAAATAATTTACATGTGATCCATACCCTGTGACGTGCCTCTTATTTTTGGTTCTTGTTCTCTCAAGCATTTAGGAGATTTATGTGGGATTTCAGTGAGATTAACCATATCCACTCCCTGGAGTTCTGGATGTTGTCACAGGCCTGCCAAGGAATCTAAAGGTGAGGCCAGCTGCCACACCATGATGCTTAATGAGGACAGGACGGGATTTTAATTAATTTAACTGATTCTTGGAGCGTTGCTGTGTTTTAGTCTTGAGTGTGCACGTCTAGATTGAGAGCTGAGTTCCAGGAGAGACAGCAGCACTGTGGATTAGCACTTATTAGTCCAGTCTCACAGCAAGTAGAAAAGACTCAAGTCACTCTTCAAGTTGGTTTGAGGACCAGGAGAATAGTGATGAAGCCTCACTATCCACCTAAAGCACATGCTGCAGGCTCAGCAGAGGTAACCAGGGTTCCCTGCCCTTCTCTGAAGGCAGCAGGGGAGGTTGGGCACCCTTTAATTCCGGGACTCTGAGGACGTCGGGCTGCGAACTGTTGACATCAGGTGGGACTTGTAGGTCTTGCTCAGGCCGGTCATCCAGAACTTGAGAAGTTTGACATTGTCCTCCTCTGCAGCTCCCAGAATGCTCAGCAGTTTTTGGGTATCCTCCTTGGGTCTGCTGTCCACTTTAGTGAATTTAAAGAGGACTTTCACTTTGCTGCAGGAACAAGAGATTCCTGTCATTATCAAATGGGCTCACGTGCCGTAAGACAGGGAACAAGGAGGAACTGCAGCTTCTCTTGGCACCTGCTGCAACTAAATGTTAATAAAAGCTTCAACCAGTGTTTTATTGAGACTATTCTCATGCTTTGATGAAGGAGGGTGATTAGTTAGGGAGATGACTCATTTTCAGTAATAATGGGCACATTTCTAGTTTGATTTTTTCATTCAAGCAGAAAGCAGAGCAATTAATTGTGACAACTGAGAGACAAATCCAGTGCCCACCTGCCTTCAGGTAAACTCACAAAGTCATGATGATCCATGAATTATTTCACATGACTGACTGGTCTTCCTTTACAGCTACCTGCACCTCTGAAATGCAGTGCCTGAAGGCAGAACCCAGGCATGTGTTTGGGTGTTACCTGTGCTGGGGTATGGCCACACTGACAGGCAGAGAGGGATTTGCATATTTAATCCTCCTCACCAAGGACAGGCAGACAGGTGTTGCCATGCAGGTAACCTACAGATGTGTGAGCTCAAGCATAAAGGTCAAGAACTGCTGAAAGCCAAAAAGAGAGTTAGGACTAGAGTAGAAAATTAACTCCTGACTTAATTTGTTCCTGTAAATTCAACTACTGCTGAACTGCAGCAGAAGTCACCTGACTAAAGTGTGTCCTGCACTCTGCTGTTCCTGCTCCAGGAGCAGCACCAAAGCTCCTCTGAAAGCAAGGCAGCTGTACTTACTTCATCCACTCCTCCTTCAGGCAAACAAGGCACTGATCCACAACATCCACAGAGAGGTTCTGGTTGGTCAGGGCAGCTTCAATCTTGTTCAAGATTGTTGGGCCAACTGCAGGAGCAGAGAAAAGGGGGAAAGGGTGAGAAAGAGGATGCACAAGCTAAAGGTTACTGCTTACATCTTTACTACTAATAATTGTTAAATATATCCCCCAGTGGCCTGCTGGGATTTCATCCCCATGGAAGAGCTAAAGATCATCCCATTAGAAAAATACCTGATCCAAGAAGCAAAATGGAATTTAGTGAAGGACCCTGCGACATCCAAACAGGGTCCTTTGTTTTTTCTTCAGACCCACTTTTAAACTCCTGCTTAGCTTTTGTTGTGACCTTATCAAAATATCATTAAAAACACAAGGTTATGGAAAAACTTTCATGCTTCGTTGTACAATATACAAACATATATAAAAATATAAACCCTCAACTTATTCTTGATTGAATGTTCCTCTTGTTAAGGGAAGTTCCAGGATAATGAGTGAATAAATAAACCAGCAACCAGCCCAAGGCATTCCTGGACCACTTTTTGGAAGTCCCTGGGAGGCTTTTTTCCCAGTCCATGGCCTAGTAAGTTTGATGCTGTGGTGGAGAAAAGACCTTCCAGTGACTATTTTTGTCAAGAAGTTTCTGGACATGCCACTGACTGGATGGAAAATAAACTGGTGTATTTATACATGTGGATCAACAACAGGAAGAGCAAGCCTTTGCATCTCTATCTTCAGGGACAGAGAGGAAGGATGAGCCATCTGGCATGTCTTCTGAGACACTCAGTGAGGTCAATTCATCTAAATTAAGACTTCCCAGAAAAGACAAAACTGATGGACCTGACTCAAATCACCTCTGAGTGCAAGTGTTCAACTGCTGGAAGGAAGCAGGTAAAATTAAATAAAGAAATCTGATTTTTTCTTTATCAGTCATATTTGGCTACCAAATGGAACATGGAAAATTAGTGATGTCATGATCCTTACAAGTTAGTCTTATACAAAATAAACACACAAGTATTCCAGGATTGAAACTGTTCACTGTGGGTTACAGAATTTCCCTACAATTTTTCTTATACCTATGTTAGAGAATCCATTTCTCATTTATGAAAATTATTAGGCAAAATGCTGACCCGGTAGAGCAAATCTTTTATTACTGAGCAATCTGTGGCAAACCTCACCTCAAACAGCTAAACCCCAGCTGGCTTCTACTCAAACCTCCTTAAGGGGCAGGACATGAAAACCAGTAAAAGACCAAGATGTTCTTTTAATCTCAGGGACAGAGGTTTTTTCTGCTTCCAAATCACCCACCTCGATCTGCTGCAACGGGGCTCCCACTGGTGACAACAAACTCGTACTTGTTGAGGGACTGCTCATCATCAAACAGGGTTGGGTAGAGGCTGGAGCGGGTGGCAGCACGGACTTCCACAAGGACTGCAAACTCTGGAGCAACAAGAGCCCAAAAGAGCATGAGCTGTGCTAGCCCAGATTCCAAAACACAGCTACAGACCCTGCTATGGTCAATGCCTAGAGAAGGTGTCACACCTTTCAGTCACTGACCACGCAAAGACACCGGGAAAACAAAATGAAGTGGGTCGGGCTTTGTTTCATGCAACCCTTATTATGAATGAACCCTTAATATGAATACTTATTTAAAAAAAAAATAAATAAATTTAGTGTCCTTCAACATGACATGACAGGGAGAGGGTTCTGCAACAGGTTCTTACCAGATGACAGGATGTGGGGTGGGATTTGGACGTGTGGGCTCAGGCCCAGGAAGTTGCACCGATAGGCCTCCTCATACTGGTCACTGTAGGGGATGATCCGCACACACCCGATGGGCAGCATCGTCTGCAGGGGGAAAGAAACCTGCAATTAAACAAGCACAATTCTCTCCCTGACTTCCAGGGATAACCAAGACCTGGAGCATTGCTTAGGCAGATGCTCCTGATTTGGGGGATCAAAGTAACCTGCTCAGCTCAGAGCCCCTGCAGTTGCTGAGGACAAGCAGTACATCCAAAGGTGGAGGGGATTTTGTTTTTGGGGCTTTTTTGGTTGCTGTTTTTTTCAAAACCATGTAATTTAGAGCACACTCTTCACAAGATTACATGTCAGGGGCAGATCACTATAATGGCTGGAGTAGTAGAGAAATACATGTGAAAATATGCAGCCAAGAAACAAAGGAAAAGGTTTCTACCCGTAGGACATCAAAGGCAGACTGGACAAGATCCATATCCCGAGCTTTCCAGATGACCTGGTTCCCCATCAGAACATGCCAAGCCAGCATTCGGAATGCTGATGCCCCGAGAACCTGGAAAAAACAACCCCAAACCATTCTCCATTGGTTATGAAAATGCCTATATGTGAAATGTCTAGTTTGCCCTGTTAAAAACATGAGTGACAGGTAGGAATATGGCTAGATATGAACAGCAGGAATGGATGTGGAAATTTAGCACATGAATCTTGGGCACATGAACCTTCCTCCTCAGCCAGGTCACTGGGAGTATAGGAGAAAAGCAAGATCTGTACAGAATAATTTATTCCATTTGTAAATTATTTTTCCCTCTGAAACACTATTTTTTAAAGCAAATATTACTTGGCTTTGAAGATACTGCACAACTTCTGTATTAAATTACTGCTACTGCTGTTGGGGAGAAGTGCAGAATTCGAGAGAAATCATCTGACCCCATCCCACATGACTGATGATCACCAGAGGCCCATGTGAGGAAGGGAGCGTGCCCAGAGATGCAGTTCACATCATGTTCCTGGCTGGGCAGGCACTGTGCTGAACACAGCACCAGGGAATGTGCAGATTGCAGGAAATAAATGTATCTTTAAAAAAAAATATTATCAGGAGAAAAGAGCTTGTGAACTCTGCAGACTTTCTTACCTGTCTCATGTGCCTGAGAGAGCGAAAGACAGACAACCTTCTGTGAGCTACATTCCAGCTGTTGCAATCTGGCATCAGAGATGTTTCAGGGGAGCTTTTGGACAGCTCCTGCCCTTCCACAACGTCTGGCTGGGAAGAAAGCTTCTCTTCCTCAGAACCATCCCAGCCTTCTGACTCTTCTTTCAGATCTAGCAAAAAAAATTAGGCAGATTGGTCATAAAAACTGCTGCTCTCTAGGAATGGAAACTGGAAAGTGCTCACATGCTGCAGCCATGTGATTTTGGGTGTATGTGGGAAGAGAGAGTTCAGAACACAGTAACTGAAAGTACTGGCAGCAGCACAGACACACCTAAGTGTTAATTCAGTTAAAAAATAACTACTGAAGGGTCAAGAAGGAATTTTCATCTTCTATGGAACAGAAAGTTGTATTTTTTGGTCTATTCTTTATTCTTGTTTTAAAGATTATGGACAAAGCTTTGTAGATTCTAGTCTACATGGTTAATAAAATAATTCAACCCAGGAAAAAGCCCAAAAAACCCAGTAAACTATGATCCTTTACTTTTAGAATGTTTGTAGAAAAAGAAGCAAGAAATCCATATATTGTGACTGCAAATCATTCTGGCTGTAGAGATTCACTGGGAGGGCCAGCCCAGCCACAAAGAACAATAATGGTGATGATTCAACACTGCTACTCAAGTGACAAACACCATGTGCAGAGAGCCTCTGAGGTGCCTGGATTTCATTCCTGTCAGAGCTGTCTCCAGAGTGCATCAGCTGCTGCACAGACTACCAGGAAGGTAAAGCTGATGAGCAATGGCTGTGTTTAAGATGCTGATCAAAGCACTCAGTGCTTCATCATCTAAAGCATTCTCAGAGGGTCTTTGCAGCTCTGGAAACCTCTGTCTTACCTGCAAGTTTTTCCATCTGAACTAGGGTGTCTTCTGTGGGTGCTCCCTCCAGAAGCTTTTCTGTAAGCCGGCTACCACAAGCCTTCAGAAGCCTGGAGACATTGAAAGAAAGAGAAGCAGAGTCATGCAGCTTGCCAGGTGCAAAAACCCAGTAAGAAACTTGATGTCATGATGTCAAACAAAACATCCAACCACTAACCACTTCTGTTACCTTGCAGCACATCCCTGTGCTGCCCATTTTGCAATCCCTGCCATGCAAAGTCACCCAGATCCCAGCATTCTGCAATTTCTTTGTGCAGCACACTTATCCCCCATCCAAATCACATGACAGTGTTGCAACCCTCCCTGTGGTGTCTTTCCTGGGAAGTTTAATGAGCCAGTCAAGCACTGGAGCAACTGGACTCTCTTGGAGCCCAAAAGCTCCAAGTGATTCCAGCACAGGGGCACTCCCAGGTGAACCATCACAGTCTGTCACGTGTGAATCCGAGGTGCAACACACCAGGGGTAGAAACATCTTTTATTCCTTTCTTCCACACCTCAAAACCTTTCCATTAGCTGCCATGTTAGTTTTACTTCACAGCAAAAAGACATTTTTTTGTCCTAAAGACATCAGTGTTGGCTCCTTCCAATTCAGATGCTACTTAGCAAAATCTAAGTAGTAACTCAAAAAAAAAAACAACCCCAAACCTAAAAACTCAAATGACATTCCCACTCCTTCAGGATATGGCAATATCCTGCTGAGGAAGGAGTTGTCCAAGCTGAGAACAGCAGTGGCATTACCAAGCAAAGGAGGTGTGCAGGCAGGCCCAGAGGTTCTCGTCGTTGGTCAGGGATGTCAGGGAGCGAGCGGCGTTCCCGTTGCGCTGGTGCAGGAAGGGGGTGAAGGCCGTGTTCATGCGCTGGGCTCGCTGGGGACACCCAAACTGCTCTGCTTCAAACACCTGCACACACAGCAAGGGCAGTGTCACAGCCTGAAAGGGATTCAGTGCTTGCATAGAGCTCAGGCAAAAAACCACAACAAAACTAGCAAGTGAAAAGGGTGCGTCACACACACTCATCCAACCATGGGAAAACAAAGAGAAGGGATATCTTATTCCCAGGTAGACTAAAATTATCACTAGGTAATACTTAGTGCTCCAAAATCATTGTCCTTCCTAGATTTACTTACATTTGTAACAAAGCTGTTGTCTACAAGGCCTGTAAAAAGCACTGAGTGTTTCAAATGACAAAACCACCCTGTGTTCCTTCCCTCCTACATTACCACAGACACAGAATCCTGGAATGGTTAGGGTTGGAAAGATCAACTTGTTCCAACCCCCCTGCCACAGGCACCTGCCACCTTCCACGAGACCAGGATACTCTAAGCCCTGTCCAACCTGGCTGTGAACACTTCCAGGGATGGGGATACACACCATCTTGCTGGGCCTTGTGTCAATCTTAATGACCACCCTGGCATGAGCTGGATCAGCTTTTTTGACTCAGCTGTCAATCAGGGATCATGACTGAGACACTGACATTGAGTGACAGGGACTCTGTGCACTGACCCACCTTCAGTGCTTTGCCCTGGAGCTCATCAATAATGCCTCTGATTTTTCCCAGCAAGAAAGGCCAGGAGTTGATGAGGTAAATCCGGTCCATCATGATGGTGATGATGCTGTACCAGCGCTGGAAACCTCGGGCCAGGCTGTCTTTGATAAAGAAGGTGTGGCTGAACACAAAACCATGCTGTTCATCTCCAAAAAAAATAGGGCCTTCACGTCCTGGGCAGACCTGAAGGCAAGGGACACACACCAAAGTCATTAAACACATCACAGAGTAACCAACTGAACAGCTTCCTGCTCTTTAACACCCACTTGGTGAATAAATGAAACCCTTTTACACAACTATTCCAAAAGTGTGGTCAAACAGCCCTCCAGAGGTATCCTACAAACACTCCATATCCTTCAATTTAACCACATTTTAAGAATTCAGCTCCATTCAACTACAATATTGAGAACCCAGAAGGAATTTTGCTGATCCTGACACACAAATGCTTATTAATCTGTAAGGTTTTTCCTTCATGTCTGTTAGAGGATGATTATTAATGGTCTACAAAGGGCACTCAACACCACATTCAGAGGTTTTTACAAAAAACAGGTTATCTTACAACGACAAATAATAAGCACAAGGAACCAAACCAAGAAGGGAATATTTTTAGCCTCACAAGGTGAGAGGAAGGAACCCCTGAGGCCATCAAAGATCAAGCCTAAAAAACACCACCAATCCTGGAATAAACAGACTTCTGTGCCTGTCTTTCCACCTGGTTCCCTCCATGTTTCAGTCTGCACAGAGCAGCTGGGATCAGCAATGGAATGTCTTGGGTTTGAAGTGATAGAGGAGCCATAAATAGCGTTTCCCTGTCCTCCAAGGCAGGTACCTCACAGCTGAGACTGCGGACACAGGCCTGGCGCACGATGCTGAACAGCTGGGGGTGGTTTGGATGCTGGTGGCTGACGTACTTGATGGAGGTTTCTTTGTCGTGGCTGACATACCCCGGGTGTCCTCCTGCAAGAGAGCGGCAGCCCTGAAGGCAGAAAAGCAAATCCAGCCATAAATGAGCGTGCAGTTATCTCAGGTTTCCAAAGAGCTTTGACTGTTCACTCCAAAACACCATAAAATGTTATTTACACACACAGACAGGAACTCAAAGACTCAGAAGGCAAGGAAGGTGAGTCAGGGTCAGGATCTGAACTCAGCTCCTCGCACAAAACTCTGATATACTTCCTCTGCTCTTAAGCTCATTTTCCACAATTTAATTCCACTGTAAACTTGGTGCTGGCTCTGTAACTGGCAAAGTTCAGTTACAGCAGCTGTGAAACCAACTGGCCAAACAAAACTGGCCACAACCAAAGGCAAAGTAAATAATAAATATGTCAGAGGAAGGACTGATAGAAGACAAGTATGAGAATCACAGAATGGTTTGAGTTGGAAGGGAACGCATTCCACCCCACCACGCTCCCACCTGGGACACCTTCCACTATCCCAGGTTCCAACCCCATCAAAACTGGCCTTGGACACTTCCAGAGATCCAGGGACAGCCACAGCTTCTCTGGGCACCCTGTGCAAGGGTCTTACCACCCTGACAGGGAATAATTTCTTTAGGGTATCTAACCTAAATTTCCCCTCTTTCAGTTTTAACATGCTAGTCCTTTTTCTGTCACTGCAGCTCCTGATGAAGAGTCTCTCTCTGGATTCCCTGCCAGCCCCTTCAGAAACTGGAAGGCTGCTGCAAGGTCTCCACACAAATTTCTGTTCTCCAGGCAAAACAGCCCTGAACGACTGAGAATGTACATTTTTCCTATAGTTTTAATTGCTTTTGGGTTTTTTTTTTGTTGTTGTTTCCTAACCAATACTGCTTTTAGAATTACTATTAATAAATTATCTAATCTAGCAAAGTGAACAGTCGTAGAAGATGAGAAAAGCATTTCTCAGCCAAAGGAGAATCATAGATCACACAGCTTAAAGAGACCTCAAGGTCCTTTTGTCAAGGTGTATGTATTCAACAACAGCTCCTTCATCCTCTTGTCATGGATCACTAGGATTAGAGTTGGGGCTAGCTTGCAGTTTATGAGGACTTGCAGATCTTTTGGCACTGACACATACAAAACAAGTGCTGTTCATGTTGTTATTTGTCTCTGAACAATTCAACTTGCATCAGAGAATCCCAGAGCCCTTCAGCCAAGCCAAGGACACCGATGCCCACACACACAGTTGCACACTTGCCTCACACATGTCTGATTTCTTTGGCCCTGGGCTGCTGGAGTCGGCGCTGGCCCCTTCAGCCGGGCTGTGCGAGCGGATCCGGCTGCTCATCTGAATCCCACCTTCCTCCTCTTCCGCCTGCTCATTCTGCCCAGAGATGTCCCCGCTGCCAGCGCCCTGCGGGAGAGGCGAGTGCAGGACCTCGGTGCAGAACAGGGTGCGAGGGCCGTGGAGCTCACAGAAATGGCACAGGGCGACGATAGCGTTCATAGTGAGGGCTCAGCACAGCCGCCAGGCCTCCTGCAGCCAGGGACAGAGCACACAGTCAGCACAGGGGATATCACAGCATCTCTCAGGCCTCACTGGTGCCAGTCCTGCTCTGCATCCCACCGCGAGCAGCTGGCCTTAAGCTCAGCCTGAGCCTGAGACCTCCAAGACCATCCAGCTCAACCTGTGACCAATCCCCACCCTGTCACCCAGACCAGAGCACTGAGTGCCATGTCCAGTCTTTCCTTAAACACCTCCAGGGATGGTGACTCCAACACCTCCCTGGGCATTCCACTAATCCAGCACCAACCTTCTGTTTGCTGATGGGATGGCCTCGAGCAACCCAACCTGCCATGCCCAGATCCTGGACACTGAGCCAGGACACCTCAGGCCCCACAGGGGTGACTGGACCAATTCCTCGTGCCCAGATACCTCCAGTCTTACAGGGACAGGTTCAGGGAATCCCAGAATGGTTTGGGTTGGAAGAGACCTGGAAAATCATCCAGTACATGCCATGGCCATCACGTCCCACCAGAGCAGGTTGCTCCAAGCCCCATCCAGCCTGAAGCTGGACACTTCCAGGGATGGGGCAGCCACAGCTTCTCTGGACAACCTGAGGCAGGGCCTCACCACCCTCACAGGGAAAATTTCTTCCCAATATCCCATCTAACCCTGCTGTCAGTTTGAAGCCGTTCCCCCTTCTCCTGTCACGCCAGACCCCTGTAAATAGTCTTGTTCCATCTTTCCTGTAAGTTCTATTTAGGTACTGGAAGGCCACAATTAGGTCGCCCCGAAGCTTTCTCCTTTCTAGGCTGAACAATACAAATTCTTCCAGCCTTTCCTAAAAGGAGAGGAGCTCCTCCCCTCTGACCAACTTGGTGGCCTCCTCTGGATCAAGGCTGAGGTCGCACAGACCGGACCCCCGTGCCCGGAGCCTCAGGCCGGAACGGGCCGGCCTTACTGAGCACCCACGGATCCGAACGCCTCAGGCCCTGCCGGACCCGGGCCGGCCCGTCCCGCCGGGCCCAGTGTCCGGTTCCCCGTGCCCGGTGACCCCGGCCCGGTCCCGGCTCCCCGTGCCCGGAGCCCCCGCTCACCGCGGCTCCCCCGGCCCGTCCCGTGTCCGCGGGCACCTGACACCGACTGACCCACCGCCCGTACCACCTCCACCGCCAGCTGGGGGGGGAACAGGGGCAGGCAGCTCCCCGCCCGCGCTCCCGCCGCCACCGCGGAGAAGCGAGAAGATGGAGAACAAGGTAGGACAGAGGAATAAGAAGTCCGTTCGTACCGCGGGACTGAGCCGGCCGTCCCGCCGCTCTCCCGGGGAGCCGCCACTCCCCCCGGCTGCCGCAGTGGCTCGGCCCAGCACCGCCCTGTCCACAGGGGCCGGGCGGAGTCATTACCTCAAGGAAGGGGGGGCATGAGGAGGTGTGGAACGCGACTCCTCCCCTCCTGCGCTACATCTGCCCAGCTGTCACAGCGCAGAATGGGAACTGTGCTGTCCGATCACCGGGGACACGAGAAGGGACGAGCGGCAGCCAGCGACCCGCGGACACCACACCGGGAGCAGGCCGTGCTCCCCCCGCAGGGTGGTACGGGCCGCGTGGTGGATCACGTGACCTGCGGGCTCTGGGAGGAGACCCGGGGTGGCCGCGGGCGGAGCCCCCGCAGGACCCGGGACCGGGACCGGGATCGGGACCGGGATCGGGATCGGCACCGGCACCGGCCTGGAGTCTGCCGCGTTAACGAGCTTCGCTATCGGCTGCCGCAGAGCCCCTTCCCGGGACTTTCCCTCGCCCCGGGGCGGTGCCGTGCTCTCCGCAGGTTCGGCGCTACTTCTCCCTTGGAGACTCAGCACCCACCGTCTGTCTTAATTCCTTAAAGTGCTTAGAATGTAAGATTATGGAAGGTGAAGGTTTCGAATTATTGTCTTTTCCTGATTTATAAAGCAGCTCTGTAGAGATGTTCACACAGGCAGAGCCCTGGAAGGGCAGGGGAGCAAAAGCCCAAGTTAAACCTGTATAGGCTCTTCATTTTCATTAAACTACTCCTGTTTCTCTTCAAGATATCAAGTTTAAGTAGTAATGGATTATTTACCTCTAGGAGTCTATGATGGAAAGCTAAAGCAAATTCCATGTGAACTATTAGGCTTCAAAATAATAAAGTACCAGATACCTCCCTGCCCCTTGGAGTTGCCCCGTACAGAGTTTTAAATACCTGAATCTGAACAAAAGTATTAAATTTTAAAGAAGGTAACAGCATAGATTATTCAATGGAGTAAAATTAGTATTTTAATCCCAAGAAAGAGCAGCTATTGCTGATAGCACTACAAGACACACCTCTGGATTCAAGCAGCCACACACAGACTAATAATTATGTCTCTGATTAAAACAATAGCCAGATGGTCAGCAAGACAGATTATTACAGAAACACAGAGCTCAGACATGAATCCTAGAATGGTTTGGGTTGGAAGGACCTCATGGACCATCCCATTCCAACCCCCTGCTGTGAGCAGGGACATCTTCACTAGACCAGGTTGCTCAAAATAAGTGTGTTCCATCCAAAATCCCAAAGCCCATCTCAGACAAGGACCTGCAGCAGCACTTCTCAAGAAAGAGACTAAAGGAAGATTATTTCTACTTGGGATTTCTAGCTCGGGAGAGCTCTGAGAAGCCACCAGCAGGGCTTGGAACACCTCTGGAGCAGAGCGCACTGCCACACACAGCACGCAGCCAGCAGCCTCCCCAGTCAGCCAAAATCACCTCCTGAGAAGCAACCAGAAGAGATCCCCCCAAAAAACGAAGGGAACCCCAAATACAAAAGACCTACAATCTCATTTAAGACAAACTAAGAATGACTCGTTTGTTATCTTTATTTTTCAATAGTACATTTAAACAAGTTCTCAGGACTAAGCTCCCAGGCCAGCGTGACCATGCGGAGAACATTTCCTAGGTTAAACAGATCGCCTACGACAACACAAACACGGGGCTGTGGCTGTGCTGTGGGACACACGGGGAAGTTGTGGAGGAGGAGGCAGCTGGAGTTATGCCATGGAGCGATGGCTCAGCGGAGGTCACGCACTGGGGCTCCTCAGTGGCACGAAAACAGGAATGGGGGTTGTACACAAACAACTTCCAACCATTCCTTCTCAGAAACATTTCAAAATCTCAGTGACTGGCCTAGAGACCCCTCCTGTGGCTATGATCTGCAGCTGCACATCTAACACTGCCTTCAGAAGTGCATTTTGTGTCTTTGCTTATTAAAATGCATCAAAATTGGAGTCAGATATCGAAGCATGCACTCAGAATTCCCTGGACACATCTTGTGACCGTATACGATGGGAAGAAACAGCCACGGGACCTCTGAGAGTCCAATTTGGGAGCAGCACAGCACGCAGTGTTCCTAGATTTGAGCAAAAGTCCTTCCCTGCAGTAAATACAAATTAAAACCAGAAAGCCCAAGTGTTCTCAAAGCCCTGCAGCTGACCACAGCCCAGACAATTAGTTCCAAGACTTAAAAGGAACTGCTTCATTAAAAATCTGACTTAATTTCAGCGCTATCTCAAGATATGCAGATGCCAGACCATGTGTGATTATCAAACTAGGACTTAAAAGCCCTTCCCTGGAGCACTTTTGGTGAATGCTTTATCTACTGATTCTACAGGTGGGACCTGACTTTGAATTTATAACAGAATTCAGACATTAACAGCACAACTATCCACCCCAGAAAAGGAATCTCAGCAGTTCTCTAAAATTTGCTCTCTTAAAAATCAGATACATAATGGAATATATCACTTGAAACTATTGCACAGCTATTTTTGCCATCCTTTTGATGTGAGCAAGGATTTGTTTTATCTACTTCAGTCAAGAAAAAAGAAGATAAAAATCTAGAGCTATTTACCAGCTGCACAGATTAGTTTCCTTCTAATTCCACAGCTGGAAAACTATCCTGCAGCTCTCAACAGGTAAATCCACGCTCACTAATAGGAACTAGTAATGTAAAAATGGACATTCCTGGATTTTTTCCAACTCCATGACAACATCCTGAATACATTCTTCCCTGGCAAGGGAGCCAGTGGCAAGGAGAGTTGAGCCAGGCACATTTCTGGATGGGTGGGGTTTGGGGTCAGTTGTTTGCAGTCCCTTCTGTGAGTGCCACACGTGGTAGTAACAACCACCCTTTTTTGGGCTCCAGCACAGCATCGCTAATTACTCATTTAACACTTCCATGGGACCAGGGGGGAAAATGGTGTATGTTCAGCATTAAAATCACAGCAGGATTAATTAGGATAAAAACCTTCAAAATCATAGATCTCTTCTAGTTACAAGACCCATAAGGCGATTTATGAACAACCCTATGATTTTGCCTAAAGATCAAAGTTGTCCCAGTGGAATTCTCTCTGGCAGGAAGTGATGAGCTGCTCACACTATGGACCTCCACTGTGTTCAATACTAAACTGCTATTTTATACTTTTAAAAACATCCTTCATCACCAACCACAACCTGGGACACCTCTCTTCACCAGAAAGCAGCACCCTGCTGTCACAGAGGCTCTGCTAGACTTGACACCGGTTTTAAATGAAAACCCCATTTCTGTATCAACACTGGAAGCACAAATCGAATATTTTCAACCACAGGTGACCTCAATACATACAAACTTCACACAGCAAGAGCCAGGAATGCTCAGCTACCACTTGGAAACAAGCTGGTAGGGTAGCAGGAGCAAACAGCTCCTGGTCAGGTGTTTGAGTAGGAAGCAGAGCTTCTCGTTTTCTGACTTGATGACAGGTTTATTTCTGCCTGACAGGAAGGTGTTTGAACAGTGAGAATCTTCAGATACAAGAGAATGACAGAAAATTAAACAGCCTATTGATTTAAGGGGTGAAGCACTTTTAAAAAATCCAATAACAAAGTTTTAAAGTTTAAAATAGTAAATTAAAAAACAGGTACCATTCCAACATGTTATAGCTGAATAAAATCCTGCACTTTGAGAGCTGTATAGAATTCTATTTATGTTCCATGCAGAAATGCTGGTTTCCACCAAGGAAGCTATCAGCCTGTTGAATACCTTCATGCCATTTGCAGAGCAACAAACAAATTTCTTTCAGTGTAAACAACTTCCTGTCTAGAATCCTCCAGAACACCAACATTTCCCAAATATCCTTTTGTTTAGGTCTAATAAATTTCATCTAAGAGCAAATAATATTAGCAGATATTTTGTACCAGAAACTTAAAATCATAAACAGCTGTCATGTATGTTTTCCATATATGATTCCTACTGTGCAGCAAACTTCCTCACAAGGACATGTGATATCCTCATCCTTTTGGGAAGAACAGTTCTTATTTCCTCATTTAACAGCTACACGGGGCATATGCAAATTCTCTACATTATGATTTGCTTCAACTCCACCCTTCTGCCCCCACCACACATATGATAAATCTGCTCTTTGAGCCACCTTTACATACAGAATAATGAACCAATAATTATCTTATAAGTGAACCAACACTAGTTTGTATTCTTCCCTGAATAACACTTCTTGTTTTGCAGAAGAGGACTGCTACAGAAACACGGCAACATTCAAACCCTTTAAAACAAAAGGTAGATTATTTAATGCATTAACAATGTTAATCTGAAGATAAATAAATCCACAACAGACTTTCAAGTTTCTTTTGAGATTTCCTTTTTCTTTGCAGAGAATATTTCTGATATTATACAGTACTGAGAGGGTGTTCTTTTATTTTCTTAATGTCCAGGTGAAAAGCAAAGCTCAGTTCTCTCTGCTCTCTTCGTGGAACTCCTCAATGCCCTGTTCCAGGCGTGATTCTTTCATAAGCTTTTACTTGAAAGCGGAGTGGTGAGCAACATTAATTTCAAGAATAACTGGATGGTTTGGTCCCTGAGTCATCTTCTTGAGAGCCCATACTCTGAAAGGGAGAGAGTTAGTTCTGTTCAGAAACAGGTCTGCAGGCTTAAGAAAGACAGTTCTTTGAAGTGAACAGGCAGGAAAATAAAGTGCCTATGAAATAACATGCACTTAATTTTCTCGTTGAAATCACTGCAGGATCAATGAGGAAAAAGCACTTTCAAAAATAATAAATTATCTTTATGATGTGTTATGATGTTTATGCACATATTATTAATAATGTGTAATAACAACACTGTGAATACTGACATTCAGTACAACATACTCACCACACTGAATCAATCTCTTACATACTCTTACAAGACATTAAATCCATTACCTTCTGCACAAACTGAGGGTTCACAGTGATCTCTTGATCCATGGCTTTCAGTCGTTCATCGAGCTCTATACATTTCAGCATCTTAAAAATATGTATGAAATTGATTACTTTGTCCAGCTTGTACCTGATCTTCAGAACGTTTCATGGTTGTACCATGTAGAACAAATAACTTTGCCACCACTACAGTTCCACATCAAAATGTTCCCATCCTTCACCTCCCAAACAAAAGTGTCAGACCATTTTTTATTCCCTTCATTTGATCCCTGTCTTCCTAACAGCCCTTTTTAAGGCCACTGAGTCTCATGAGGCTCAACCACCTTAACCTACAGGCAGGTTATTGAGAGCCAATTGAAGCAATCCCTGAAGTTTAAAACTCTAAAAACAATCCTTCTAATCTATTCAAGGACCTTCCCATCACCAATAGCAGTCAGTCTCCTGAAACAGCTCAATATGTGTAGGGAACACACTGACAGACAGTATTAATCCAAAGCCCATGAAAATACTGTGGAATAGTCAAATAATGATTTACAGTCCTCACTCTCTATATCTAAGTTACGACACTGGCTTCTGCCAGCAGCTCTCTGATTACAGACTAAGGTTCTTTGGTAAGAATTTCAAAAGCAGGAAGAGATTTACCTCCTGATCAATGTTATGAAGCATAGCTGGATTGTTATATTTTTCAGGATTATCATGGAAACAGACCATACCATCTTTCTGATTAATACTTGCAAAGATTTCACCATCTTCTATCTGAAATGACAGAGGGTTTAACAGAAGTTATCACCAAGAACAGAATTTCAGGTAACTACAACACACAGACTCTTTGTGGAATTGTCTTTAACTTGGTTGCTTTTATTTCCCACAGGTTCCCAAAAACACAACTCAAGCCTTATCTTACATGGAGAATAGCTTTTTAGATTTTTTTGAAAAGTGTCAACAGCACAGCAGACTTCCAGCATTTCCTCCACCCTGAAAAATAGCTGCTCAGGATGTGTACTGCCAACCCAAACATTAATTTTGGGATAGTTTAACCAAGTCAGAGGTCTTACCATGTGGAGGACGTATTTTTCTGCTTCTTGGGGCCCCGACAGCTGCACTCGACTTGCCATGTCTTGTAATGACAATGTTAAAAATGTCTGAAATTTATAAAGTTTTAAAGTGTTAAAACTAGATGTTAAAGATTTTCCCCTTGATGCTTCATGGCCTATGTAACCTATCAGACTGTGGAAGTCTGATGGGAAGGAACAAGTAGAACACACAATTATTAAAGGGCTCATGAAAGTGAGTCAGTTCTTCCTCCAGACATTAATTTGTTACACTGAGCACGTATGGAGTCATTACTCATTCCTGCAATTTTACACCAGACACTCCTGACCATGTCCAACCTCTTTCTCTCACCTTTTTATACAAAAAAGGTGACTCTCCACCCCTCAAATTTCCTTCAAGAGATGAAAATATAAAGCTCCTTGTAAGATTTTTTTCCTACTACAAATATCATTTGAGCTTGCCAAAACAGCAGCTTTCCCCAATCACTTTTCAGGACTGATCTGAACTCTCAGCAGAAGGAGCAAATCACTTCAGTGCTTCTGTTTCTCCTTTTATTTCAGATACTTCCAAAATCTGTCCTATTCACTCACTCTTTTCTATGGAAGTGGCCTGTAAAGTTCAGTTTTCCTATTTTTTTGATAGGGATGAAGGTCACTGGGTTGCAGTGCTCACTTTTTTGATTAGCTACAAAAACCTCATGGGCAAACCCCCCTGACAGATTGAATCACCTTTTAAATAATGCATAAGCAGCCAACTGATTTGTTCTCCTATACAGGGCGTTCTAGTCTCCTTTGTTTCAGACACAAATCTCAGTTCCAGTAATTTCTCTGCCACGTTACTGTTATCATTTAGCTCTAAATTGAATATATTTCAGAAATACACTCTTAGAGGAAAACTGCCCAGTTTTTCTTACCTTGGTTAGCCTCTGAATATTCTTTTTGTAGAGGGATGACAAGCATTGCTTAACCAGCCCCATATTGTTATCTCTTGTGAAAGTTTCACTGTGTTTGTTCACCAGATTTCGAAGCTCCGAGGGTTTATTGGTTGAATAAACTTGTGCTAATTCATGGTAAGCATTGCTAAGAGGCTGCAATTAGAAAAATGAGAACCCTTCTTAAAGAACACAGTGTTCATCCAGCCTCACAAAGCCTATTCAGTGCTCCAATATTAGAAGTTATGCAGGCATTGAAATAAATTTAAGTAGCTTGGGCATTTCTCTTAAAAAAGACAGAGTGCCCATACATGCCTTTATGGCAATGACAGACCCTCATACACTAAATCTGTATTACTGCATAATATTTACTTAATAAACATCATTCCAGGACATCTGTGTGACAGTTTTACTTACAGCAGTGTGAAAAAACTCTCTCAACTGACCAGCTGAGTTTGAGTAAGTATTGCCAGTAACTGCCCATCCATTATATTTGTTCTGTCCTCTAAGACATCCATCCTTGACCACACTGGGTCACAGCATTGACAGCAGAGGGTGAAACAAGTTCACCTAAACTACCTTAAAGTTTTCAGCTTGTTTGTTAGATTCTGAAGTTAGAATAATTTTGGTCACAAATCAACAAGCCCAGTGTTAAAAAGAACTAACTTTTAGAAATGTGTTACTTAGGATCAGAACTCTCTCAGTTTCAGTTTTGTCTCCCACCCTATACCTCATAATCTGAATGCTTACAGACTCCAAACTCACAGTTTTTTCAGAAGATTTTATTCTTTAAAAAGCTTGGGTTTGGGAATGGACTGTTTAACATTTTGTGCTTCAATCAGATGAGGTTAACAGGTCAAATCTTCTCATAATGGCACTGCTGCTTGAAAGCCAATTGAATCTGAGTATTTTTTAAATTCTAACATAAAAAGCTATAAAGGAATGTGCAGTATCAGCCAAAGGAATATTGATTAGCACTATTCAACACCAAAGTTTTCCCAAATTTTAAAAACCCGTATCACTGACATCATGCAATCATAGAATGGTTTGGGTTGGAAGGGACCTTCAAGTTCACCTCACTCCAAATCCCTGCCATGGACAGGGACACCTTCCACTGTTACACATTTACAAATTCAGATTTGTTGATCTATTATTTAGATGCATTTGCAATACTTACCTTAATGAATCTACCAACTATCTGGGAAGTGTATTTTGGTAGCTGCTGAACTTTACCAAGTAGTATCAAAGAAACTAGGATATACTTTTTATATGATTCCAACATAATATGACTGACTGCCATTGCTGGAGTAGTTATTGCCTAAACAAGAGAAAGAAAGGGAACAGAAATTTAGTCTGCTTACTGGTAGATCCTGGCAGCTACTGCATGAGCAAGAAACTCAATTTCAAGCTGCATGGAGAAAGAATACAGTGACATATGAAATTCTCCTTTGAGCGCTGAAGCTTAACTAACTTCTGTCAAAATTAATTATCCAGACATACGCAAAAAAAGGGAGACTTTATACAAGCTACTCAAAACATATCACATTAGAGTGGTGCCTGTCTTAAAATAGACCTGCTCAGATAAAATGAAAACTTCCTTCTTTGGAATATATCTAAAGTTGTACCAGAAATCACCTGTATCTACTTGTGAACCCAGATTTACATAGATCCTCAAAGAGGTTTTATAAAGCTATTACATTATCAGAGGTCTGCAGAATATGGAAAAGGGATTTTAGTTCACTATGATACTGGAACTATTAATGAGCTGACCCTAGTTTACAAAAAAGAAAAATGTTACACCAATTTGTTTTGCACATTTCACAGCACTTCCCTCATATACAAAGTTTTCCCAATTTTACTATTTTTATTTCCTTCCCAGATAAAGCAAAACCAGCAAATATTATAACAGCCTTGAAGAAGCAAAACTCCTCTCATTTAGTAGCAAAGGCCTTAGCAAAACCACTGGACTATTTTTTAAGGACACAAAACTGTGTGTCAGCCTGCGACCTGTTTCTGTGCTGCAGTTTTAAGCAGGCAGCTGAAAAATATTTATAGTGAGATAAATTTAACATCACCCTTTGAACTGCACAGCTTTCTGGTGCAAAGAGGCTGTGAGAGACTTTCTTAAAGGAAAACACCTCCAAAGACAGTTTGCTTGTGCCAGTTCAAAAGTGCTGTGTTTTCTCAGCACTGTTACACATCTACTTTTGCCTTTCCAGAGGTCACATTTCATAATTTCATTTCAAGTTACCTGTTCATAAAAGTAGAGTGCTCTTTCAAAGTTCTTTAGCCCAGTGTATATCATCCCACCATAGTAGTAGTAACATAAAAAGTGCTTCGCATCATATGCCCCATTCTCTTTACAAATATCCATCATGTCCACATCTAGATACGGGAGGGCAGGTTTAAAGCATTTTGCTAACAAACAGAGCTACAAGAAAATAAATCAAGTTTTCATAAATTAGCCATTTCCATTCAAGTTTCCATGAGAAGGAATTGAAACTAAATTAATTAGTACTACTGCATAAATATCACTCTCCCCTGAGTTAAAAAACAGAGCATGTCAGTAGTAGAGTAACACAGGTTGAAAATCTTTAACACAGACTATGAACTGTTATAAAATTATCTGACTTCTAAAGAAAATAAACTCTGACAGAGCTCCAGGACTGCCAGACTACTGTGCTGGCAGCACTAAATATTGCTCTAAACATTCCTGCCTGACCCTTAATCCCAGGAGCCAAGAATGAGACAGAAATACAAATCCAGGCCAAAGACACCGAGACAAACATGTCTTGTCAGACTTGAGCAGACAGTAGCTGGATATTACATTGATACTACCTAAGATAAGTTCAGAAGGGATGTCAAAGGAATTTCTGAAGTCATCAACAAAATCAAAGATCTGAGGACATGCACTGAACACTTAAAATTAGTAATTAATCTGTGTATCACATTTTGATTTAATTTCAGTGTATCGTATTATTTACTAGTAGAAAAAAAACAAGCCAAACAAAAATCCAGTTGAAAATCCATTCTCACACTACAATATGTGAACATGCATTTCCTTGAAGATATATAGGCATTTTATAAGCTTTTTTTTTTCTCACAAAAAGCCCTTCTGATCCCCTTACCTGGCAGAGATCTGCATGTATTGAGGTCAGCTGGTTTGTGTTCATCTGCATCTTGTCTATGGCTTGTCTGAGAATGCTAATTCCTCGCAGGGGCTGTCAGAAATTACATCTCTTTCAGATAATTTCTCATAGATGGCAGCACATTGGATCTTATGTTGACACTTACAAATGAAAAATAACACTAATTGACAGGTTCCATTAAGTAATAGTTAACTTGAGGTTCCCTTTTTGTAGAATATCGCAGTGTCTTGGAAAATAAAGTTAACCTTGGCTATACAACTTCTCCTGATAAAGTCATCAATTCTGCTCCACAAAGCTGATCTCACCAGGAATACAGTAATCTGTGTCAATAAGAAAACCTTCCTTGACTGCATCTAAACTCCCAACAAATACTAAAGACAAGGTTCTCACTTCAGTCCATTTAGAGGTAGAGATCAAATCTGGTCTGTCTCAGGCTAGACTTCACCCAAGTGGCCTGGAAAAGTCAGGATTTTAGCAACAAAGCCACTGGTCAAATATTTCTTAATCAAGTTTCCTGTACATTTTAAGGCATTTCATTAAGAACATTATATAACACCAGTGAGAATAACACTGAAACTAAAATCACTGACTCACCAGTGTTAATAACCCCTGCAGCTCTCTCCTCTACTCATGCACACATCGTCTGAAGAACATTCTTGGTACCAGAGATCTCAATTTTGTGTGGGAGAACATGTTTTTAGGTGACTTTTCTCCCCGCAAAATTATCTTCCTTAGGTTTTCCTTAGAGAAATCTTAGAATTTTGAGTTTGGTTCATTACCTTTCAGTAAACTTTAAACAAAAAGAGCTGCACAGAAACACTTGGTGTGAAGTTAGTGGCAAATATGGAGTAAGAGGCTGGTAACACCCCCTTTAAGCCTCGGGTATGGAGTAGCTTATTTGTACTAGATGATACTTGCTCACCTGTTTTCTCTCCACAAGGGCATTTGTTAACTGGTGGCACAGGCCAGCAACTAAACACAGTAAAAAACAAACAAAAAAAAACCACCTCAGTGAAAAATCAGTATTACCAAACTATCCAAAAATAAATCAAGTCTGCAATTAGGCTTAACTTACAAGTGTCTGTTGCATATCTAATGTGTTCTCCATTGCAAGTGCTGATAAAAAGCTGCACCTGTGAGAATAACGTTTCGAAGTCAGGGATGCTGGGCATAGAAAACTTCACAAACCTGAAATAAAGAAACAAAAGGTTTAGCATTTATTGCTTGGAGATTCATACAAAAGATTCATTTTCACTGCTAAGTCTCTGCATGTAGGTGCTTGCAAACAAATCCAAAGTGCTTATGAGACATGGCACAGGATTTCCCCCGTAGCTGCACAACAACACCTGAAAACACCTTTCTGTGAACAATATAATTCTCAATTTAGTGCAAACTACAATGGCAAAGAGCACTTTCAGTATTATCACTATTTTGTTTCAAAAGAGCAGTAGAACAAGTACTAGAATTCTGATCTTTTCCTTAAAAGATAATTTAAAAACAGCAGTGGAACCTGCAGATAGTTCACTTGAAGTCAGATATAGCCAGCTTGAACTTCAAGACTAAATATCTACTTTAGGTCAGCACCCCCAAGGCAACTCAAGTTTTATCTTAAACTCCAGACAGCAGCAAAACCCTCAGTGCTGTCTAAAGACAAACACACAAGACCCACAATAAAAGCCTGGTTTTTACTGGAAAAAAACGTCTTGCTCCATGCTTACAGTTCAATGTATTAATGCCCTGAAAATAAAGTTTTAAAAGCTCATTCTCTTTTTGCTGAACACATATGGAAAAACACCTATCATGGAATCCCAGAATGGTTTGGGTTGGAAGGGAGCTTAAAGCCCATCCAGTTCCAATCCCTGCCATGGGCAGGGACACTTTCCACTGTCCCAGGTTGCTCCAAGCCTTGTCCAGCCTGGCCTTGGACACTTCCAGGGATCCAGGGGCAGCCACAGCTTCTCTTGTGCCAGTGCCAGAACAAAACACTTTGCCTGGCTGATAGTTCAGCTCATTGCCTGAAGTTTTAAGATTTAATTAAAAGCAAGCAACACTTACAAGACAGCAAGAACACCTAGTGAGTGTTCCTGTACATCCAGGGCACCGAGCACTGTATCCAGATGGGAAAGATTTTTTGCTAGCAGCTCTCCACTTTTATTGATCAGTTCACAAAGCTGGGTCATTTGCCCTGAAAAACAAAAAGCATTGTTGTCAAAGCCTAATTAGAGAACATTCGACCTTTCCTACACTTCATTATAGCCTGCTTCCCCATGTACCCTCAGGAAATAATAGTATTACCAGAAGTTTTAATTTTCTTTAATAACACAGGCATTAATTTTCTATCCACCACATGTTTCGCTTTTTTAATAAAACAAATACCGAGCTTGTTCCTTGCTGGTCCTCAAGCACTCAAGTATTTTTTTTAAGTAGACATTAAATTTACAACTAAGTACCTACAACAAAAGTATTTAAAAACTTGTCCTTAAGTTTACTTTGTATAATTAAAGCTACAATGCTATTCTATATGTTGTGAGCTATGAATATAGCATGAAAAATGACTACTTTGAATGAGGAAGGTATGGTAAGCCCCCAAATTCTTATAAAGAAAGCAGATCCATTCCCATGAACTGCTTTCAAACTCTTCCTCCCCCACAATTAATTGAATGAATTCAACGTCCTTCTGAAGCAGAGTATTGTTTCAAGCAGAGTATTGTTTCAAGCAGAGTATTGTTTCAATGTTCAATCCTTGCAGATTAGAGAGAAAAAACAGAGGTTCTCTCACCCTTAACAAAAGTCTTCATAAAACGAGGAATAGTGCCTCCATTCAGAAAGATTTACATTACCCTCAGGTCTCTGCCTTTTTCCTTTGAGAATGAAAAAGCTGGAAAGTTTTAGCAATGCAATGTTAGCTCTGAAGTGACAGAGGGATCAGAAGTTCCAAATGGGGGACCAGAGCCCAGAAACTCGCCTCCAAAACTATTCCCCTCCATATGGAATAAAAAAATAAAAGCTATAAGCATGGGAAGGAATGGGGCTTGTAAAACCCTCTGTGTTTTGATAACGGTGCTCAGGCACTGCAAACCTCTAGTTCTGGTGTCCTCCCTATTCCAGAAAAACACCCCTCCTACAGTTGTATCACTTAGCATTCCCTAAAAAAACAAAACAAAAAAATAATACAAACCCCAAACAGACTCTGAGCAAACTGGTCTAGTGGAGGACGTCCCTGTCCATGGAAAGGGATGGAAAGAGATGGCCTTTGAGGTTTCTTCCAACCCAAACCATTCTGGGATTCTGCGACCTAATCTTCTACACACACATACATCCAACAACTTTACAATCTAAGCAGAAATTCCAGTACCAGGCCCAACTAAATGTCCCTTTCAGTCACCTCCCAGGTGGCCAAATGACAGTCAGAAACCACCACAAGTACGCACATTGCTCCTGAGTGCTCTCACATCCTGAGCCTGTCTGGCTCTGGATTTACTCTCACAGAATCCCAGAATGGCTTGGATTGGAAGGGACTTCAAAGTTCCTCTCATCCCAAACCTCAGCCATGGACAGGGATACCTCCCACTATCCCAGGTTGCTCCAAGCTCTGTCCAACCTGGCCTCGGACACTTCCAGGGATCCAGGGACAGCCACAACTTCTCTGGGAATTCTATGCCAGGGCCTCCCCACCCTCACAGGGAAGAATTCTTTCCTAATATCCAATCTAACTTTACTTTTTTGTTATTATGAGGCCATTCCCCCTTTCCTGTCCCTCCAGGCCCTTATAAATCCTCATCTTTCCTGTAGCCCCATCCAGATACTGGAATGCCACAATTAGACCATCCCAGAGCCTTCTCTTTTCAATCCAGAATTTTCTCAGCCTTTCCTCATATCTCCATCCCTCCAATTATCTTGGTGGCCTCATCTGGACTTGCTCCAACAGGTCCATGGAGATCTTCTCACAGAGAACATTTCCCTGGCTCACCCCTAATGGGAGAAGTTCCATAAAGCCAACCAGTCTCCCCTTGAGCTTTCTGCATCCCCAAAACTCTGTGATAGAAAGTTCTCCAGCTCAACTACAGGAGAACAAAGATCCATCTTCCATCTGGTTTGTACTCACACCTTGCTGATATAAATTGTCTCTAAAGTAGAAATACTCGGTATCTATTAAGCAAAACCAGAGTAAGAGAAAGCTGGAGCTCAACCCAAGAACTGTCAGAGATAAAACCTGGGGCCATGGTGGGAAAAAACAATTTTTCATCAGCTTCTGGGAGGAAACATCCCAGGCAGAGACCAGTCAGAACACATCTCACAGAGCATCAACACAGAGAGAAAGTTCAAGAACCAGGAAACGCTGCGCCCACACACAGTAAAATTAGAAGTCTGGCAGTGAAACTAAGGAATTCTAACTGTGGTGATTAAAACCCTTTGTGGACACGTGGTTAGTCTCAGATCTGTCACACAGTGGTGGGGCGGGACTCTGTTCACACTCTGCTTGGGAATGCAGAGCACGGACACTTGGACAATTCAGAAATATAGTTTAAACCACACTTATCATAACCTGCCCGTTTATTACGGAGGTGACAGGCTGGGCCACACAATCCCAGTTAAAGCCTTAGCGATGCTCGCTCCTCCCCCTTTTTTAAAGGCTCAGATTTGGCAGGATCAGCGGTGCGGGTTCCACTACCGAAACCACTCCCTGGGAGAAGCACGGAGCTCCGTGAGAGTACCACTGGCCCCTATGGCCCTGTCGCACCGCCGGGATCCCTTCGGGGCTGCCCCGAATTCACCGCGGGACTGCAGCACCCCGGACCCGCGCCTGACGGAGCGCCGTGCGAGCGGGCAGGCCCCGGCCCGCCGCCCCGACACCCGCGCGGTTTGACGACCTCCTTCGGTCTCCGCCGTCCTCCCTCGGCCCCGCGGGCCCGCCCCGTCCTCCCGGTGCCCCCGGCCGGCCCCGTTCCCCTCACCCTGGGCCGAGAGCTGCCGGACGCTGTTGACGAACTGCTCCAGGGCCGACGCCATCTTGGCGGCTCGCGCCGCGGCCGCGCGCGCTGAGGGGCGGGGCGGGGGAGCGGCGCGCGCCGGGAGCCGCCGCCCGCCGCCCGCCAATGAGCGGCCGCCGCGGGAGCCGCGCGACGCCCGCCGCCCGCGCGCCACTTCCGCCGCCTCTCGCGAGAAGCGCGGTCGCTATGGCAACCGCCGGCCCCGCGTCAGGGGCGCGGGAGGGGCCGTGACTCAGCAGCGCCGGAGGGGGGGCGGTGGTGACGTCGTGGCGCGTCACCACTGCGCGCCACCGGGGACCCCCGCGACACGGGGCCCTCGCGACACGCGGGCCCGTGTGACACGCAGGGACCCCTGCGACATGGGGACCCCTGCGACATGGGGACCCCTGCGGTATGGGGACCCCAGCGACACTCGGCCATCCGTGACACCGGGCCCTCCCCGACACGGGTGGCCGGCGCGGGGCAGGGGCTGAAGCCCACACGAATGGCTGCCCTGCACCAGCAGAGGTTTAATCCCTTTTGTCCCCTCTGACGGGGACTCAATGTGGTGGCTGTTGTCTGATTGCCTGGAATGCTTGCTCTGGTATCAGGGAATGGGATTTGAATCCCTCAGGTTAATACATGGATCTGTATTTTCCGTCCCTCGGGAGCTGAAGCAGTGTGTTCAGTATCCATGAAGATGATGGAAGCCTGAGCATAGATCACAGAATCATAAAATATCCAGAGCTGGAAGGGACGCACAGGGATCATCCAGTCCAACCCCTGTCCCTGCACGGGACAAGCCCGAGATCCCACCCTGTGCCTGAGAGCATTATCCAAATGCTCCTTCAGCTCTCTCAGGCTTGGTGCCCTGACCACTGCCCTGGGGAGCCATAAATTTGCATGTATTCCCTCCCTGCTTAGTCAGGAACATCCAGCTGTGTCGAAATCCCATTCCTTGCAGGAAGCAAAGTGCCTGCGGTGCAAGTGAAAGCACAACACAGACCTGAACTTGACACATTCCCCTCCCAGCCTCAGCTGAGATCACCATCGTGTCCAGTCACTTCTTCCCTCCGTGACCTTCCCCAGGTCACCCCATCCCAACAGCAAATTTGCCCTCTCTGTGAAACAAGGGCAATACATTCCACTTGAAAACATTCTGGACTTGAAAAATTAAATATTTTGGAACCTTATTATTGCTGTATAAATAAATTTTTTATTTCCCGGCTCAGCGGTTGCCTAATCCTGTCAGTATCACTTGGAGAACTCCCTCTTTTTCATCAGTTTTAACCCCCAAAGTGTTTTTGAGCAGATCTTTGGTGTCTCTGGTCAGAACATCGAGCCCTTCTTGGTGCTTCTTTGGGGTCCGGGGATTGGCTTTTAAGGGTTCCTGTCACTCGTGGGGACAGAGTTATCACACGGCGCAAGAACGGCCAGAAACGAGCGCATTTTACGCAGAAAATCACCATCGTACGAGTGCCCCCAGATACACCCACCACCTCTGCAGGCAGGGACGGGCATGGGGATGGAGCGGGCGGGGAGACCGGGCATCCCAAAGACTGACAGCGAGGGAAACTGAGGCAGGGAAGGAGGCAGGGGAAGGGCAGCGGGGCTGGGGCAGCCTTAAGGCGGGCGGGCGGCGCGGAGCCGCTGCGCTGTCGCAGGGCGCTTGTGCCGCTTTAAGGCGGTGCCGGCGCTCCGGGCTCGGCAGGCACCGGGAAGAGGAACTGGGCTTTGCACTGCCGGGTCGGGGCGAGCTCCGCGCCGGGCTCCGGCCCCGCTGCCCCCGCTGCCCTCCCGCCGCCGCTCCGCGCTCGCTGCCGGGGAGGGATGGGGCGGGCAGGGGGAGGACGCGCTGGGGGCCAGGACGAGCCTTTGCATCCCCCCCTGCGCCCCCCGGTAGCCCCTCTGCTCCCCCTCTTGCATCCCCCCGCCGCTCCTTCCTTCTGCTGCAAAGGGATGCGCTTGACAGGGCTGCCCGCTGGCTCGGTGCGTGCTTGAAATAGAGACTCCATTCTTTGCTTGGAGAGCCCTCCTAGCCCCTGCTCTGAGCCCCCTATCCCTTTCCCCAAGCCCCCCATCTGCTTCCTCGAGGCCCCATCCCCTGCTCCAAGCCCCATCCCCTTCCTCAAGCTCCCCAGTCCCTTCCTTGAGCCCCTATCCCATTCCTCGAGCCCCCATCCCCTGCTCCAAGCCCCATTCCCTGTCCCAAGCTTCCATCCCCTTCCCTGAGCTCCCTACTCTGAGCCCCCCATCCCTTTCCTTGAGCCCCCATTCCCTGCCCCAAACCCCTATCCCCTGCCCTGAACCTGCTTTCCTGAGCCTCTCATTCCCTCCCCTGAGCCCCCTTCCCCAAATCCCCTATTTTCTGCCCCGGAGCCCCCCATCCCCTGCTCTCTACAATGATTTTGCTGAGCTGCTTCCTGCACCTGCGGCCCCGGCGCTGCAGCCCCTTGGCCGGGCTGGGCAGGGGGCTCGGCCCCGCAGCGGGGCCCCGCAGGGCTCTGCGGGTGCTGGTGGACATGGACGGGGTGCTGGCTGACTTCGAGGGAGGCTTCCTCAAGAAATTCAGGGCCAGGTACCCCGACAAGCCCTACATTGCCCTGGAGGACCGGAGGGGCTTCTGGGTGTCGGAGCAGTACGGGCGCCTGGGACCCGAGCTGAGTGTGAGTTGTGCTTCCCCCAGCTCCATGCATGGGCTTGCTTTGGCCAGAGCTTGGCTCTCAGGGACCCTGTGACCCCCAGGTCATGGGGGCAGCGCTGGGGAGGGCTGTGGGGGCCACCAAAAAGCTCCCATGAAAGCACAGGAACACAGGAGGGCTTCCAGCGGTGCATCTTTCCCCAGAAACCCAGCTTTTCTTGTGCACATCTGTGTTTTTCTTAGAATCCTGGAATGGGTTGGGTTGATAAGGACCTTAAAGGCCATCTCATTCCAACCCCCTGCCGTGGGGAGGGATATCTTCCACTAGACCAGGCTGATCAGATGGCCTTGTGGGCTTTTCCTCTGCATGCTTGGACAGAGACAGATGCAAGGAAAGGGGGTATTTCAAAACATCTGTCTTGAAATATCCCAGCTTATATAGCTGTGTTTTTCTAGCACTGATTTGGCCACATGGATTGGTACCATTCCTAGATGGATTATTTATCTCCCCAAGAGCAATATGAGGGGTGGGATGCAGCAGAGCAGTTCAGAACAAACCATGCAATTGATGCTTCATTTGAGGGCTTACTTAAAATTAAAACAACCTAAGCCCTCCCATGCCAGAAATTATTATATTCAGTTTAATAATTAAAGCTTAAAAGCAGAAGCTGTCTCTCCATTGTAATTTATCATTCAGCAACAGGCTGACTGCTGCAGAGAGTTGTTTTCTGCCTCTACAAGTTTCCCATCCCAGTGGATTTTTGTGGTCTCATCCATGGACTGCAGTTGCACTGGCTGAAATGTGTTATGGCAAATAAAAGTGTTCCTGTTGTTAGGGGTATGATGGTTACAGGGAAAGGAGTGGGAATAAGGTCCAGGGCTCTGCCATGGGCAAAGTCCTAAACAACTTGATGAGCTGAAGGAATAAAGTGTTGTTTCTGGCTGGGAATGGTGAAAGGGAAGTGCAGGACATCATTTGTGCAGTAAAGCAGCTGCTCAAAGTTTGGCAGGGGTAACACATGATAACAATTTTTTTCTTTCTTGATCGTAACTACTTTGGATGTGTTAAATGAAGTGAGCTCATCTCGTGTCTGCTGTGATCATGTAAAACCACCAAAACCTCAGGCTGAACAAGCAGCAAAACTTGCACAGAATGACCTCAGGGCAGTTCTGGTTTTCCCTGTGGTTTCAGGGCAGGGCTAAAGTGAGTGGGTGCTGCGCTATGGCTTCAGTTGAGCCATTCCAGTCTCTGACCAGAGAGCACCACTGACCTGCTTCAGGGACCAGAAAATAGGAGCCAAAGAGTCCAACGAGCTGCAGGTCCCAGCTCTGAAAGGGAGAAAGTTCAGCAATGCACTGAGCACACAGGAAGGATGGAGAGCCCTGGACAGGCAGGGAAATTCCTTATGGGGATTGAGGTTCTGTCCTGGCACCTGGTGAGATTCCCAGCCTGGGGGATTTTTCCATCTGCTGGGTAGCATGCTGGTTGTGGTGCCACAGGGAATTTTTCTGGCTCTGGGAGTGTTCTCTGGGCATTTTCCTCAAGTTGAGCTTAGTTCTTCCCTCCTCAAGCTTGATTGCAAAATGCTTTTTGACATAATTGGAAGTGGGATAGCTGCGGAAGTGCTGCTGTAAGAAAACACTTCAGTGCAGTTTGAAGTGCTCTGCTGCACGAGGCTGTGTCTCTCAGGTGTCTCTCGTGCAACTACAGACAACATCTTAAAACATCACTACTCCCCAGTCTGAGGCAGAGCAACCTGAGTTTGAATGTTTGAATGTGGCAAACTTTTACACTGGTTGTTCTTGCCATGGAGCCTGGAGGCATTTCTGCATCTGCAGCTCCTCAGCTACATCACAACTCTGGGGCTGGGCTGCTTCTGCTTCTTCCCAGCTCTCCTCCCCTAGGACATGGTGTTTGTGCAAAATAATTACTTTCCTTGGCACCTGACAAGCTGTTAACCTGTTTGAGGCAGAGCAGGGGCTGCTATTCCTTTGAGCTGTGCTGGACCCATTGCAGGCAGCTCCTGGACTCTGCTCTCACCCCAAGGTTTTGCTCCCTGTGGTCTCCTCTCTGTTCTCCCTGTACCATACCAGTGTACAGGCTGCTGTCCTGGATGTTGTGCTTCAAATCCTTGCCTGGAGATACTTTATTTGCCTGCTAGTCCTTGTCCAGGCATCCCTGAGGAAGAGCATCTGCACTCATTGTGACATGTGGTTCATCCTGTAATGTACTTTCTCCTGGGAGAGCAGCCTGGCTGCTATTTTAAGTGATCTCATGGAGACAAATAGGCCAGACAGTATCTGTGCCTGAACAGCATCATGGTAGAGCAGGGCCACTAGGCCACGTTAGCTGGATCCACATGGATCCATCCCTTTGGATGGGTTTGCTTTGGATCTGGATAATCTCTGGTGTTTGGCCTCACAGGAACATGCTGCTCCGTGTCTGGGGCTTCAGAGGCAAAACCGAGCCTGTTCCAGAGCATCTCCAATCTGAATTGTATGGGGTGGGTGCAGGTTGGCAGGTGGGGAGCAGAGGCACCCACAGAGACAAGGGGAGTGAGCAGGAGGGGACCGGAGCTGGTGCTCCCACTGTTCTCCCTGACCGATCCTCTGTCCTAGCAAAGGGTGAGGAGAACGCACACGCAGGAAAAATTGCAAGAAGTGCAGTAACTGCTTGCTTTTCCTCACAGGAGAAAGCCATCAGCATCTGGGAATCCAAGAACTTCTTCATTGAGCTGGACCCTCTCCCTGGGGCTGTGGAAGCTGTGAAGCAAATGGCAAATTTGGCAGAGTGAGTATGAACCTGCCCATGGTGTGTGGGGATGGACAGAGGAGCAGCTGCGGCTTCACATCCACCTCTTGGCAGAAGTGCTGGTACAATAACAGCATTAAAAATAAATATCTCCTAGCCATCAGGGAAGGGAGGGGAGAGAGGGAGCAGTCACCTAGAACATTTTTGCTTCAGCTCTCTGCTCCCAGCAAAGGCTGTGAAAAGGCGAACACGATTGTGCTGTGGGATTTTGTGAGATGGGGGATTAATGTCTTAAATCTGTTTGATCTTTGTGTGGTGGAGGGTTGGCTCTGGGCTGCTGCCTGCTCTGGCCCAGAATGACACTCTGGCCCTGTTTTTCTCCTCGTGGCAGCACTGACGTGTTCATCTGCACGAGCCCGATCAAGAAGTACCGGTACTGCCCTTACGAGAAGGTGAGCAAATCTCAGCTCCCCCTCCCATCCACGCTGCCCCGTGGAAGGTGTCTGACTCCTGGCTGTAAAATGTACCTGTTCCATCCATTTGCATGCACTGAGGCTCTTGGTCTTAGTCTTTCATCATGACATCAAAAGCTGCTTGGCTTTCAAAGAACTTTTACTCCAGCAGCATCCAAATCCATCCCATTAATGAACTTATTAAGAGAGATATCCTCCTTGTGTGGGGGCCAGGGCTGCTTCCACTCCACCAAGCACCCTCTGCCCCATCCATCAGCCTTCCCTGAGCTCACCAGCCATCTCTTGCCTTCCAGTATGCCTGGGTGGAGAAGCACTTTGGCCCTGAATTTCTTGAGCAGATTGTTTTGACACGAGATAAGACGGTGGTTTCTGCTGATCTGCTTATAGACGACAGACCTGATATAACAGGTAAGAGCTGAGGGGTGAAGGAGGCAGCCAGGGATGGGTGTTGGTCTTTCCGTGTTGTTTGGGTTTTGTAACTTTGGGGTCTTCATGTTGGGGTAAAATCAACTTCAGTGTCTCAGAGTTCTCCAGACCACTGACCTTCTTTTCTTTGCAGGGGCAGAGCAGAACCCCACCTGGGAGCACGTGCTCTTCACTGCCTGCCACAACAAGCACCTGCAGCTGAAGCCCCCCAGCCGCCGGCTGCACTCCTGGTCTGATGACTGGAAGGCCATTCTGGACAGCAAACGCCTCCCACCCGGCCAGGCTACCTAAACATCAGCCCCCATGGCCACCCAGGGCTGCAGCCACCTGCCTGTGTCCGTGTGGAGTCCTGCTGAAGGCCAGAAACACGGATGGACAGACAGACAGATGCTGTTTCTGCTGCAGAGAGGAGGAGGAGGGTGAGCTGAAGCACCAGAGTCACCTGGACTTGAAAAACAGATCCCAGCCCATCCCTGCCACAAGGGAGCAACAGCAGGATTGTGCCTGTGGACCTGACAGCCTGGCTGGAGGGCATTTCCCACTGGCTCCTGGGGTCTTTGTGCTGCATCTGCACCTCCCACAGGGCCAGCCCAGCGTTTCTGATGGACAAGGTCACCCTCAGCGTGTCACTGCCCTTGCCTGGTGCACTGCATGGCACAGACCAGCTCTCCATCCTCCCTCTGCGTCATGGTCAGGGATTGTGCATCTGGTTTGTTTAGTCCTTGCAAGGCTTCATTCCAAGGATCTGCCTCAGGAGGTCCTTCCCACTGGCAGTGCCTGGGTCTGGGGAGAGGGGTGGCTGGAAGGGCAGGGAGAGCAGGCAGGTGCTGTGCAGCTCCCTGTGCTGGGGTTTTGTTGGTGGAGGATTGTCACAAACACATCCATGGATGCTGTCTGCAGTTCTCACATACTGCAAGGGAAGGTGTTGGGGGGATGTTGCTACTAAAGGCTTGGGGAGCTGGTTTCAGCCAGGGTAGAGTTGATTTTCTTCACACAAAATATAGCCCCATACAAGCCACTATGAAAAAAATTAACTCTACCCTGGCCAAAAGCAGCATGGCAGCCCATGAGAGGTGCCCACGAGCTGCATCACAGGGTAGTTTGTTCTGCAGCTCCACCGTGGTCCCAGCCCTGGATGTCTGGGGACAGAGTGTGCTTCCAGCCCCACTACCCTGGCTCTGGGCCCCTGCAGAGAGGTGTTCAGTGCCTGGCTGGTGCAAAGGGCTCACAGCACACGCAGCTGCACCAGCCACCTCTGCCAGGGTACAGTGCCGGGGCTGCTCAGCTCTGGGAGCATCCAGTGCTGCTGGGAAGCTGCAGTTGGCCACCAAAAAGTGAGGGTTTAGACCAAGGGGCAGCTCCAAGGGGGATGTTTCTGGCATAGCTGTGCCCACAGCCCCTTCCTGCCTTGTTTGTCTCATTTTTGCTTCACCAAGCCCACACCAGTCCAGCCTTGAACTTCAGTGACCTGTCTGGCATAACAAAAGTGCTGCTGCTCCTGCTCCTGGCCTCAGAGAGATATCCCAGCTGCTGGGAGAGCCTGGCATCCCCTCCCTGCCTGTGGGACTGCCACAGGGCAGCCACAGCCTGGCTGTCCCGAGTGGGAGCTGGTGCTGGCCCAGCCCAGGCAAAGCCCCAGGGATGAGCTGTGTTAGGATGAGCTGCTGACACCATAGAGGCTATCACACCCCACTGCTGTGTGTCCCCACGCTGTCCAGGATCCCACTGCCCTCCTGGCCCAAGGACTTGGTGGCTGCAGCAGTAAAATTCCCCACTTGGACACACAGCCCCACAGGCAGGGGTGGCAGCCAGGGTTTGGCTGGAGTTTGCCACCCTGCACTCCATACTCACACCTGTGGTTTGCCTCTCCCCTCTCCTGTTCATCAACAAAAGTACATGAACGTAAAGCGACACAACCAACAAATAATGGAATTCAGCAGAGGCAGCCAGACCCCTCCTGTATCCAGGAGCTGGAGGGGTTCTGAAGTTGGTGCTTTGGAACTTGTGCCTTCCCTGGTTGTTGCAGGGCTAGGGATGGGGCCTGTGTCAACTTGGGGCTTGCCCTGTTTCTTGGGATGGGAGTTTACAAAGTCAGCATGGTTGATCCAAGGCAGTGGGACTTACATACCACAAGCATGCTTTTTTTCTTTCTATTTTTTTTTTCTTTTTTTTTTCCTGTTTAAACCACTGTGTGCTGCTCTGGGTGGTAGGTTTGGTTTGGAGGGGTTTATTTGGGACATCCAGCTGCCTGAGGTGCAGCCTTCTGGCCAAGAGCTGCCTTGGCTGGAGGGTTTGCAAGCTGGGAACTGGGACAGCGTGGGAGCACCATGGGCTGCTGCTGAACATCAGGAACCCCTTGGCTCCACCAGAACTCCACTGGCTGTTGGCCTCTCTGTGCAGCCAGGGTGACTTCATGGGGTCCAAGCTGATTTTTTTCTAATGGTACCATGTAAATATGAGCTGCCCAAGCTCCCCAGAGCCTTCTCCCTGCTCACTGAGCCAAAACAAGCTGGCACTTTGCTCCAGCAGCTGCCCCATCCTGTCATCTTCCCCTGAGGCTGGGGCAGACCCGAGGGATGTGGCTCTCTGGGGCCAGCAGGATTTTTCCCTGTGGTGAGATGTGATGCCAGAGAGACCATGTGGCTTCACACCAACTATACTTGAAAGCAGAGCTGGAGTTTCTCATGCCTGAGGCTCCAACTCCATGCACAGAGATCCTGAGCTGGTAGCTGGACTCTTTGCTCCCACACTCGGGACCGGGAGGTGATTGGCTCATTCGTTGTTCAAGCCTGTCTGTGTCCAGCTGAGATACACAGAGCTTTTATTTTTGAATATACATCTAATAAACCCGAGGCAAATGAGGAGCACTGCAATAAACACTGGGTTGTTTGGCATCCAGCTGCCTAGAAATGGAGTTTGGGGTTTGAAATTTCCCAGCCGTGGCTCTGTGTGGGGATAGGGGAGTTTCACCTCCAGTTTTGGGAATGTCACCTTGTCCAGAAAACCTGGAACCAGCCCTGCTGCTCTGGCAGTGCCATCACCCTGTGGGCAGAAATAAAGCCAAGGGGTGGTTTTGGGTGGAGTTCATCTTCCTAAAGATCTTTTATAATAAATAGAGCTGTGAAGTCTATGTCCTGTTGGGCCACAGAGCAGAAGCTATAAAAAGGGCTGGGGCTATCAAGGGCTGGCTCTCTGTGGAATTTTATGCCTTTTCCATCACTGCTGGCTGCTCCACATCCACACACCCAGGTTGTGAGGTGTCTGTGGACTCCCCTGCCTGCTGTGGGGCTGTGCCATGAGAATCCTTGTGCATGACCAGAACTTGCATGCTGTGAGCAATGCCATAGCCCAGCTGGACACACGGGACCAGAGCCAGGGAGGGAGGACTGTGGGACCATCCTAGCAGGGATGGGAAAATCAGAATCACAGGACAGAACCTGACTGTGTGCTCCTTGTGGACATGACACAAGGTGTTACCAGGATCACATCTGTGAGCTGGAGGTGTAGTCCTGCTGGAGCTGGGACACCAAGGGACTCCTGGCCAGCACAGAGACAAGGTGATTCAGCTGCCAGCTCAAACAGCACCACCTGCACTGGGTGCACACCTCCCCAGGACGCTGCTGTGGGGCCCATAAAGCTGTTCCAGGGCTGGTTTAGCAACGAGCACCTCTCTGCCCTTCTGGCTGCTTTTTGGGGCTTCCTGGCAGCAAGTGTTGGGCCACAGCTCCTCCTCCATCCCCACTACCCTCACCCAGCTCCCCAGAGGAGACACCGTCCTTCCCTGGCCCAGGGATGGAGGCAGAGGGTTTGACATCAGCTCTGCCCTGACCTGGGGCTGCTGGATGGTGGCACTGGGACCAGGGTCATGATTGCAGTAGAAGATGGGGCGAGTTGGAGGGATGGAATCCTGATGTAGCATGATGAACTCCAGGTTTGCAGCTGTGTCTGTTCTTCCACGCTTTCCTCTATTTTTTTTTTCCCCTTGAAAAGACTCAGATTGCAGATATCACATAGATTCCAGATGATAACCAGTTTCCAAAGCAGTCAGAGGCAGAGAGGAGGGGTAAGGAGATGGTAGTGCTCTGGCCCTGAGCACAGGGCAGTGCTCAAAGCCCGTGCTGGTGGGAACCTTTGCACCCTTCCCATGGGCAGGAGCTGCTGGACAAATGTGCAAACACCCACCCCCCTCAGGGCAGTCGCACCTGAAAGCATCCCCAGCCCAAGCTGGACCAAGGTAGCAGACCCTGGCAGCGAGGGATGCTCGGCCCTGGATCCTCGGAAGCAGTCAGCAGTCGCCATGCGGGTGCTCATTAGCTCGTTCTCACGTTGGCCACTGCCCAAATAACTCCGAGCGGTGTGAAATCCCAGCGGAGCGGAGAGCCAGGAATGCAGGGGCCAAGCGGGGCCAGCCCTGACGCAAGGGCAGCGGGTGGTGCGGGACAAAGGCAGGGCAGGGGACGGGGCGAGGGAGGATGAATCACACAAATACGCAGGAGAAGGAGCGGAGGAAGCCATGGAGCAGCTGGAGGCAGCTGGATGGGGCTTTGCTCCTGCCACCGTGCCCACATTCAGGAGAGGAGCAGGGCGGTGCCTCAGGGTCACTGCCGGTGCCAGGCTTTGGAGCCCGGTGGTGCCAGCGCAGTGTGGGCAGGACATCCGTGTGGCTGGAAGAGGAATATCCACTAGAGGGGACTGTGTGATCGCGTGTGGGAGCTGCCAGCCTGTGCTCAGCACCGTGTGCCAGCCCTCCTTCCAGCCCAGTTATCCCAGCCCAGGCTCCCATGCCCTCTGCATCCCTCCCGCCCGAGGCAGATCACCGGGACCAGCCGATGAACCAGGGGGTACCGAGGGGCAGCTGCAGGCGCCAGGAAAATCAGAGAATCGAGGAATGGTTTGGGCTGGAAGGGATCTTAAAAACCACCAGCTCATTGGAACCCACTGCCATGGGTAGGGACACCTTCAACTATTCCAGGTTGCTCCAAGAGCCATCCAACCTGGCCTTGGACACTTCTGAGGATGGGGAATTGTGCTGGGATGGCCTCTACCAGCTGCTGAGCCTCCTCCCAACCACTTGCTCTCTCTCCAGCTGGATGGGACAGAGAATGGAATGGGCAAAAACACGAACTTGTGGGTTAGAAGATGAACTAGGCAACCTATAGGGTCTGTATAGAAAATATCCATGGAAAAATCACAGGCTGAAGGCCCCTGACAGCCCAGGACATCTCTCCTTTCCCTGCTTGGCTCTGGCCCTGCTTCCCCCTGGGACCCTACAGCTCTCCCAGGGCTGAGATTGCTCATCCTGCCCCTGAAAGCCTGAAATCCCCAAAAGAGCTGGAACGTGACTTTGCCTCTTCCTTTTGCTCACCCTGAAGCTGGAGCCCATTTTGGGGAGCAGAGTGGGGGCAGATCTCCCAGTGGGGAGGACAGGGGGACTGGGGTGGTTCCTGATGGGTTTTGCTTGCCCTTCCATTCTCCCCCAACACCATGATATTATTTCACTCCTGGTTGGATTAATGGGATTTGCTTCTCAGTTTGTGCACAGGGACTTGAGTAATGCACTCCCCAGAGAGAAATCAACTTCCCTTGCCCCAGCAGTGCTGGGGAGGCCAGACCAGAGCCCACATGATAGGCTCACTGGCTTTCTCCTGTCCTTCAAGGCTCCACACACATTAAGCCCGTCCTCTTGGCAACAATCTTGCAAAATGTTTATTTGTGACTATGTTAACAAACATGCTTGGGGAACATGTTGTATTCAGACGTGAGCATGCCACCTTCTCCCTGCCTCCCTGGGCCAGGACTGTGGGCAGTGAGGGGCCAGGGCTCAGAGCTGCCAAAATCCAGCTGACGCTGCACTCGGAGCACCGCCGGGACCAGCAACCCCGAGCACGAGGCCACCTCGCCTGCTGTTCCCACCAACCACCAAACCTGCCAGCAACATCCCACCAATGCCTTTTTCCTGGAGGTTCCCAGCTCATGGCTTTTTCCTGGAGGTCCCCAGCTCATGGATGCAGCTGGGGGAAGGGTCTGACCACGACCTCATAGAACCCTGGTGTCCTGCAGCCAGAGGGACGTGGACACAAGGGCTCCAGGGATCCTGTCCAGCTCTGTAAACACCCGTCATAGGGGAGGGCACTGGTGTCAGGCCACACCATGGGCAGAGACCAGTGGAGCTGAGCTTGCACACCCCACAGCCTCCCTGAGCTCATCCCTATCCCTCACCTGTCCAGTTCTCCTCAGCTGGTGGGTGCCAGCAATGATCCTGGGAGGAAGGTGCCCTGGAGAAACGGTGCTGCTCCTTTCCCAGAACAGACTCACCCTGAACACATGTTATTTTAAACTCTAACTTGCCAGATTTGAGGTGAACTTGCCTTGGCTGTGTCTGGGTCCAATACCCCATGTCCCTGAATCTGCTTTCAGCATCTCCAGGTAACCAGGGCTGGAGCTGGGTCTGTTTTTCTGAGATCCAGGGGAGGGAGATGAACAGCAATTACTGAAGGGCTGTAGTTCAGGTACTGGGTGAGAGCACTTGAGAATCTATGGAGCTGTAATCAAGCCTGTGAGCCCCTGTGTGCCCATGGCATTTTTCCTTTGTGCCATCCCAGTGGGAGCCTCAGCAGGGCAGCACCTGTGCTGCCTTCACATCCATCTCATGAGTCACCTTGGGGATGGCTTCAAGACACCAGAGGGCTCAGGGAAAATCCCAAAAGAGCTGGGAAATACACTGGCAGCAGCTGTGGAGGCTGGGAGTTGGCTTCTGTTTAGTAAAAGTGAGGCAAGAGGGCCCTGCTGCCAGTGCCAGGGAATGTGTGAGGATGAGGAGCAGCTCCTGCTGGGCTGAGCCCTTTCCAGGAGAAGGGATGGGAAAGGCAGGGAATTGGTGCTGCAGAGCACCTGAACACTGCACTGGTGCTGCCCAGGCAAGGCTCGATGCTGTCACCAGGGTTGGAGCTGGATGGTCTTTAAGGTTCCAACCCAGAGCATTTCACGATATCACTGCTGAAGGCAGCATCCAGGTGTGGGCAGCAGCCAGTCCCAGCTCTCAGCCAGCTCCCCATCTCAGTGGGACTGGGATTCCTGGTGCCTGTGTTACCCTTTCTGTGCCCACCTGCACAAGGCTTTTGGCCAGGCACCAGCTGGGAACCCCTTGGCTCAATGTCCCAGCCCTGCTCCCTTCCCCCTCCCAGTCACAGCCATGCCAGGTAATGACTCCATGAGCCCCGAGGAACAACCTCTGAAGCTTTCCAGGTGTTATCACCCCTCCTCTTGCAGGCATCTCCTTTGCTCTCAGTTCCAGACCCTCTGGCTCTCACAGCCTCTGGAAAAGCAAACTCATACTTTGGGTGCCTGTTTTATAACAGATTTTCCTTTTCCAGTCTAGCAGAGCAGTCTCACAGCTGTGTTTCCTGCTTATGCATCTTGTGCACATCCTTTTTTATCCCAGGGAAAGTGCTCCTGGGTGGCTCCTGGGGATAGGCACAGATGCCAGTGGCAGCCTCAGCCACCCTCAGAGCACAGGGGATGTTTTGGGACTGATTCCCTACACTAGGGCCAGTTTATTCTCTGGAGGACATACCAGTCTGCAGGGAAACATGTCTGACTATAAATGTCACTGGCATCTCCTCACTCCAAAACTGATCTCTGGGTTACCCATGACTGTTCAGATTATGAAAATGGAGGCACAGAATATTTTCTAGTTCCTTCCTGTGTAGTGGGGCTGGGACTACCCACACCTAAGGGATACAGGAAAACAGGGAGCTGAGTGTCCCACCCTGCCTGGCATGGGCAGAGCCCAGCTTTGTAATGGGAATTCATAAAAAGAGACCACAAGGAGTCCACAAAAAAAAGGGCAAGGCTTCATTTGTACTCTTCCTGGTGTAGTCACTGGGCAGAGACCCCCATGGAGGGAGCTTTTAACAGTGTTTTGTAGCAAAAACTGTTTCAGAAGTGCACAGACCTTTTGGGTTGTGTGTTCCCAAGAAGCCATAAACCCTTCTTCACCTGCCCCCCCCCAAATCTGCAGCACTGCAGCCCCAACCCAGAACCCACCCAGCCCTAGGGACCCTGCTGTTTTCCACCTTGTCCTGCTTTGCAGTGTGCTTGTGGAACACATCAAACGTGCCTGGAGGAGCGTTTCTGGCCCAGCACCTGCTTTCCCCACGCACCATTGTTTCCCCAAAGCCCTGGAGAACAGCAACAGCTCCACACAGTCTGACTCCTGTCAGAGCCAGCCGGCTCCGTCCTGCTCCGAGGTGGTTGTTTCATCCCAAACTAGCTAATTCTTGCTGCTTTTTTTTATTCTTGTGTTTGAAGGAGGGAGGGGAGAACAAAACAGCCCTTGGGGTGAAGCTACCTCCTTAATTAACAAGGCTGAGAGCTTTGCAGAGATTGTGCAGAAGGAGAGAAAAATAAGGAAAACTGGGAAAAACCGGAAAGGATTGGGTTCAGTTGTCAGACCAATTAACCTAGATCCACACTCTCCCCCTGGATGAATTGCTTGTTACTACGTAATTGCTCGGGCCCAGCTCCTGATTGAGAGAAATTAAAAACAGACACTTAACTAGGCAACCTGGTGTGGAGATGGGATGCAGGAGCTGCCTGGGGATGCCATTCAGAAGACAAAACTGAGAGAGAGCCCAAGCTTGGAGGATCTTGCTGAAATCAGCATTATCTGCACCATTTGCACCATCCTGGACTCAAAACATGGCTGGGCTGGGGGATAATTTGAAAAGGCCCTGGGAGATGGTGAGAGGAGGAAAGCCCTGATTTAGCCAAGCATTTGAACACCTGCATAATTGCAATGTAGCTGCAGGTCCAGCTCAGCTCAGTGAAGGATTTAGATGAAATATGAGGTATGCTCAGTCAGGGACAAAGTGATTCAGGAGCTCTTTTGTCTAAAAAAAAAAATAAAATTCTTTGCAAACCCTTTTTGACTCTGTGTTAGGACCCATCTGCCCAGAGAGGAGGGAAAATTCCACCATTATAGACTTTTAAATCTATACCTAGTGAAAAAAAAAACACTAATCCAGATAAATCAGCCTAGGAAAACCAGCCTGTGCTGTAGCTGAACACGTTCTTTCATGTGTAGGGCTGATGAGTTCACGTGCAGTGGGAAATTCAGACCCAGTGTTTGGGAAAGCTCAGTGGTTTCAATATTAGCTTAAGAGTAGACAAACATGTTTTCCTGCTGCTGAAGGAGAAGGGGATCTCCTTGTGGGAGCATTGGCCTTTCCCATCCCCTGTAGTTCCATCTGCCTCTTTTCCTGCCTAGGAGTTATCTGTGGAGCAAGGGAGGGCTGCACAAAGCCCCAGGCATGGCTGTACCCCAAGCACTGCAATGCTGCTGAGCTGAGGTGTGATCACAGCTCTGCTTCCAGCTGCTTGCCCACCCACCTCCTGCAATATCTGCAATTCCCCCAGGAATTTTTGGGGTGCTGCTCCTGCATCTGGCTTGTGCTGGGCTTCAACTTTTTTCCAGCCCTGTGGCCAAGCCCCAAGTGCTGACCCCCATTCTTGGCCAAACCCTGCTGCAGTCAGTACTTGCTGTGCAGTACAAAGTAGCATCCTTAAAGAAAAAAAGCCCTGGATACCCCAATTTCAGCAGTTTGAGCTTATCCTGGTGTCCAGTGCCTGCAGTCTCAGCCACACATGTCTATGGAGCCAGGACAGACACCCCAAAGGGCTGAACCCCAGTTACAGATTTAACCATCTGACACATCCCAGACCTTCTTGATACCTGCTTTAATTTTTATTAATGAACCAGCTGTCCCAACAGGTCATAAAAACTACCACAGGTAGGGCAGCAAATGATGAGAATAGCCCAAGCCAACTCTATATCTCCAACCTGAAAACCCCAAAGACTCCAGCAACACGTGTCTAAAGGAAAACCACCGGTGCCCTGGCTATGGCTACACCACGTGTATTTATTGACATAGAAAACAGCCGCTGTGTGTTTTCCACCTCCAGGCTCAGCCCACATCCACCAACACCCTTCAAACATCCCTTGATGAGATCCAGGAGAGTCTGAAGGGCCCATCCACTCCCCGGTGGTTTCATCTGAGGCTGAAATGGGCTCAGGATTTTCCTGTGAAGGCCCCGGGATTAAATTAAAGAGGATTTAAGCAGATGGTCGGTTCTCTGCTCATCGTAGTTGGCAAAATGGGAACCATATCGCTGAATTGTCTGCCTGCACTAATTAATGTTTGTACAGTGCTCTGCGCTGCAAACCGCTGCCGACGTGCTAACTGCTATCATTAGTATTATTACTAAGCTGTTTATGCCTGTTCCAGTGCTTTCTCTCCTCATCCCCAAGGGCTTTGCCTCTTTCCTGTGCAGATGTATGGGAAGAGGAATCAGCCCTCTCAGGCTCTGGCTGGCTCTTCCCCAGGTTCAGATCCCTGGTTTGCCGGTAAAAGCCTCCGGCTGTGCCAGCAGCACCGGCTCCATGGGGAGGGCAGGAGCAGCCAAGGACCAGGAGGTTCTGCCCAGAGATGGGGTTTAGCATCATCCTGCCCAGTCCTGGGTGAGGTGGTTGTTTCAGTGCCCCTCCTGATTGGAAAATGGACTGGATGTTGCTTCCCTGCCTCCTTCGTGTTCCCACAGGGAAAAGCTTTTCTGTGCTCTTAGGGGCTCTCTGCATCCTTCTCTGTCACTACATGGCAAAGGGTTTTGTAGGGAAAGGGAGGATCACTTATCCTTCCTAATGACCTGAGAGGAGACTGAGGAGCAGAGGAGTTCAGTGATGGATGAGCTCAGCCATGCTCCATGACAGGCCCTTGTCCCTGTGCAATAACCGAGCAGTGACGTCTGCTGCCACCGGCAGAAGGGACGCTGCATTCCCTACAAATAACCATCCTGCAAGACAGTGTTCTGCAAAGCTGAAGGATGGCTTCTCCCTTTCCTGCCCAGTGAAGCTTTTAGCAGAGAAGCAATGCACCAGAAATGAGGGATGCTGCCTCTGGAAAGCAGTGAAAGGACAACCATCTGTTCACGGGTGCATGGAGCAGCAAATGCTCCCCACAGACACACTGAAACCTCAGAGCTCGAGATCCTGGAATTGTGGAATAGCCTGGGTTGGAAGGGACATTAAAGGTCATGGGGTTCTAGTTCCCTTCCATGGGCAGGAATCCAGATTGCTCCAAGCCCTGGCCTTGGACGCTCTCAGGGATGGGGCAGCTGCAGCTTCTCTGGGCTGTTCCAGTTCCACTCCCTCGCCACTCTAGGCACACATCTTTGACCTGATCAATGTTTCCAAGACTCTGCTGGGAAATCCTTTGCTCAATTAACCCAACCAGACAGAACATTCCTGACCATCCCCACTGTCATCTTTCAGATACCAGTTTTTTGTGACTTGATCGTGAAAGAAACTGCCCAAAACAAGAAACTGGGGCAGCCCCTGAGAGGAACCAAATGAAATACAGAATGCTGGGAGTCAGATATCCAACTTGCTACAGGGATACGGCAGGCAGCATTCCCAACCTTGCTCCCTCAGGGTGAAGAAGGCACCCTCACTGCCCAAACAGTGAGACAGCTTGGCTGAGGACTGATGTGATGCTTCCAACAGGAAGTTTAGGGCGTGAATCATCCTTATTTTTCCCCTACAGTGAATGCAAGAGATGAAATGAGATTCAGAAAGTTGGATGTAGGATGCAGGAAGAGCAGACAGTTCCCAGAGTGAGAAGAGGGATTACTCCAGCCAGGACAGGCCCCACTCTTGCCCTGAGCCAGGCTGCATTTGCTTTGCAGAGGTTGTTTAGCCCAAACAAAGAATTGCAGAGAAAAACAGCTCCAGCAAGCAGGCGATCAACATTTTCTGCGTGGTTTGAATTATCCATGACTTTTGACCCAAGATTAAATCTAGTGTGTAACTGGTGGTTATATATTGAGTCATATGAGCAGCCTAATCGCAGAAACCCCATGTTCTCCAAACAGCCTGAGCCCCGTCGGGGCTGACTGCGAGCCGCTCACGTTTCCCAGCCAAAGCACCCTGCAGCTTTTGCATCATCCTTTTAATTCAACACTTACAAAGCATTTTTTTCATCCCACCGGTATCTCAATCCCAGAACAAAACAAACCCAGCGACACCGTGAGCGGCCAGCCCAAGGAAGCCAGATTTCCCAGGAAGTTTGGCCTCCGGGCGGCTGCTCCAGTGTCTGGTAGAGGGCTGGGCTCACGCTGCAGCGTTTTTCTCAGCAGGAGCTGTCTCTCCTCTCTATCCTCCATCAGCAATTCTCCTGATGCGCATAGAAATTGCCTTTTGACTTCTACCTCCAGTGTAATTTGGGTGAAAATGAGCACGGGAGTTGGAAAGTGTTGGTGGGGGGTATGTGGCTGGAAAAGGGGCTCTCCTGGGGTGCAACACCGGCTTTGATACCCACTGTGAACACAACAGGGCTTGGCACCACATGGCCCTGGCTCTCCCCAGACTAATTTTTAGCTGTTTGTACCTGCCTTTCCTCTCCTTAGGGCTGTGGCAGGCTGAGCTGCTTCACCTCTCCCAAGGAGCCTGGCTAAGAGCCATGAAAGGCTGTTACCAGCCACAGGGATCGGCTCTCACTCCTGCCAGTACAATCCTGCGGGCTCACCGCGTATTTCCCAGAACCGGTGGCTGGGACGGGGCTGGCACAGCCTTTGTGTGCTGGAGCTCTTTGACATTCCTCTGCCCGGCCAGTCTTGGCAGCAAGGCCAACCTGGAGACCTGTGGACCCAAAATGGGGGTGATCCAGGGTCTGCCCAAACTCTGGTGAGTGGGGAGGGTGTTGGAAGACACTTGTATTGTGCAGGGGGATCCCATGAGCTCACACACACAGAGTTGGCTGTGGAGGCCTTGCAGGAACAAGGCAGTGAGGGATGCGTGGGGGCCATGGAGGGAGTAGGGTGAGTGTCTCAGCCTCAGATCCATGTTTAGGGTTGGGAGAGAGCTACCCAGCAGCAAGGATAAACTAAGGCTAAATCCTCTCCTTCCTCCTGTAATAACTCACTGGCTGGTGGCAACCCAGCTGGAAGAGCATGATCTCAGCATGCCTGGTTGTCAGGCTGGTATGGAGCTGCTCAAGAGGCATTTCATCACCAAAGGCTCTTTGTCTGGAAGGCCAGCCACTGTCTCAAACTGTCCCAGGAGGGATGCTGGTGATGCTGTCCCAGGTTTAGAAGGGGGACAGCTCCATCCTGACAGCCCCAGAACCCACCTGGGGTTCTCAGAGGAAAGGGATCCCCAGCAGTTCCCCAGGCAGCGCTGGCTTTGGTGTGACCCCACACGTATCACCACTTCAGTGTCCCCCAGCTCACAGCAGATCCCAAATCTGCACACCTGATCCCACTGCACGGACCTCTCCATGTCCCTTCATGTAGATCCCACGCCCCAGGAGAATGCCCAGCTCCTTGCTGGTCTGAACTGGTGCAGGCATCAGTGCTGGGCTTTCACCTGCTCTCAGTCAAGGTGGTTCTGCATTGCTTTGCAGTGAAAATAAAGAAACAGCTGGAGGGGAAAAATTCCTGGTTAGTAAACAGAGCTGAGCAACCACAGACCTCTCACCCAGGAGGGGAGGAGGAGGCCAGAGACAGAGCCTGGTAGAACCCAGGGTTGGATTTCAACACTCTGCAGAAGACAAGATGCTTGTATTGAATGTATTTAATTGTCTGGGTTGCAGCCCCGTGAGCAGCTGTTTGGTCTGGCCACAGAGCCTTGCATGGATAAGGAGGAGCTGGATGGGAAGGGAGCACTGACAGTCGAGGAATGAGAAGTGGTTGGGATTTGGGGTTGGCACTTGGAGCTGGCTTTGCCCTCTCCCTTCCCTGCCTCCCTGCAGAGGAGGGCTGTGGTGTAAGGAGAAGAGGTGCCTAGGCACCAGGGGTGTTCCAGATCCCAGTTATTTGGGACCCCTGTATTTCCACAGCTCCTCTGCTTTGTGTTACTGCTGAACAACTTCCCTGAGTCCAACACCACATCTGCTGCCATTCTGCATGACTTGCTTTGTCTTTGGGTCATCTGGTGTACCCTGTGGCAGTGCCAGCTCCTACCACGTCCCTCCTGGATGTGGCAGATGAGCAAACTTCTGAACTAGAGGCAAAAATTTGCATTTTAAATTCTCATGTCTGTTTTTTTCCATGAGGGGAACAGGTGACTGAACACATGCACACTGTCATCTGTCCTGTGGATGCCACTGCTGTCCTCAGGGGACACTTCTCTGACCTCAGAGCTTTGTCCTGCATGACCAGGTAAGGTCATGCTGGACTAATGCCGAGGTTCCTTTGGTGCTGGCTGTGACAGCTCTGTCTTGCTCCACCTCCACCATAAATCATGGCAGGCTAAAAATCCCTGCCAGCACTTAGGGACCCATCCCTGGGGAGGGCAACGGTTCAGCCCTGAGGCAGCAAAAACAAGAATCATGTTTTTCACAGGGACAATATCACTCAGAGGCACAAACAAGACCCTGGAGCAGGGGGTGCTGGCACTGCAGCACCTCGGGGAGGCACCGATCCAGCCAGACCCGTGCAGGGACAACTCGGGGCACAAACCCTTGGCAGGGCAGATACTCCCAGATGAATTTGGTCCCTGACCTGACTTTTGTATGAATCCTCATGTCAGCACAAGGAAAAGGAACTGAGCAGGGCAATGGGGACACAGGGCAGGAATACGTCGTGTTTGGGGGTTCAAGGAAATGCTGGATATTCCTGCCCTGCAGAGGGACTGTGGCCAAAGGGGACAGGGATGGAGCTGCCCTGGGTGTCCCAGCTCCTTCCCTAGCCCCTTTCCCAGCTCTGTGCTTTACAAACCCCAATGTTCCCAGCCCCAGAGCAGCTCCTGGCCGGGGGGGACTGTCTTCACTCAGTCTTGCTTGAGCTCAGCCAGGCGAAGGATTTGGGGAGATTTGGGGAGCTTTTGAACCAAACACAAATAGCCTTACCCTGGCTTTCCATGGTACAGGCAGTTGAGATCAAGTTTAATTTTCCTAGTAGAGGTCCCAACAGCAGAAATTATGTGGGAATCTTGATTTTCTTCCAAAAAAACCAACCTGTTTCCCTGCTGTGACAACTGCCACAGGAAGCCCAAGACTGCAAATGGTGGTATGAATTCATCAGTGAAGAGACTAAATGGGATCTCAGCACACAAAAGGGGCAGAAAACCATGGAGGGCAAGCAAAAGTGGCTCCTGGGAGTTACTGGCACAATCCAAGGATTTGCTGGGAAATGCTGCAGGAGCCTCTGTGTGCCCGCACGTGAACCAACGTGGCAGGACCCGTGTGATTTCTCATCACTGGCTGCTCACAATCTCTTCCACAGGAACTGGGCATATTATTTCTCCATTTGTGGGTGGGAGAGGTTGATAAGGAGCAGGGCCAGGAAGCAGAGAGACTGAGTTTTTTGTCCTTGGGGTTGTCCCAGGGCTTGCGGTGGGTGACAAAAAAGTGCCAGAACCCCTCTTGCCATCGGGGGTTGTAGTGATTCACTTTTTCTTCTAGAAATCTCCCTTTCCACACCAGAGGAACAAAATACCCTCATCATCAGCTGCCTGCCCACCTCATGGCTGATATATCGAGCAGTGAACCACTGCCAGACCAGTGCAGGGAGAGACTGCCCAGAGTTCTTCCTGCTTTTGGTGCAGGGTCATATTGTCCCTAATTTCTGTGACTCAGAATTCCCTGGTCCCTGAGTAAGGACCAGCTGACCCTGCTCGTGGTGGGATGTGAGATTCAACCTCATTTTCCTCCATTTTGTGAGCATAAGCATGGCCTTGCTGAAAGCCCCAGCTGTTCCCTGCCCTCATGTCCCCAGCCTTGTCCCCACAGCACAGTCCAGGGTTGCTGCCAGCAGCTCCTTGATGTCCACGAGTTGGATTTTAGAGGTGACACAAGGTGCAGGCACCTGAATTCCTTATATGCTGGTTTTCTAGTTCAGTGCCCTGTGCTACCCAGAGCAACAGTCACATTTTTCATGGAGCAGCACTACAAACTCCCTGACCTCCCTGGGCTCCCCAGCACGTGAGCCATGGTGAGAGCCAGGGGGGTTTCCAGCTGAAGGCTGAGAGCCACTCATCCCCGCTTGTGCTCCCAGAGGAGCTTCCCCAGCCAGCCTGGCTTTGGGATCTGCTGATGAAGGACAAAATGGGAAGGATGCAAAGAAGCAATGAGGCTGCCCGGGGTGTCAGAGCATGGTCCCCACCCCCCACCACAGCCAGGAGGCTGTAACATCCCAGGAACAGCCTGAAAGTCCTGTTCCAGCTCCCAAACTGAAAACAAAAGTGTGTCTTGTTCCCATCCTGTTTTCAAAGCCAGAAAGGTCGGGCTGCGAGAGCCTTGCCAGGCTGGGCAGCGCTGCCAGCTCCCGTCACCTGCCCCGACCTCGGCTCCAGCAGGGACAGAAGTGTCCCACTGCTCCTCCTGGACATGGCTCCTTGCTGGCAGCACCAGGATGGCGACAGCTGGGGGTGTCCTCAAAAGTCTGTGTTCGGAGAATCTTGTGCCCAAGTTCATGTTCTTGAAAGAAGCCCAAAAAAAATGGTCTAAAGGCTGGAGCAGCTCTGCCTTGGGGGCAGCTGGGGGTGAGACAGAGCTGGGGGTGTTTAGCCTGGAGAACAGAAGGTGATAGGAAGACCATCAAATCCCTTCCAGTGCCTAAAGAGTCTCCAAGAGAGCTGGAGAGGGACTTTGCACAAGGGCACGGAGTGACAGGACAAGGGGGAATGACTTCCCACTGACAGAGGGCAGGACTAGATGGGATATTGGGAAGAAATTCCTCCCTGTGAGGGTTGTGAGACCCTGGCATGGCTTGCCAAGAGAAATGGCTGCCCCATTCCTGGAAGTGTCCAAGGCCAGGCTGGACAGGGCTTGGAGCAACCTGGATAATGAAAGGTGTCCTTGGCCATGTCAGGGGGTTGGGACTGGACGACTTTTAAAGTCCTTTCTAATCCAGGCCATTCCATAGTTCTGTGGGTGGGAATGCTGTGTCCAGGAGAAGAATGGAAAGGATCCATATGTCAGGAAGAGTAGCATGGACCTGCCATTGCCATGTCAGGCTCTGAATGATCCCACTCCTCCCTGTGCCCTGTGCCTGCACCTCTGCTGCCTGCTCAGCGGAGATTATTAGCAGGGAAAATCATTAGGCACAGGGCTGGGAGCTCCAGGGACACGAGAGTGCCTCTGTCACTTGGAAATCAATCCCAGCCATCCGCTCAAGCCGAGCTTCCTCCAGCCCAGCTTGAAATGACAGCAGTTTCACTCCATCTGGGCAGAGGAGGAGGGGTGGTTTCTCCCGGTCCAGTGCTCAGTGGGGTTTGCTGCCTTCCGGATACCAGAGCAAACAGCTGTGTTTTGCCCGTGGACCTCAACCACAGCCAAGCCCTGGGAAGAAAATTGTGCACCAGAGCCCTGTGGAGGAGGCAGAGTTTGGGGCTTTAGAGTCAGAAACTGCAGGAGACTGGGAGAATTTCATGAAGGGACATCACGACTAGCTCACCCCCTCACTATCCAGGGGTGGAAAGAGGGTACAGGGAGCTGTGGGCTGAACAGACAAAGCTGTTAGCACACCATGGGATTCTTATTCTCAGGGATAGTTGCCCTGCTTGACCCTGCAGCAAGCAGAGGGTTTTTGTGCACCCCATGCCTGTTTGGGAGCAGCACACCCGACAGCCAAGTCCCTCCAAGCACCCTGTGTCCTCAAGGCGGATTTGGCATTCTCGCTCACAATGTATTGACATTCATTTTGACCTTTCAAATCACAAGGATGTTCTGTCCTTCCCAGCCAAGTACAGCCTGGATTCCCCGTGGGTGGATTATACTGTATATACAGTGCTGCAAATAGGGAGCTGGCAGAAGAGAAGTGTTTGTGTGCTCGCAGGGGTGCGGCGGTGCTGGGATGTGGAACTGCTGCCAGCTCCCGGTTTTCTTGCCAGGATGCCCGAGAGGATGTGGCACCACGGCAGGAGGACGGTGATGGTGGCAGGAGAAATGCCAGCAGCGGGTTTGGTGGGGAGAAGGGATCCTGCTAAAGCGGGAGCCGCCCCCTCGCCAGCAGCTCCCGACTGCTGCCGGATCCCCGCACTTCCCGTCCTCCAGCTAATTGCGCCTTTTGCTTTGAGGGAACATGAAGAACTACAATTAGGAAACAATGTGAAAAATCGGCCACGAGCACCCAGCTGGCTCCCGAGGACACTGCTTTGGGTGATCTTGGCCACCCAAATCCATCTCTGGGCAGCAGCAGAGGCGATTTCGGTAGAAAATCTACCCCAACCCTCAAAAGCTGGAGCTGGTACAACAGGCAGGGTGTTCCCAAAGGTGAAAAATTAACATCTAACCCAATCCCTGGTGCAGACCACATCCTGTGCCTCGGGATGGCAGCAGTGGCAGAGAATGGAGCAGAGAGTGGGGTGCAGGTGCATGAATTTGGGGGACATCATCCCCATCACCCTTTCCCCACACAGCCCTTAGGAGCTGGAGCAGGTCCCTGGCTGGGGCTGCCTCCTACCTGCCCTCCTGGCCAGCAAGCAGGCTTTGCCACAGGGCCAGCTCCATCCAAGGCTGTCATTGCCTGGATCTGGCCACCCTGCAGCCCCATGGTGCCAGGAAGGCCATTGGCATCATGCTCCCAGCCCAGATACGTCACTTATCTCTTCCTTTTCTTGCCCTGACGCATTTTTTCCTCTCTCCTTTCCCAGCCATCTCGTAGGACTCTTATCTAAAACCCCAAACCAACCTTTCCCAAGGCAAACTCAGCACCCTCTTTTGCAAACTCATTTCTAGGGGCTTGTGTATTACATGAGGGGCACAAGTGACAACCTGGCAGCCAAACCCTTTTGTCTGACATCATTATGCCACATGGATATCCTCAAATCCCTTCCAGCCACCAAGGCAGGAGGGTTAATTCGAGGGGTGCTCTGAGAACAAGATTTGCACTTGACAGTTGTTTGCAGCTGGTTTGTGGAGAAGGAAAAGTGAGGTGTGGAGCCCAGGGTTGAGCTGGGAGCTGTGGGATGGGATGGGATGGATGGGATGCACAGCCTCTGCTGATGCTGCTCTCAAACCCACGTGTTTGTGAGCATGAGCAGAGTGGGAATGCCACAGCTGGCTGCTCAATACATCCTGCAGCATGGAGCAATTACCAGCAGCCATTCCAGGTGCCAGATGGGGCGCAGGGAGAGAAGCACCGTGCTCCTGCCTTGTTCAAATGCCGTCCCTGTTGCCAAGCCAGCCTCGTGCACTTGAGCAGCCCCGAACTGAAGTGATGGATCCTCGGGTCTTGCAGAGTGCTTGTTGGTGGAGGAAAAATCAATGCCCAGTCAGGGCTTCCTGCCACGTGGCTGCTTCATCCAACCCATCGCGTGGGTGCAGAGGGTGACTCCTGCTGCGGTCCTGGCTGACCGCGTGTGCTGGCAGCATGGAGCAGGGCTGCCTGATGGAACAGCGTGGGGAGGCTGTGACAAACCCTGCTGCCTGCAACGGCATTACCCAAAACCAGGGACACCACCAGAACACAGCTCACCACACTCTGAGCAGCGACTGCACAGTAACAAAGCAGCCTGGCAAACCAGTACTGCAGTCAGGGGACCCTCAGCGTGCGGACTTTGCTTCAGGTGCCCAGATCCAGCCTGGTTTGGCCTTTCCTGGCTCAGAGGAGCCACTTTCCAGCCCTGAAATAGCAACTCAGATCATGCTCTCGGCAGCTGGGCATGATGATGCAAAATACTCATTATCCAGCAGGAACAATTAGACTTATGGCAATTATCTCTGCAGTTGCTGAGAGATGCTGGAATGGGCCGGCCAGCAGCCAGGTCCCAGTGTAATCCCTGGGTGAGAGAGATGCGGTGCCCAGTCTTGCCAGCAGCTGCCATTGCCATGGAGGGCAGTGGGAGCATCCCAAGAGATTCCTGCAGTGCCAGGAGAGCTGGTTTTGAATGGGACTGGGGGTGAGGATGCATCAGTGTTTACCTGAATGTCAATGTCCCTCTCTAATGACATCTGTTTGCATTTGTACTGTTATGAATAAGCTGAGCCACACTGGGGTAAGAGGATGGTGTTAGGGATTGAAATGCTTTGATTCCCCAGCTTCCCTCTCTGCTGGATGCCCCCAGAGGAGAAGCCAGGATGGGTTTAGCTAATCCACAAAGCAGAAATGGGCAAAAGCTGGCTTCAGGCTGGATCAAGCCATGGGCACCCAATGGTCACTGAGATGGGCAGCAGCTGCTGAGCTGGGCTGTAGCGCATATTCCTTTGGGGAAAAAATTCAGGGTTTTGGCTGAGAAATGCCCATGGGGTAGAGGCAGGAAGGACAAATTAATTCATTTCTCAAGTCAGAACAACAAGGAGGGTTTTTCTTTTCCCCCTTAACATTGTCTGAAAACCTTATTTTGATTCCCCTGCAGCTGCTTGGAGCTAAATCTCCAAACCAATCCAACCCAAATAAATGACTCCTCCTTGGATTAATCAGTTTGCAGCTAGAATGGAGAGAAAGCTTTTGGGCAGGATGGGACATGGCTGAGCATTGGATCGCCAACTCAAGGAATGCCCAGGAGCGAGGGAGTAGGAGCTAAAGCAATGCTGGAAGCCTGCTCTGGGAAACTTCTAATGACAACTTTATCTGAGACAAAAATGTCACCACATCCTGGCCTTGTTTGTGCCACAAGAGTCAGCAAACTTCCCAGGAAAGTTTAGCTACCTGGTCATCAAAACCTCCCCAATACGCCTTGTTTATTAGCGGCTAAACATTAAGCCCTTGGCAAACAGGTATCCTTGGGGCCAGGGACACGTGACTGTGACAAGCCACTCATGGGTGCCAGCTCCAGAACCGGGTGGAAGCTGCTGGTGTGGCTGAGGAGGGGGACAGACTACTCCAGGTGGGGGATGGAAGCATCCTGGAGATGGTCAGGGCTCACAACACCCAAGGTCAGGAGAAGAAAGGCTCAGTAAAACACTGCTCTTGCTATGGCCCTGTAGAGACGAACCATTACCAGGACAGGAGAAGGATTAAATGGTTCCTCACTGGAGCTGGAGGGAGACTTCTCCACCTCCCAAGATGTGTCTCCTACAGTGCCAGTGCTGCCCCAGAAACCCACTGCTCTGCCGTGTAAAATTATTCTTTAAGGACACCTGACTGATCTTGCAAAGCCCATATAAATTTTGTCTCATTTCAGTAATTAGGCCAATTATAGCAAAATGTTGTTTGCAATTCAAGTGAAGGATGGGCTAGAATCTTAACCAGATGCTTTTTCTGTGGTGCCAAAACAAAGTCTGAACAAAGCTCCTTTCCTCTCCCTCTGTGTTAAGTAACCCAAGAGAAACATTTTGAAGGGCTCCAGCATCAGGTAATGGCTTTTTCTGCCACGCTTGAAGGGACCCTGACAAACACACAAACAAAGCCTGACCCACTTTAGGAGAATAAGGACTGACTCCAAGAAAGGGAGCTGAGATTTCATTAATATCCTTAATGTGGCCCCATTAGTGAGTGTCTGCTACGTGCACCCAGGTAAATTTATCTGTCCTCTATGACATCTACGCAGTGTCCTTGTGCAGGGCAGTGCTGCCCTGAGATCCATGGATGCACAAGCACAGGGACACAAGAGCACAAGGATGCACCAGGGATGCACCCAGGAATGTACAAGCACACAGGGATGTGTGTGCACAGGGATGCACACTCCAACACCTTCCCAACATGCTGGTTATGCATCCAGGAGCTCAGGAGAGAAATCTTTGCCTGGGCTGAGCCTTGACCTCCAGTGCAGAATCTTGCAGCATTGCTTCAAGGCCACGATTGCATATTGAGAGTGAAACTGCTGCTGCCTCATGTTTTTGGCGGCACGTGTTCGGAGCCTCCCTCATTATTTGTAAATAATGGCAGGGACGTTGCTGACTCACCACACTGCAGCGGGAGCCAGCAGGGATCCAGGGCTGCTCTTGCCCAGTGGTAACAAGGGCACTTCCCTCTGCAGGCATAGGTTTCCTCAGGGACACCCCAAATTCACACTCCAAGTTCCTCTCTTGCTCCTCCTGCAAGGTGACTTTTGCCCCTTTGCCCTGGGTGGAAAACAGCCTGGCTGTGGGATGATCTTGTGGGATTCTGCAGGAACTGGTGGCCCCCAGGACTCAGCATTCTGGGATGCTGCATGGGCACAGAGCTGCCCAACGGAGACAGTGAGATCCAGAGCCACCTGCAGCTGGAGCTGGGCCAGGCTGGGGGCTGCGTGTTTTCCTGGATCCGTGCTTCTGCGTAGCTGATCTTGTGCAAGAAGCCCTCGGTGCTCCCTTTGCCTATGCAATGGCCAAGGGTGCCTTCCCCGGGGTGGCCTGAGCCAGCCTCTGTGTTTGGTCAGCAGTGGGGTGGCACTGGAGAACATGGTGAGGTCACTGGACACTCCCTGTGGCCTTGAATCATCCCCACTCAGCTCCTGAGGCTCAGAGCATGAAGCATTGGCCACTATGGCCAGGCCAATGCCCTGCAGTGACACCCAGCGTGGGGTACAGGCAGCCTGGCCAAGCCTCCTGTGCCACCTCTTATCCCAGGCTCTGTCCTGCATGCTGGGCTCTCCTTGAGGGTGGCCTTTCCTGGGTGGGAAATCCTACCCACCTCTCTCTCATGGGGTGATGGCACTCCTCCCACAGCAGCCCAGTTTCCCCAGCAGCCAGTGACTCCAGGAGGCACTGGGGTGCTGTAGATGTCTTTGGTGCTGCTTGTTTGGATCTTAAATCTCAATGGCACCTGGGGCACCAGCAGCTCTGGGAGCATGTGGGAGTGCAGGACTGAGTGTTTGGGGCAGACAGACCTCCAGGGCCTAAATCTCTCTGGTAAAACACGGTTTCAAAGGATGAAGCTTGGCTTATGACCTGCCAATCCCATCAGCACCCCCATGAGAAGACTGAGACAGGGCCTGAAATGGTCCCAAGAGTCAAGACAAGGCAGAGCCAAAGACTCAGTTCACATCTGGTCAAAATGAGGGAGATCTTAGCCACAAATACGAGCAGTTGTAGGATCACAGCCATGACCTAACAAAAAGGTGCCCTGACCACAGCCAAGAGCTGGAGCTGTAACTTCTTCCTATCACCCCCTCCCAGGTGGGCACAACCCTGACAACACCCCCCACTGACTGAGCAATACAGACTTATCCCACCACAGCAGCTTAGCTAGACTGAAATAGAAAATTCAGCTGATGATGCAGTGCAGGAGCAGGAGGAAGAGATAAAGTTCAGGCTGGTGATAGCCACATAGTAGAAAATGATAACAGAGCTGGTGGCAACGGCACAACAAGCTCCAGATGGTCCAACAGCAAGAAGCAGAGCCCAGTGAAATGTCAGACCATCAATATAAAAACATCAAGTCATTGTAAGGAAATAGTGAAAGGCACAGAGTCACCTGGTGCTGAATTAAATAACTGGTGGTAAATACCTCAAAAGTTCCCTTTGGAAGAGGACAAGAGGTACAATCTGTACAGAAATGACAGGAGAAGAAAAAATAGCATTGGTATCACACAGAAACAGGCAATAACAAAAGATACTCTGGATACGGATTATTTGATCAGCTGGGTTTTAGGATAATGGGTTAATGAAATGTCTGGGTGAGCAATGAATGTACACAGAAAATCAGATGGTTTGGAAACATTCACACATTTCAGACGCTGCCTGTCCAGCAAGTGAATTGTACAAAGAGCCGCAATTAAATTGAGGAACAGGTCGATCATTTGCACTTCAGGTTTATTACCAAATCCTGGGGGAAATTATTCATTTCATTCATCACTAAGTGTCTTTGTTCACGCTTTAGCTGCCTCACATGGAGTTTTCACGGGCTGCTCATTCAAACCCTTCTGCTGAGGAACTGATAGTGGGTGAAAAAAAACAGAATGAAAATTAGGGAGAACTGTAACCCATCACCAGCTCCTCCTGAGAAAAGCAGATGGGCTGACAGCCCTTCCATCCGAGATGGAGACCTCAACACAACTGCCAAAGGATTTGGAAGGAACTGCACTACAAGGAAATAAAAAAGGTCACCAAAATTACCCCCGTGGGACAAAGGTCTCACAGCTTGGAGTTCCATAAAGACAGGTGAAGATTTGGGTGCAGCAGCACTGCCTCTCACCTGAGGTGAACAATGTCTGAACACCCACAACACCAAAAATCTTCTCTTCCCTGTCAGACCTGTCAGCTGCTCTCACCTCTCCCTGCAGCCCTCACCAGGGATATAAGCACACTGTCAGGCTACAGACCCCAGCTCTACTGTGCCCTGGAGCAGGCTGACACCACAGTCTCATCTGACCAATTCAGCAGCATCTCCAGCGGTGGAGGAGTCTTTCAAACTTTAACCAGACACCTTTGAAACACCTTTGCTGTCCCCTGGACTTGCCATGAGACACAACAAGCCCCAAAGGACAGAGGTAGGTCACCTGGGGGAGCTGGAGGAGCTGTTCCCACAAAGAAGAGAAGGCAAGAGGCAGGGACACACCAACTAGATAAGACTGTGTTCCAGCACTTTGGGAACACGAGACTCCAAATGGAAATGGAAAGGCAAAAAGAAATGCTGATTGACAGCACTTTAGTTACTGAATGGTATCTGCATGTTGTCACCTGCTGGAACAACTGCCTGACTCAACCATCAGAGGCAGGCATCCAGCAGCCCAGCAATTATTGCTGCCCTCCTCCAGAAAGCCAAGGGGAGAATTAAAACCAGCACAGTACACAGGGAAATGTTCCCCACAGAGCCTGAATCAACTCTTGCTTTAGAAACAGCCCTTAAAAAGAGACAGAAATGAACCTCTTGGCTCAGCCCCATCTGAAGGACACAGCATCCTGTGCCTCCTGCTTGGCTCAGTCAAGGGCCATAAATACCACCAGCCTTCCCACAAGGATCTGCTCAGCGGAACCTGGGCTCCCCCAGGCTCCTTTGCACATTCCAGCATCAGTTACCGAACGAGGATCTATTCCTGACAGTAGGAACAAAGTGAGCGATTGCATCTGCTATATTTAGAGCAAGCAGCCAATACCCCCCATTTAAATGGTTGCCAGCATTCTCATTAGATGTATAAATAGCCTCTGTTTGTTTTCAAAAGGAAATTGGTTTAAAAAAGAAAATTGCCTTCCCAGTCTTCCTCAGCCTATAACCATTGAGCAGGGAGGCTTATTTCAAATTAAAAATTAAATCACGCGCTTTATCTAAGCCAAACCAGGAATAAAAGCTCTCAACTGTGGCTGGTATTATCCGTGCTTTGATGCTTTGTGTGGCTACAGGGGTTTGAGCACAGGGGCAGCACTTCACTGAAGGAAATTGAGGCTGCTTGGTGCAGCCTCCCTCTCCCAGCCTTGACCACTCACCATCCCGAGCCATCTCTTCCCCCTGCAGGTCACTCACACCAGAGCTCCACTTCTTCACAGAACTGCAGAATGGTCTGGGTTGGAAAGGACTTTAAAAGATCACTTGCTTCCAATCTCTTGCCATGTGCTGGGACATCTTCTGCTAGACCAGGTTGCTTCAAATTTTGTCCAACCTGGCTTTGGACACTTCCAGGGATGACAGCTTCTCTCGGCAACCTGTGCCAGGGCCTCACCCACAGAGGGAAAAATTCTTTTTTCCCAATTTTTTTTTTCTTTTTTTCTTTTTTTCCAATTTCCCAATATCCCAGGTAACCCAGTGGGAAGCCATTCCCCCTTGTCCTGTCATTCCAGCCCTTTTCTAAAGTTGCTCTCCAGCTCTCTGGGAGCCCCTTTAGGCAGTGGAAGTGGCTCTGAGGTCTCTCCAGAGTCCTCTCTTCTCCAGGCTGAGCACCCCCAGCTCTCTCAGCCTTCTCTCCCCCGTTCTTGTCCCTTTCCCAGCTTCACAGCAGTCCCAGCCCTGACACTTCTGTTCTTCCTCCAGTCTCCAGCCCAGGCTCTCATCCAACACTCCAGCTTGCCTTTCTTCCAACTGATGCTGGCCATGCTTTCTCCCCTGAGCAGAAAGTCTGGTCCCATGTAAACATCTGTCCTTAAGGCATTTCAACGATCACATCCCCATCATCCAACCTGTATCGTTCCCATTTGCATTAAAGTCAAACGGAGGACACCAAATAACAGAAAAACATGGTGGAAAGCTGGGATATAAGACACAGCAAAACTCCGCTGTGGTTATTTACACAGAATAATGCAATTTCCCCCTCATATTTGGTTTGAAAGAGAGGGATGCAAAGAGACTTGGGACGCAAATCCAACTGCGCAGAGGGGCTGGGAGCCACGACCAGCCCACGGATATCTCCTGGGACCGCTGGGTGGTTCCTGGGACCTGGGTCTCGGGGGGATCGCTGGGGGTCTCGGGGGGGATCACTGGGGGTCTCAGGGGGATCATGGCAGGTTTCAGGAGGGATCACTGGGGGTCTCAGGGGGATCATTGCAGGTTTCAGGAGGGATCACTGGGGGTCTCAGGGGGATCATTGCAGGTTTCAGGAGGGATCACTGGGGGGCTCAGGGAGGATCACCGGGGGACAGACGCAATCACTGTGCAGGCATTTGGGGGGATCACTGCGGCTTTCCGGGAGAACCACTGGAAATTTCAGGCGGATCACTGGGGATGACAGCAAAGGTGCAGGGCACGGCCCCACTCCCCGACCCCGAGCGCTGCCTGGCCCGGCCCCTGGCTCGCTGAGGGCTCCGGCCGCCGTGAGGCGGAGCCATGGCGGGCCCGCCCCGCTGCTCTCCGTCACTGCCGGGCCCGCCATGGCGTCCGGGCCCGCGGGCCGCGCCGCTGAGGAGCCGCCGCCGCCGGAGCCACCCGCCGAGCAGAAACCGCCGCCGCTGCCGCCCGTGCAGGAGGAGTTCTCCTTCCTGCCGCTCGTCCACGACATCATCAAATGGTAACGGCGGGCACGGCCACCGCCATCCCCCGCCCCGCCGGGCACCGCGGCCCTGCCGCCGCCGCCCCGCTCGGACGGTGCTGCCTCACACCGGATCCATCGGGGCCTGCGTGAGGAGCAGGGCTAAGGGGTGCCCTCGCCCCAGTCACAGCATCCTCGGGGATGCGCTGGACAGGGAGTGAGGCAATGGGATGCCCCCTCTAGTGATGTTCAGCCGGCATCCCCAGGATGCTCTGGATGGGGGGAGCAGGGCAATGGGGTTCCCCCTCGAGTGATGTTCTGCCAACCACAGCATCTTTGGGATGCCCTGGATAGGGAGCAGAGTTACGGGGTTCCCTCTAAGTTGTTTTCTCATCCTTAACATGCTCATAATGCCTTGAACGGGGAGCTGGGCTATTGGATCGTCCCTCAAGTGATGTACTCCCAACCCGCATTTCTCCAGGATGCCCTGAACAGGTAGCAGGGCAATGGGTCACCCCTCTAGTGATGCTCTCCATCCTCCCAGCGTCTTTGCCCTTTTTCTGTCAGCTGGAGTTCCTGGGAAGAGTGTTGGAGGGAGCTGGCACAGCCCCAAGTGCATCTCCTCTCTGATTTGTGCCAGTACCTGGGTGGTGTCGGGGTCACCTGAGCGGTGCAGCTGCTCCCGTGGCTCAGGTACACTGCCAGCACTAACCCCGGAGCAGGAGCACTGTGTGTCCGCTGGGTTATTGCTCCAGAGAACTGTACTCTTTGGATGATAACAGCCTCAGAAAGTACGGGCAGTGCGTCAGGAATGCAAGCCATTTCTGGGCAGTTGTAAAAAGGAGAATGGCTTCCTCAGTGGGATATGCACTGTTCTCTTCCCAGCTCAAGATAAGCACTGTACAGGTGAAAGGTGCTGGTACAAGAGTCCTGAGAACCGACATGTTTCTAACCCAGGAAAAACCCTCCAAAGATGCTCATCTGAATTCCCAGAAAGGGGATGTCTCTGCCATGGAAATCCATCCAGGCAGGCTCTGTGCTCTCACCTGGGCACAGTGCAGGGTGAGGCAGTGGGCATGGGAAGCATGAATTGCTTTCTTCCTGCTCTCTCCCTCTGCACTCATTGAGGAGCTGATTTGTGTCCTGCTGATGTTTCATTTGGAGCAAGCACATCTGAAAGGTGAGGGAGGTTCATCCCTAATGGCTCTGCAGCCCAAGCAGCCCAGTCCACGGGAATGAATGCCTTTGACACGCCAGTCCAGAATGGGCATCAGAACACAAACACTGTAATTTCACTTAGTTTCCCCACTGTGCTAGGTGTAGGCCATCAAGTTGCCCCCAACCTTGATTCTCTCTGATCTGTGCAGACCACAGAGTGAGGCTAAATCCCCTGCCAGGTGTGTGCATGTACATCACCAAAGTGGTCAGTAGCCATGGGCTGAGACCTCCCAGATTGTGATGTGTCACTGATCAGGTTGTTGTGACTCACAGGTGACAGTCCCAGGGATATCTTGTGCCCTGTCCCACCGAGCCACCCACTCCTCCCTTGGCTTCACATGGGGTGATTCCTGGGTAGCTCAAGCCAGTGTAGGTGCTGAACAGTGTGGCAGAAAGGTGGCACCACGGCAGCCAGCGGTGGGATGTTGTGCCTCCTGTCCCTGACAGATGGCAAACCTGCTGTCCTCTAACACTGCCTCGAGTGGCACAGCCCAGCCCTGCTGTTCTGACACTGACTCAGCCATGAGGACACATCTCCAAGGTGACTCTGTGCTCCGGAGCGAGGATGTATCACGTAAATCTGCTGACATTCAAGGACGGGTGCTGTTTCCTGTTTGGGTCTGGAGAAAGTTTTCCTAAACAGGGTCCGCTGATATTTTCAGCCTTGTACAGTCAACAGCATCACTGCTGAGGTCCCACTGTGTGGCTCCACCGATGGTGGGTTGTGCTGGTGTGGTGAGGAACACTGTGCCTTAAGGCAGGGTTTGTGCCCAGTCCATCAGCACAGGCTGTGGTTGGATGCTGTGTTGAATTCTGTGTTAGTGCAGGCAACTGCAGGCTCTTCCCACACCCTTCTCACTCCCATCTCTCCATGCCCCCAAACAGGGAATTACTTCAGTGGCTTCATCCAGCAAGAAAACTACCCATCAGGAAAATAAACCAACCAACCCTGAAATATTTATCCCTTTGGATCAACCAGGCAACAGGCAGCTGTCAGTTCTGTTTGAGTGGGGACGGGGATGAGATGTGGGGAGGACACCCCTGTCAAAGCCAGCCTGCAGCTGTGTGAATGAAAGGCAGTGTCACCCCATCCTTCCCCAGATGTGCTGGGGTTGGTTGTGTGTTTCTCTGTATTTTTCCACTGCCGACCTGGCCCTGAGTGCCTGCATAACGGGGAGACATTATAGTACCAGCTGCAGTTTTATTTAGAAGGGAATAATGAATATTTTGTTCCAACAGGCTTTTGAAGCAAGCGGCAGCCATCTGCTTAAAAGTTTTGCTCTCAGCCATGTCACGATTCCCCAAAGTTATAATCGAGCACCTCTCTGCCCTGGTCATGCCAAGCAGATTTATTTTTAGGTCTGGCTATTGAACAGGCTCCCAGTTTTTCAAAGACCATTAGAATCCTGCTCTCCCTATTAACAGGCAGCCTGGAAGCGGGGACTTGCTTTTGCCTGGAATCAGTAAAACTTCTTGCTGGTGCTAACAAAGCTGAGTCAGATACTAATGAGGGTTCAAGGGCAGACGCTGCCTCAGACAACACTAAGCCTTGAAAAGCACAGAGCTGGCTGCAGAGCCAATTCTGCTGCTCTTAAAAAAACCACCCCAAACCAACCAAAAAACCCCCACCGCTTCTCTTTTATTAAGTATAAATCCCCAGAGACTCCTTTTAAATCTCCCAAGTAGCATTTTCTCTGCCTTTGGACGTTCTGTGACACTTTGGGGAACAGTTTCTGTTTTCTGCTGTCATGCTGTTTGACTGCATTGATTTCTTTGTATTACAGCAGCAACAGGTCACAGGTGAGACTGAGATCTTTTTTCCAGGTGACTACACACAACACATATGCAATCTTACCTTCCCAAAGAGAGGTACAGGAGTTCAGAGGGAGAATTTAGCCTGCTCCAGGGTGATGTTTGAAAGCTGCAGAGCAGCTCCTAACCTGATTAATGCATCCTGAGGTGACTGGATTGTGTGCTGGAAATTGGCAGGAAACCAGTTGGCCCCTAAGCTACCCAGTCTATATCTATCTGTGTCATTTTATTGGGATAGGTGAATCAGGTGTGTGTAGCTAGATACCAAGAGCAATTTTCCAGTGAATTCCAGTTTAAACCCTGGTTGTGTTGGAGATTACAGCGTTTTCAATAAGAGAATTCTCAGTGTCTCAATTTCCTCTCCTCTGCAGCATGGACAAGGACAGCCAGGATGTTCACCAGGTACTGAATGAGCTCAAGAACAAGTTCCAGGAGATGAGGAAGCTGATCAGCTCCATGCCTGGCATCGGGGTGAGCCCAGAGCAGCAGCAGCAGCAGCTGCAGAACCTGCGGGAGCAGGTCCGGACCAAAAACGAGCTGCTGCAGAAATACAAGAGCCTTTGCATGTTTGAAATCCCCAAGGAGTAGGAAAGGCACAGCTCCACTCTCCGGGTCTGAGATACCTCCTGCCCAGGCTGAACAGGGTGGCAGAAGTTGACATTTCTTGCTTTAGGTTTTGTGGTTCCAGTGCTGTGGTGTTGTGCCTGTGTGGACCATGGGTGTGTGACACTGAGCCAGGACACCATGTGCTCTCCTGGGACGATGGCAGCGGCACGCTCCCTTCATCAGCTGCAGGACTCTGCACTTACATATCCCATCTCCTGTTTTCTCTCTGGGTGGGGTTCTTCTTTTTTATGTTCAAACAAGCAGGAGACATTTTGCTTTCTCCTCACTAAGGGTCAAAGTACCTGCTGGTGAAAAAGGGGGCATTTCTGCAATTTTTTTTTTTTACTTAAAAATGGCCAAAGCTCAAAAGGGAACATAAGAGGGAAGCATGAACTGTTTGGCCCTGCTCCTGGAAAGAGTCTGTGGTACTCTTTCCATTCCCTGTGTGTTGGAAGAGGAATTATTGCTTTCAATTACTTCTGTATTTCTCTTTTTAAACAATTGGTGGTTGTGTCTGAGATGAGTCAAATAAAGATATATAAATTCCAAACTGCCCCTCTTGTGTGTTCACTGAGTGGATGTGGGCAGAGCAGGATGTTGGCAGCACATGGGATCCTGGGCCCAGCTCCAATGTCTTTCCCTTTTAAAACAGAGGAAGGGCAATAATCAAAACAAAGGGCATAAATGATAAAATCTTTCAGTTATTCCATACTAAAGTCAGGCTCAACAGGACTGGTAAGTTCCACATCCAGGGGCTTCCCACGACCACAAACATTTGAGCAGCTGGAACAGGTAATTCTGCTCAGTGGGATGGTTGCAACTCACCTGTAGTTTTTACTACCTGAGTTTTATTACCTGTAGTTTTTAACTCACCTGAGTTTTTACTCTGTCTCCAGTGAGATTCTGTACTAGTACTTTCTTTGGGAAGGTGCCAGTGTGTAAACTCTGAGTAAAGCAGAACACTGAGATAAACAAAGCACAATGTACACATTTTTTATTACTGAAATTGCCTTTCCACCAGCCATTGCCTGTCCCAGCTCAATAAATTCCTGTGTCTCATGCTTGGATGATGTTTTCCATTCTTTTGCCAGTTGCTGTTCCTGTGAAATCAGGCATAGGCAGAGCTGGAAGAAACAACTGTTTGCCAAAGAAATGTCTGGCACTTAGATCAGGAACAAGTTAACTCTGTCAACTTGAATCCAAGTTTCAAGCGAAGCTGAGAATGGTTTGCTTTGCAATCTCACTCCCCCACCTTTTTTGTCCCCCAACACAAAGTTGTTTTGTGCCTTCAATACGATTTTTTTTGCCATTAATATGTACTAAACACAGATTTGTGCTGCTGCATGAGGTGGAAGCAGAGGTTGAAAAGCTGGAGCTGGGAAAAGCCTTCTTTGAAGAGCGATCCTGTTTCCCTTTCACTTCCAGCAATGATTACTGCAACTTGTTACTGGGAAGAGATTAAAAACCATCAGATGTAAAGGTGACCTTTCAAACAAAGTACTTCCTTTACTCATATTGCAGAGTAAAAACAATATCCCAGCTGGGGTGCCAGTGAATCAGTCTGTGTTGACATCATTAAAGTGTGCTTAGTTAATCAGCAAGGAGCACGAAACACAATCAGCCCTTTCTAACCAAGTGATGTCAGTTTGCTGGGTGACTGCAGGCAGTGACATGCCACTGCCCGGCGTGTCGTGGGGCTGGCAGCACCGTCACTCTCGGCGTAGTGGAGTGAGGAAAGAGTGCTGGCTCAGTGACCCGTTGGAGTGAGTAACTCCTTGCGTGGCCTCTCGTTACCCTGTGTGGCAAAAACCCTGCGGCTTGCAGAGGCGGGAACCTTTGCACTGGGAGTCGGAGAAAATGGGGCAATACAGGGCTTGGGTTTGTTACCTCGCAGCTCAGGCCTTTTCTTTAGCAGGCTTTGCTATGGGATAGGGCAAGGAAGCAAAGGCAAACCCGCAGGTGTAATTTTTTAAAAGATTTTATTAATTTGTAGAAAAAATAAAACATCAAGTTTCACCCACGGTAGAAACACTTGAAGATTTTTTTTTTTTGTTCATGTCAATGACAAACAATACCTACATAAAGTGCCTATTATTTTATTTTGTAAAACCCTTCCCGCTCCCCCCACCCTGCCCAAATCTTGCAAATCAAACAAGACAAATGTAAACAAGAGTCAGTTTTTTGGTCCATCGGGGCTGTAACTCTGCAACAGCTTAGAAGTCTTCTGCATGTGTTTTGCAGACACAAATGAACACACAACACAGAGCCAGAGTCCGTGCACAGCTTCTCAAGTTGGAAAAAAAAAACAACAAACAACCAAGAACCAAGCCTAAAGCCCCAGGCAGGTGGTGGCAGGCCCCTGCCCTCCCTCTTGAGGGCAGTGCCTGAGGCTGGATGGTTTGGGAGGGAAAGAAACAGCAAGGTCTGTGCCCTCCACACTCATCCTCTCACCTGGCTGCCCAGCAGCTCACCCTTTCCCTGTCCCTTTGCCCAGAGGAGGAGGCTGTTCCCAGTGACATCCCCTCCTGCCCTCCAAAGCCTCCCCCTTCGCATCCCTCGCTCCCAAAATGCACCCCCAGGGAGGGAGATGATGAAAGCGGGAGGAGGGAGGCTGGGGGAGAGGCGACGCCCTCTCTGCCCGCGTGGGCACCTGTCCCAAGTCAATTCGGAAACGAGCATCTTTCCCCTCCTTTCCTTCTTTCCTTCCTTCCTTCCCTTCCCGTGGCGAGCGGGGGCTCCTAGCTGATCACGCAGCGATCCTTCTCCTTGCCGTGCCCGCCGCCGATGGCTTTCTCCCGGATGTACATGAGGTCACTGTGCACGCTGGGCCGCCGGGCGAAGGGGGCCACGATGCCGTACGCCTCCTCCGTGCCCCGGCCCCCCTCCTTCAGCAGCTTTTTGCCTTTCAGCGCCTTCTTGTGCAGGATGTCGCAGTACTGGACCGAGACCTTGCGGTGCAGGTCGGGGCTCATCTCGCTGGGCAGCTTGGCCATGGCGAAGAGCGCCTGGAACATCTGGTCCAGGCTGCTGTTCCTCTTGGCTGAGATCTCGAAGTAGGCACATTTTTTGGGGTCCCCTCCCACCAGCTGCTCGATCTCCCGGGGCTGCACCTCCCGGTAAAAGTCCCGGTCGCCCTTGTTGCCACAGATGACCAGGGGCACCTCTATGTTCTCCTTGGTTTTGTTCTTCAGGCACGACTTGGTCTCCAGGATTTGCTGCTTCAGGCGCTGCACCTCCTCAAAGGAGTCTCGGTTGTCCAGGCTGAACACGAGGATGAACACGTCTCCTGGGGACAAGAAGGGAACGTGAGATGGTTGCAGGGATGGGGACAAGAGGGACCTGCTCCTAAGCCGAACAGAGGCTTGGAGAGGGAAGGACCAGGCAGCATCCTCCAGGTCCTGCACCCTCCAGTCCACCAAGAAGAGCTACCCAACCACTTGAACACACAAAATCCTACCTCCCTCCTCCCAGGACTGCAAAAACATCCCCACACTGAGCAGGAATCTGGCAGAGGGACCTCCTGACAAGTACCTGTGAGGATGGAGAGGCGGCGCATGGCTGGGAAGGGGTGATTGCCCGACGTGTCCAGGATGTCGAGCTGGTACACCTCACCACGGATGCTGTAGAACTTGCGGTGGAAGTCCTCGATGGTGGGTGTGTATTGCTCCTCGAAGCGGCCGGTGAGGAAGCGCGAGACGATGGCCGTCTTGCCCACCTTGGAGGAGCCCAGGATGACCATGCGGTAGCAGTTCTTGGCGGGGATGCTCAGCTCGGCCTCGCTGGGACACATCTTCTTGATCATCGCTGCCAGTTTCATTGACGCCGCCAAAAGTGCAGCTTGCGCCGAGAAGGAGAGGAGAAAGAAGGAGGAAGGCGCTGCCTGCCCGGCTGCTCAGCCCCTCTCCCCTCTCAGGAAGGGTCGGTGTGAGCTCTGCACGGCGGCCGCCGCGTTATATGGAGCCGGCAGCGACCGCCCCTCGGCGCGTCACGGCCCGGGGCGGCGGCGGCTGAGTCAGCGCCCGGCTCCGCTCCCGGTCCGGCCCGCGCCCCCCGCCGGGCTCCGGGCTGCGCACACCGCTCCCGTTCACTGCCCGGCTGAGGCTCCGGCTGCTTGGCAGCCCCGTCCCGTTCCCAGCCCCGCTCGCACTCCCGGGAGTGCACAGACAGATCCCGTTCCCATCCCGGTTTGCGCCCCCGGAGATGCGCAGCCCGGTCCCGTTCGCAGCCCGGTTGGAACTCCGGTGCTTCCAACTCCCGCTCGCACTCCCGGTCCCTTTCACAGTCCCGTTTGCAAAGAGATCTCTTTGCATCTCAGCACGGGCTCCCCGTGCTTTGTACCCGTCCCGTTCTCAGCCCGGTGCGGGCTCCCGGCGCCCTGCAGCCGGCTCGGGGCTCCCGGGGTCGGGCAGTGGGTGACCCCGAGCCGCAGGGACCTGGGGCGGGGAGTGCAGAGGGTCCCACGCCACTCCCTGCCGTGCTTTTGCTCCGGTTTACGCTTGCCCCGTGCAAATGCCCGAAAGAGCGGAGAAAAGACCCCGCTCGGAGCGAGCTCCGGTGCGCGGGGCCGGGAGCAGAGAGAAGTCTCGGTGCCACCGGGGGCTGCAGCGGGAGCTGGGGGCTGAGCGGTGACACCTTGACGGTGGCTCTTGGGACTCGGCTTTCCTTGACTCCGACCTCCACCCTGATCCCGGTCCCGGTCCCGATCCCGATCCCGATCCCGGTCCCGATCCCGATCCCGATCCCGATCCCGGTCCCGATCCCGGTCCCGATCCCGATCCCGGTGCCGCTGCAGCGCCGGCTCTCCCCGCTAGGGGGCAGGAGAGAGTCCGGCCGGCGGCAGCGCGTGCAGGGCCGGGAATGGGAACGGGAATGGGAACGGGAATGGGAACGGGAATGGGAATGGGAATGGGAATGGGAATGGGAATGGGAATGGGAATGGGAATGGGAATAGGAATGGGAATGGTGCCATACTGGGAGAACTGGGAATGGTCAGCCTGGGGAATAGAAGGCTCCGAGGACACCTTAGAGCCCCTCCCAGTGCCTAAATGTGCTCCAAGAGAGCTGGAGAGGGACCCTGGACAAGGGCTGGAGTGACAGGACAAGGGGGAGTGGCTTCACACTAACAGATGGCAGAATTAGATGGAATATTTGGAAACAATTCTTCCCTCTGAGGGTGGTGAGGCACTGGAATAGCCCAGAGTGGCTGCATCCATCACAGGAATCATCCAAGACCAGGCTGGACAGGACTTGGTGCAGCCTGGGGTAGTGGAAGGTGTCCCTGCCCATGGCAGGGGCTGGTACAAGATGAGCTTTAAGGTCCCTTCCAACCCAGCCTGTTCTATGATAGGAATAGAATAGAATAGAATAGAATAGAATAGAATAGAATAGAATAGAATAGAATAGAATAGAATAGAATAGAATAGAATAGAATAGAATAGAATAGAATAGAATAGAATAGAATAGAATAGAATAGAATAGAATAGAATAGAATAGAATAGAATAGAATAGAATAGAATAGAATAGAATAGAATAGAATAGAATAGAATAGAATAGAATAGAATAGAATAGAATAGAATAGAATAAACCCACACTAACCAAAAAAAAAACCCAAACAACTTAGCAAAAGGTGATGCATTAATAAGATTTGGGGCAGCAGAAGCCTCACCTATAACATGGAGAGGGATCCCAAGGAGAGCCAGAATGGGGCAGAGCAGTGCCTTTCATCAGCACCACTTGGGAAATGGATGGTGCTGAGCTTCTCATCTCCCCTGAGTGTGGTGTCACCCTTGGACATTAATTTAAACACTCTTGGAAGGCTTATGGAGGGATTGTGGTTGTCTGGAAGGGAGCAGCAACTTCAAGAGCCCTGTACAGCCCCGTCTCTGCCTGCAGGGAAACATCCTGCCCAGAGGCACAAGGACACTTGGAGGAGAGAAAGTGGGACAGTTTCCTGTGTTTATTCATCCGTGTGTGAGACAGCGAAGAAGTTTAATAACCGAACACAAAGCCCAAATGTATCACCCCAAATAACAAAAAGATCATTTAATTGAAGCTGTTGATGGAAAACAACAGGGGGAACAGGAAGTGGCAACCTCTGGAGGACAGACAAATCGAATATCTCGATCAGCATTTCTTGTTGGCCGTACAACTATTAATAGAGTCAGGAACAGGTAAAAATAGCCTGCTTGAAACCTGGCTGACAGGAAAAAAAATCCATTTGTTCCTTCTAAACAATTCTTTGGGCAGAGCATGCCAGGAGACAGATGTGCACTGGGATCCTGTGGGCTTGGTGGATGGGACCAGAGCCAGGGACCCCCTGACAGCAAGGACAGGATGTCAGGGACCTGATCTGGGGGTGGTGGGAGCTCCCAGAGAAGAGGACGTGAGCACTGCCTGTGCCATCCCAGAGCCCAGCTCCTCATGGAGTCACGCAGAGCCCGAGCAGGGAGCATTACACAGCATTAGCTGAGTCCTCCCAGGCTCATCTAGAAACTCATCTCCTGTAGGAGCAAAGCACATTTGCTGGGAGCCGCTGCCGGTGATTGATGATAAAGGATCCACCTCGCTGCAAGGCAAAGCCTTCCCACGGTTATGACTCCTCTACAAATCACCACCTATTTCTGACCTGACTGCAAATAGCCCAAGGCTTAAGCAGAGGCAGGTAAAAGGGCATTTCCCCCATGGCTGCCAGAGTTTGCCCCTGCTGTCTGTGGGATGTTTTGCTCCTTGTCTGGTTTTGGAGGATGGAATCTCTTTCATGCAGCAGCTCAGCACAGCCAGAGCCTCAGGCAGGATGCTCTGCATGAACCCCAGTGACACCTTTAATGGAATCACCTTCAGCACAGATCAATCTTTGTTTTCTTGCTATTTCCCTACCTATTTTCACCCTCCTCGGTTTACCAGCCACCTGCCAACCAGCAAAACCCACCCTGTGTCCGCAAGCAAGCGGCTGAGGAAAGGAAATTCCACGAAAGTCACACAAACATCCCGGCGACAGAACATGCGGCTCCCCAGGGCCTGGCTTGGACGAACTGTGCAGCAGCAAAACAGAGCTCACAGCAGCAGCACCACGGCAAAAATGTAGGAAGCAAAATGTTCCAGGAAGCAGGAGCGGCACCAGGGTGCCCAGCACAGGGACAGGCGAACGGGGGATACTTGGAAAAGGACAATTACATCAGAACATGAGTTTGGTTTCTGAGTGTGCTGCAGAGCTGGGAAGGATCATCCCCCCGGGGCCGGGCTGGCCTCGGTTCACGGCTGGGTCCTGCAGGTCTGAGCAGTGAAACAGGAGTGGAAGAGCCATTTGTGCTGTTCCCACCTGGCACACACAGATCCTGCAGCTGTCCCAGGCCCTGGAGAGGGGCACATCCCACATGAGATCCTTATCATCGCTGTTGAGATGCTCCACATCCTACCAAGGGCTCATCCCCTGTGCAGCAGCGCACAGCATTCCTGAGCTCTGGAGCAACCGTGCACATGGAGCCAAGCCCAGCTCTCCTGGCTCCCCGATTTCTCCCCCAGGACTGTTCTTTGGACAGAGCCCCTCTCCCTAGAGGGTGTCCAGCTCCTTATCCCGCTCCCAAAGAACCAGCGTGGGCTGTGCATTTCCCAGCAGCTGCTGGTGAACAGCAGGGACTTGTGGGACCCCAAATCCTGCCCTGGCTGCTCCCCTGGGGTGGGAGGAGTGAATGGTCAGAGGAAGAGGGGAGCAGCTGGGTGGAGAAGGAAAGAGAGACTTTAGCCATAGTTCTTGCTTGTCCCCCTGAGGAAAAGCATCTGATTAAATCAAGATGCAGCATCCAGGGTTGCTATTCATTTCCTATATTATTAGCTTGTCTCATTTTATTAAATCTCTTTAAAGCTTTTCAGAAGAAGCACGTAATTCCCAAAATATAATTTTTCCCAGATGAGATATGATGCAGAAGCTGCTCCTTCTCTGGGGACTGGGGGTTGGCTTTATTTGTTTCCCTCCCCCAACCCCTGCTTCTTTAGCAACACTTTTCGTGTCTCTTGATTCCTTTTGGCACTTGGGATTTGATTAATAGAGGATCTGAAAGCCTGAGATGTCTCAAATCCCCAATTCCTGGAGTTACCCAGGCAAGGAGTGGCAAGAGGTCCCTCGAGGCACCATCCATGTGCTCAGCATGATGCTGATCCTGGCTCGGAGCACCCTGGAAATCCCCTGCTCCCAGTTTCCATCTCCTTTCATCCCATCCTCTTGCCCACAGGACATGCAACATTCTGCCTGAACAAAGGTGTCTCCATGTCCTGGATGTGTCCCCAAACTCCAGCACCTTCTGTTTCCTTCCAAAGAGCAGAATTTCCTTCAGCTTCTCTGGGATTTAGGAGGAATGTCACCTGTAAGATAGGCAGCAACTGGGCTTGGAATACAAGGCTCGGGAGAGGGAGGCTTGGTGACCCCAGTGGATGCATTACTGTGGATTTCAGGAAGGTTCCCGTGGAAATAGCGATGGTTGGCAGGGTTGGCAGGACAGAAATGAAAGCCCAGGGGGAGGGAGCAGGGTGGGCAATGCCAGGCAGGAGCTGGCAGAGGGAGGGGGAAGTGCTGAGAGCTCAGAGCCTGGAGATGTTTCCTCTCAGGCCCCACATCTGCTCCCAGGGGTCCGAAGGGGCTGAGGTTGGGATTTGGGGGAGCTGAACTGGGCAAAAGCTGAGCCAGTGGCCAAATCCAGGACCCCTGAGGCTCCCATCTCAGCCTGGCCCTGACATCTTCCCAGGACTCTGGCGGCTCTGAGCCCTCCTGCGACCCTGACTGGGAAAGGAGCCGCGCTCCGTAAACAGCTCCTCCCGAAGAAAACGCAACATGGAAAAAGCAGCACATTCCTACCATTTTTTCCCTTTGAAAGTGGATCCAAGGAGGATATGGCTCACCGGGCTGTCTCGGGGCAGCTTTTGAGTGTGAAAATTAAAGAAAACAGCCTCGTAACTTGTCCTCTGCCTCATGGCAGGAGCTCTGTGCGTAAGGACCCCCGGAGCGAGGGTGGAAATGGGCTGGGTTGGGTTGGATGGAGTCTTCTCCACCCTGTCCCTGATGCCAGGGGTGATGCCAGGGGGACAGTGGGCATGGGGTGCTGCTGCTGCTGCTCTCTTGGCGCTGGGGGAAATTTCCAAGCTTTCCCTGAACACCAGTGAGTTGGGAAGTGCCTGTATCCCAGATCCCTGAGCCTGGATCTGACAGCAAACCCGGGAATCTCAGCCCTGGGATCCCCATCCTGCATCCCAGGCATTTGTTTGGGTTCCTGCACTGGGGGTTTCCCACATGGGAATTGTTTCCCTCCAGGGCAGTCTCCCCATTGCTTTGTGAGCATTTAAAGTCCAGAATGCTTTCCCTACACAACAGGGATAGAACAGACTGCTTTATTCCCCTGCAAAGATAAATTCTGTCGTGTCCCTTGTCCACCTTCTTTGGATTAAGGGATCCTCAATAAAGCAGCATCCAGAACTCTGAGTTCATCTTTGTTTTTACATCAAATCCCAACCACTGGCAAAAAAGCCAAGGTTCTGTTTCAGTGTTGGGATGGGTTTGGGAGCCCTCACCAGAGCCCTGAGCTCCTCATTTCCTTCCATCTTCCATCTTCCCAAACAGCCAAAGTGCAGACTCAGCAGGCAGGAGCAGGGAATGGCGAATTCCCAGCGCTGCCAGTGCCGCACGTGCTGCCCCGATTGCGCCACGTGTTTATTCTCTGTGTGTTTGCCACGTAAGGGCCGGTGGCCATCCCTGGGGCAAAGCAGCACAGCTTCCCTGGGCGAAAGCAAACACTGGCACGGGGTTACAGGCAGTCACAATGGAGGGAAGGGCCTTTGGGAATGTGTCCCTGCTCCTGGATGTCACCACCATCAGGGAAAGGACCAGAGGATGCAGCCTCCTCTTCCCAAAGTACTCCTGGATGAAGCATTCTGTGAGTGTGGAGCTGGCCCTGCATCCCTGTTGCTGGGGTGTTTACTGTACAGCTGATCCTCTCATCCCAAGGAATTACCACATGCATTTCCATGGGAGGGAGATGTGTGTGGGAGCCATGGAAGCAACCAGGCAGAGAAAACCTCCATGAGAGTGGGCACAGAGGTTGTCTGGTGGGATGGGGGGACCTGAGGCAGCACAGAGCTATGGCCTTGGTGACCCAGCTGTCCCTGCCAGGTAGAAGTTGAGATTTAACTAGTTTCTCCTTTCCTGGTGTTTGCTCTGGAGAAATATCCCAAACTTCAAAGGAAGCGTTATCTGTGGCGTCAGCACACAGCATCACGTGAAGCAATTCCCAAGGCTGCAAACAACCCCCCTGCCAAGCTCCAGTGGGCCCAGCAGGCCCTGTGCTGGATTCTAAGGCATGAAGGTATGAAAATGGCCCCATGACCCCATTTCCAGGGACCCCATTTGGTCCTTGATGGCTCTGCAGGAGCTGGACGCTCCTGCCTGTGCCAGTGCAGAGCTGGGGCTGCACCCGGCTGGTCCTGGGGGTCCCACAGTGCAGGTCTCTCCTCTGGAAGCAGCAGGACTCATGTTCTGACCCTGGCCATGAGATCCATCCCTGCATCCATGCAGGATGTGTCCCAGCTGCAGCCAGAAGAGGGGAAACAGCTGCGGCACCACCAGCGCTTCGTGCTCAGCCTGAAGGTTTCACCCCCTCCCTGTGTAATCTCAAATTCTTGGAAATATTAGGCAATTGCAGAGGAGTCACTTTTTTTTTTCCTTATAATCAAGGAGTCACCTAATCCCTTGCTGTTAAATACCATAAAACAACATAAATAACAGTGCCTCTGTGTTTCCCTCCCTGCAGCCCTGGGGAGCAGCACAGCAACACCTGAGACTGGGACTGGGACTGGGACTGGGACTGGGACTGGGACTGGGACTGGGACTGAGACTGGTCAGGGAGAAAAGTGGGCTCAGACCCCATGAGCTGGGCTGGAACATCAACTTCCAGCTCCTCACCATCCCTCTTCAGGGAAGAGACCAGATGCCTCTAAAATATCAAACTCCAACTTTATGGCAGCCAGAACCAGTTCTGTGAAAGCAAAGATGTTTAATCCGTGCTGGCTTCTGTGGAAAGAGCTACTAAAACCAGGGATGTGTCTGGCACAGCCCCAGAAGAAAGCCTTGTGCAATGCAAAGCTGCCACAGAATGGCTGGGAAGTGGGAAAGGCTGGAAATGGCAGATCAAGGGGGAAGGAGTCTGTGAAGCCTGTCCCAGCACAGCTCCAAATCCCTGCGCTCACGGCACGGGAAGCAGCTCCACCACTGGGGTTTATGGTGACAGACACACGTTTTAGGAGGCTGATATTGGCTGGGGAGGGGAATGGTACAACTGGGGTCCCTTCTGGCCTTGCAGCAGGGATTAGGAAAGGCACACGTGGTCCCCAGACCAGGAATGAAACAGCGCAAATACAGCCCTCGCTGTGTTCTCATTAGGAATAATTCTTCCCGTACGAGCATGTGCTTCTTCAGTAAATACTGATTTCACTTATCAACAAATCCAAGTTTATTGACATCAGAGACTTTGAGCCAGGACTGGCAACTCTGACATAAATTGCCTGAATAATGCAATGTATCCTCTCCTCGATGGTTGCTATGGGTACTGGGCCAGTTTAGCCTCCGTCTATAAACATTAGCTGTGAAGGGAATGTGGAAACTTATCTAAAAATAAAATACTATGCCCAAATCTTTGAGAGGAAGGTGGTTGAGATGGCAATAAAAAAATAAATCTATGTGTAATGGTTCTGAAGTGATGAAACATAAACACAGCATTTGTGAGCCCTTCCGGAGGAAATGGAGGCCGGACTGAAAAGAGACCAACACTTTTAATTCTGCTGAGCAATGCCTGGAGGGTGAGTTAATTACAATGTGTAAAAGCAAAAGGAAACAGAACCGTTTCATGGAGGTGACAGTGAGAAGAGGGAGGACCCTCTGTGGAGGGGACAATGTGATGCTGAGATGTGGCCCCACATTCCAGTGCCTGTGTGGGAGCCAGCAGCAGCACAGCTCCCTTCTCCAGCATCTGCTCGTTTGATCATTTACAGTTCATTTCTCAAACTGTTCTGGGAATCTGTGAAAACAGAGCCTGGGGCTGGAGCATCACCTCTGGAGTCTTTCTGTTCAAGGCAGGATTCAGCACTGGACAATTCTGGGACATGGTGAGGTTGGTGGCAGGGGTGGAGGGGCACATCCGTACCTGGCTGCTGCACGGTGTGGAAGGCAGGAACAAACCTTTCCCTCTCTTCCCTCCCTCCCATTGCCCCTGCAAGACAGTGAAAAGCAGCTGGAAGGCACTGGGTGGTGGGAAAGGCAGCAGGACCCTCATGTGGACATGGGGAAAAGGAGGGGCTGGAGCATTAACATGGCCAGGGGTGGGATATCTGTGAGGTACAGACAGGGATTGACTCTTCCCCTGGCTCTTCTCCATGCTGGGGCTTCCCCACGGGACAGCTGCCATCCCTCCATGCCCCTGGGCTGTGGTTTAAGTCATACATTCACATTCCTGTGCTTTTCAGTCACTTTGCAATAGTGTGGAGACACTGCAGGGCTCTGCACGGGTGGGAAACCGCAGCTCTGGATGGGGAGGTTCCTTTCCCAAAAAAGAAGGGGTTGGATTTTGGGTTTTTGCTGTTGTTGAGCTCACAGCAATTTCCCCTGTTCCTTCCCCATCTGTGCTTGAATCCTCAGGGGCTCCTGAGCTCTCTCCATTGCTGCACCCGAGCTTTGTCTGCTTCTCGTGGTTCTTAGGCAGCACCAAGAAGATCTTCAGGATCAGCTGGAGCCGGTGCTTCCAGATGCTCAGAGCTCACTCATGAAAGGCCCCCGGTGTTTCTGTCACTACTCTGCTTTCCCTCCAGTCCAAAGGGAATTCCTTCTTTCCTGCAGGTCTCCAATAATCGGTGTGGGAGAAGAGGAGGTCCTGAACCGCGTAACTCCCGGAGAGCAGCGGGACAGAGACCTGGGGACAGGGACCTCCATCTCCCGTGGGCTGTGACAAGGAGCTGCCACCACGCTCAGGCTGTTCCTCTGGTCACTTCCAGTGCTGCAGGGAGCTCAGTCAGCTCATTAAGGGTTGCTGGGTTAATTACTAGGATACATCTCAGAAAAATGGGCAAATCAGACCGGGGAGGCACGAGGTACCCGTGAGAGTGCTCTGCAAAAGGCAAAGGGACAGGAGTCCATGGGGGACCTCAGTGGTGCCACAGCAGCTCTGTCAGAGCAGCACTTACAGTGCTGCCAAAACCTCAGCGGTGCCATGGGACTGTCCCAACTCTACAACAAGCAGCAGGCAAATGCACTGGGGCTTCCAAGATGGCAATCAACCCCCAGGAAAGGAGCTTGTGCTGTTGCAGAAGCCTTTGGCTCCCCAAAAAAAGCCTGGGCTGAGGTTTTAGGGTGAGCCCACTGGCAGAAATGTTCGTGGCTCGGGCAAGGAGCAGCTGGAGCAGGGATGCCCGATCCCCCTGAGGGATGAGCAGGCACACATGCCCTCTCACACCATCCCTGCCACTCTCTGGAGCACCTGCCATGGCCAACAGTTGTTTTTTTCTGCCTGATTCAGATTAAGCCTAGAGCCTCGAAGCTTCCCAGCAATTTTCCCTCACACTGATTCTCAAGTGTATAATCAAAACAATTTGGGGGCTGCTGGTCAGGTGCCAAGAGGCGGACACCACTGCTGCTGTGAAAAGCCTCTCTGCCTGGGATTTTGCAGAGGTTTGAAGCTGAAATGCTTTGAAAAGTGTGGGAAGGGCTTGGGAGGAGCCAGGGAAGGCAGGACTGGGCAGGGGTGCTCGTTGGTGGGGGAGCCCAGCAAAGCAGCCCCTGGAATGCTCCCATCAGCAAACGTACCTGGGGCTACTTGCTCTTCACTCCCTTCTGCTTCCTCCGATAGATTTCCTCTGTGAAAGGCCTGCAGTTGGGAGAGAGGATGGGAATTCAGGGAGAGAGGGGACAGAGACAAAAGAAGAGAGGAAGGATTAAAATCAAGGCTACTGAGCGCTCACCTTTGGGCCTACAAAATTTGTCCTTCACAGGATGGCACAGCCTGACTATTCCTGTGCCATGGCAATCCTGGTTTCAGCCTCTCTGGATTGTGGAGCAGCTACAGGAGCATCCCTGTGCCGAGCAGGACAAGGCTCAGCACACACCCAGACTCCCCCTCATGCAGACCATGGCTCTCTGCACCTCCTCCTCCCTCCCAAATACAAAAGACCTTTCACTGCTGAAGTACAACTGCTGCCTCTGGGAGTTATTTTGTGCAGCTCCATCCTGTGCTGTGGTTGGGCTATTGTGGTGCAAAACAGCAGAGAAGCCCATCCAAAGAACTACAAAATGTAAGTGCTTCTTGTAGGGGGCTCCTCTGAAGACACAATGAGTCCTCTCACTGCCTTCCTTATTGTTCTTCTATAGACAGAATCTGGCACCCAAAAGGAAAAAAGGCCTCATTTTGATAAAAATAAAAAAATGCACAAATGTTCCTAGAACTCAGCAAATAGTTTCATAGTGGATTCTGCCCATTATCAAAACAATTGAAAAATAATCCTCTGTTTTCCTTCTTCCCCGCTGAATTAATTGGGAAAAAAAACATCTCTACTTGTGCAGCTCTCTGAAACCTTGAGAGTTAAAGCTGGTAGAAATAATTAGAAGCTCTCCAGCTCTGCACAGCTACTCACCCCTCGTACAGCACAGCGATTGTGTAGGAAATTGCCACTACAGCTGTCAGCAAAAGGCCAGCTGGGCTGGCGTGCCTGTTTTGAAAGAGAAGGAAAAAGATCAGGTAAGTACATGGGCTTATGCAAGACCTGGTTGAGAAAGTGAAATGAGACACTGGGCTGCAGAGAGCTCTCGCTTGCTCATTAAACAGAAGCAAACAAAAGGGTTGGGTTTTTTTTTGTGCTTCATGTTAACTGTCTTAGACAGATGTTACTTGGCAAAGACTCTTCCCCAGCCTACTTCAGCGACTTCTTTTAAGTCTGATCCCTGCACGTCTCTGCTATGAGAGCTCCTGCTTTGATGCTAGATCCTGAGATTATAGGGATGTTTAAGGGCTGAGCAGCTGCTGACATATGGCTGCAGCTCCCAGCCCATGCTCTGAGGGAAATGCCTGATGTCCCAAAAAGATGGGCCACCCAGGGCACAGGGGACAAAAGGCAGCCAGAGCATCCAGGTGGATGGATATGGCATCGCACACATCCAGGTGGTGGCTCAGCCAGGGCAGGGATGGGGATGGAAAGGGATGGGAAGGGATGGGAAGGTCCATTCCTGCCCTGGGAAAGGTGCTGGGAGCTTGGTTCACTTTTAAAGCCATTTCAAGGTGTATCAGGAATGTGTCCTCCAGTGAGATGTCACCAGGCACAGCACAGGGGACCGATGCCACCCACTGCTCCTCGCTGTCTGCTCATGGGGAGAGATGATCAAGAGCTCAGGACCCAATGGAGATGGCTGTTCCTTTTAGCAGAGACCATAGCTTTGGGACCAAAAATCCTCATCACCTCCTGCTCTGAAATGTCATAGAACTGTAGAATCATGGAATGGCTTTGACTGGACAGGATCTCAAAGCTCATCTTTGAGAAAGGGACACCTTCCACAATCCCAGCCTGCTCCAAACCATGTCCAGCCTGGCCTTGCACATTTCCCCACCAAGGACCAGCTAAATACTTTATTTGCTGACAGCCAGCCCTCATCCCTCTCAGAGCTGAGACCAGCAGTTAAAGGCAATCACCAGTGTCCTAATTAAAGGGGACAATTAAGATAAGCTTTCAAGTTTCTTCCAACCCAAACCATTCTGTGATTTTATGAGGATAAATATCCCACGAGCCTGGTGCAGGGTGACTTGTGCTGCTGGGAAAACACACCTGCAGAAAGAGAGACTGAACTACCTAAACCTCATTCTGGAGCCACTTTCAGGTACCATCCAGCTTTGTCAGTCCCTGGAGAGGCACCCACAAATCACCTCTTCACCATTTTCATTCTATAATAACTTTTTCCCTCATTAGGAAGCTTCGGGCAACTTCCTTCTCTCCCAAGCCCCTGCTATTACATGCTTAGTCATGTCTCCTTCTTGATTCCTATCAGAGAGAACAAATTTACATGATTGTTTGTTGACAGCAAGACCTCTAATTGCATCATTTGGCTGCAGCTCCAGCTCTGATTTACACAGCCTGTTGCTGTGAGTTAGAACACTTCCCTACCAGAGGCACACAAAGCTGTCCCCACACAGTGAATGCTCCATTTGTCTCGCAGGAGAAATGAGGCTGCTCGACACAGGTGATGAGCAGCATTTGGGTGAACTGTTCCTGTCCTCTTACGAGTTTGACCTACATATTGAGCCACATCTGATTGCAGCAGCGATGATGAATCAGTCAGGAAGGTTTTGTTGTCTTGGTAGGAGTTTTTTTGGGGTACTTTTTGGGTAGCTGTCTGTCCCCAGCCTTGCTGCAGCTCCCCATGGCTGTGGGTCACCTCACCTGATGCTTTTAAGGCTGGGCTGGAGTCAGAGGACAAGCTGGTAAAATGTGATGTTTTCATCCCTTATGGATGAGAATGGATCTGTCCTTTGGGCTCTGATGCCACGATAAGGAGTGTGGTGCATCACCAAGGGAGGACAAGTGTGCTCTGTTCTTTTAGGTCTGGCCAGAATCAGACAGCTGCAGACTTCCTCCAGCATCCCTCCTGCTGCCACAGAAATGGGACATCAGCCCTGGCCTCTGAGGGCAGACACCTGACATCTTCTGAAAGCTCTGGAACCTCAGGAGAAAGCGTGGACCCCCAAAAAAATCAGCCAATGGAGTGTGTCCAGAGAAGGGAACAGAGCTGGGGATGGGTTTGGAGCACTGGGAGCAGCTGAGGGAGATGGGGAGGCTCAGCCTGGAGAAAAGGAGGCTCAGGGGGAACCTTTTCACTCTCTCCAACTCCCTGACAGAAGAGTGAAGCCAGGATACAAGCGACAGGAAAAGAGGAAATGGCCTTGAGTAGCCCCACAGGAGGTTTAGGTTGGATATTGGGAAAATTTCTTCCCTGGAAGGGTTGTCAAGCCCTGGCAGAGCTGCCCAGGGCAGTGGTGGAGTCACCATCCCTGGAGGGATCTAAAAGCCATGTAAATGTGGCATCTGGGGACATGTTTTAGCTCTGATCATGGCAGTGCTGGGTTAATGTTTGGACTCGATGATCTTATAATCCTTTTCCAACCTAAATGATTCTGTGATTGTACGAACTGAGGTCCCAGGGAAGAGAAACAGCCAAAACCACCGTGAGAAGGGTTGTGCTGAGCTTCCCCCAGGCAGGTGGGTGGTGTCTTGGTGCCACTTTGCACAGCTCCAGCAATTTGTTCTCAGCAATTATTTGTCATGCCTCACTGGGCTTAATGGTGGCAGCCTTTTAATGAGAAAAAGGAGGCAATCACTGCTATCCTGAGCTGCTTCCAGCTGCTCTGGCCCAGAATTGTGGTGAAAAACCACAATGAGAGGGGTGAAGAAGGGATTCTGTGACAGAAACAGCTCAGGAGGGTTCAGTGGATTCTGCAAAGATTTTAGGAAGTAGTTTGGTGCTGATTTTAAAACAAATAAAGATCTCCTTATAATTCCTCCTGGTCAAATTCCTACTTCTGTGCTGCTGTGGAGGTCGTGGTGTGGTGTGGGGGTCTCATCCTATCCCAGCTCTGCCCCACTTCCCACAGCAATATCCACATTTCCATGGTGCTGCTGCAGATCCTGTGGCCAACTCTGCCTCCCTTTGGCTCTCCTGCACCATTTCCCAGGATTTAAACCCCATCCTGTGCCGTGGCTCTGCCAGGAAGGGAAACAGCCTCATGCAGCCAACCCTGACAGCACCTGGGGGGATTTCAAGTGCAGAACTAACAGCAGCAAGGTTCAGTGGAGACAGGAGAGAAACCATCAGCTTTACTTATTACCAGGGGCTGCACACATGGCTGAAAAAAATGACCAGAAAGTGGCAAAGCACTTAATTTCTTCCAGCCAAGCAGAGGAGAGGTGTTCACAGTCAGGAGCACCAGTGCAAAATACCCAGTGATAACGGCCTGCAACACTCCATGGGCTCCTGAAGTAACACAGCCAGGTTTGTTCTTTTTTTTGTTGTTTTTTTTTTTTTCTCCTGGGCAAATAAATAAAATGTGATATTAAATGAAAACCACATCAAACTTGTTAGACTGAATAGAGTATATTGCTCATTTGCTGCTAAATTACAGCCTATTCATTTCCTCCTAAGCAGGCTATTAAGCTGTGTTGTATCACACAAGGAGTGTTTCGGAAGTGTTATCACCGTGGGCTGGGGGAAAGGGTGGCTTGGCTTGTTTTGCTTTTTTCAGAGTAATTGCAGGGTCACACTGCTCCCCAGTACCAGTGCCCTGCCCCTGCCGAGTGACACCCTGCATGAATTTGGCCCTGAATGTTGATTTTTCCACGTGCAGAGCCTGCCAAGGACCTCGTTCAGCTGCAGAGCGTTTGCTGATGCCTCCTCTCCCCCAGCACTTGGCCGCTATTTATTTTTCTACAAGAAATGCTGTGAGTGTTTCGAGACAGCACAAGATTTTCCACACACAAAAATAGCCAGGGGAGGCAGAAGTCAGGGCAGGCTGTGCTTTCTCTGCCATCACAGAGTGTCTTTTTGGCCCCACACTCGCCCTACAACCAGAGGTGTTTGTAGGGGCACGTACTCACATGAGGGACCAGCCCAGGTAGATGGCTGTGCTGCCCCAGTACATGGGATTATCCAGGATGCTGAAAGGGAAGCTGGTCACTTTTTCCTCCATCAGGATGCCAAAGTAATCACCTAAGAGCAAGCAGAAAGCTTCTGGTTAGGCTCCATGAAATTGGGAGTCGTGGCGGGGCTTTGGCACACTGATTCCCTGTGCCACAGGGCATCCCTGCCAGGGATACACAGAAAAGGGTTTCAGCACTGACTTCCAGGCTGAGGAAACAGCAACAAATAAGTTGTTTGTTTACTCTGTGTCTATCAGCTTTTCCAGGAATGGCTCTTTGCCCGCGAGGAAGGTTCCTGCATTGCAATGAGGTTGTGGCAGCCACATCCCCCATCAGGACACAGCTCTCGAGGTCCCAACTGGTTGATTCTGGTTTTTTCATTTGTAAAATTGCCTGTTCAACACCACTCCATGAGGAAGCAAGTGCATGGGATCAAATCCATTTAATGTGAAAATAAACCCAGTGCCGTGTAATGGTGTTTGGAGCTGTTATAATCATGACCACCACGACCAAATGTCCTCATCCATAATGTCACCCTTACCTCATAGTTCAGAGAGTTTCTCAGAATTTCAGAAAATAGCACCTCTGCCTACAAAACACTCAGTTATCAGCACAATGATGATGATGATAATGGGTGATTGTCATCTGTAATGAGGAAAGCTTTCAGAACTGTCAGCATCCAACCAGCTTTCCATCTACCTTGGAGTAATCCTTCCACCCTCCTGAAAGGAGCTTGGAAAAGAAATGACAAGGAGATGTGCAGCTCGTGAGCAACATTTCGGGGGGGGTAAAGGGCCAGGATGCAGATCTCTGGCTCTTACAAGTGAGACCACAAAGCACCACATCTACATGACTTTTAAATCCCCCCACTGCCCTGGGCAGCCTGTGTCAGGGCTTGACATCCCCTCTGGTGAAGAATTTTTTCCTGACATCAAATGTAAACATCCCCTGGTACAACTTGGGGTCATTTCCTCTTGCCCTGTCCCTTGTTGCAGATCCTGACCCCTCTCTGGCTGCACCCTCCTGTCAGGGAGTTGTGGAGAGCCAAAAGGTTCCCCCTGATCCTCCTTTTCTCCAGGCTGAGCCCCTTTCCCAGCTCTTTCAGCTATTCCTGCTGCTCCAAACCCTTCCCCAGCTCTGTTCCTTTCTGTCCACTGCACCACCCATGCTCCATGTCCACTGCAGAAGCATTGATCCGTGAGGAGCAGCGGGTCCCCCAGCCCAGGGCACTGTCACCACCCCGGGCTGTGTCCCCAGCTTTGCTGCCAGCCCCTTCCCTGACCTTGGGCGAGTCTCCTCCGTCCCTCCCGGTGCTATTGTGCACCGATCATAACATCACTCTTTCTTAGAGCACAGAGGGTGGTGAGGATTAATGTATGGTGAGAAAGTGCTCACAAATCCAGATGAAAGGCATTACAGGAGTGCAAACTATTCAAGGTTATTATTATTACCTGGATAGTATTGTAATTTCTTTGACCTCACATGGTGCTAAAACATTTATTTCTAAGGATAAACAGCCCCTGCCCAATTACACAATGCTTTTGGGCTTTAACTACAGGCCACTAAGTGAGATAATTGCCTTGTATTCATACTATATGTTCTCAGAGTTACTTGGCAATTCATCTCCGAGATTGTTCTGGTAGAAAGAACACATCACCCCCTGCCACAGCCCATTTCTGTGCTTTTTTATGTGTCAAAATGCTTCATTATCCCCTGCCCGCCCTCGCCTTTGAGCTGAACACCTCACTCTGGCACTGGCACTGAGGAGGTTCACACAAAGCCCTGGGTCCGTGGGGCTGGCAGGGACTTATCTGTGCCCAGCACTGGTGGGGCTGTGCAACCCTCCAGGCAGGCTCCCCATGAGCAGGAGCACACAGGCAGCTCCCCAGGAGATTTTCCAGTGTAATCTCTGCCTCTAAACCTGCACAGGTCAATGAACATGACCAGCAGAGAGGTGGTTTATATGTGTTTATGTTCAGAGAGGTGGTTTATATGTGTTTATGTTCAGAGAGGTGGTTTATATGTGTTTATGTTCAGAGAGGTGGTTTATATGTGTTTATGTTCAGAGAGGTGGTTTATATGTGTTTATGTTCAGAGAGGTGCTTAGGGACAGGACTGTGTGTTGTGTTGCACAGCATTACCCTGAGCATCTCCTGTGCCTTCATGAGCCCTCAAATCAGGAATCAGCCTTGCCAAGGCACTTTGGCATCTAATTTGAGTTATTTTTTTTCTGGAGGTCTGTGCAGCCATCTCACTGCACAGGGTGGGATGACAGCAGCAAAAAGCCATTCAGTGCACTCTGCAGGGTCCCCCAGAATCCCTGGAGCCTGACCTGGGCTGAAGCACCACCTCTGCTTCACCCTGGAGACTTGTCAGCTTCTCCAGGCCCAGCAACAGACTTTGGTCAGTTCAGATTGACTTGAAATCTTGGTCAGTGCTGGAAAAAATGTCGCTGGGCTCAGACAGGCAAAGCAGCCTCTCCATGTCCTCAGCCTTGAGATAAGCCAAGCCCTCATCACTCTGTTCTTTTGGGAAACAGGGCAAACAAGGAGAGTGCTGAAGTGATGCCTGAATCCCAGTGAGGGCACAGGGCAGCAGGGATGGCTCTGCCAGGACGAGGGACCACATCCAGCTGCTGCAAACAGCATCTGGAGCTGGTGCTGCCATGCTGGAGATGGGGTGGCACAGCCAGGCTGCTGGAGAAGGGTGACTCACACAGCTCCCACTGCACCATTTAGCCCACACTAAAGAGACAAAGTGTTCTGCAGCTGCTCCAAAACCTGAATGTGCTGTAAGGAAGGAATTCAACAGGCATCCCTGTGCCCTGCCTGGTTCAGCCCTCATTGCTGTAGAAAAACCCACAAAGGGTCCAGTAATTTTTGAAGTGCCTGTGTGTCAGAGGCTCTCTCAAAACTTCTCTTCAGCACAGATGTCAACAGTGAGAAGCTGGATGCCCCCTCCTTGCCAAACAGTGCAGCCTTTTGCTATCTGGAGAGTCCTTGCTCCACCTGCAGCACCAGGGCAGCACTAAAATCCTGCATGGATGTTGGAAGTACCAGTCCTGAGAGAGTCCTGAGCAAGAGAACATCCCACATGGGATACTCAGAGACCTGCAGACCCATTGTCTTCCTCACAGCTGGGGAACAAACCACGCTGAGGGACATTCTCCATTAAGAATTTGTTGGACTCATGGGGCTTGTGTGGAGTGGAGAAGCTGTTACCAGTCCAAGGATGGATCCTCTATGGGCCTCCAGCTGGGCCATGCCATGCTGCAGAGGTTCTGAGCCAGCCTGAAATGCTCCTGGAATGTCCCCAGCCTGACTCAGCTGTGCCCTGGTGCCCGTCATGCCCTGCTAGCAGAGAGAACTGGTCCTTGGCGTGTCCAGAGAGCCTCCCTGGCAGAGAGGATGGAGCAGAAATGACTTTATATGGACCACTAGCACCCAGCTCTTCCCTGCCTCGGGGGATACAGATCCGAGGGACAGGGCCCTCTCACCTCTTACGCTGAGCCTGACTCACTTGTTTGCTTTTTCCCAGCGGTTCAAGTCCAGTGGATCCTCCTGGTGGGATGAATCAGGCTTTACGTAAACAACTCCAGATCTGGCTGAACTTCAGGAGCGTTCAAGCAGCTCTTGCTGATGGGTACTCCTGTGCCTGGCCTTTCTGGACATGACTCCACAGGCATGACATCACTTCAGAGGGCTGCTGGTGATTTTGGAGGATGCTGGTGCCCGGTAGCTGAGGGACAGGGGTGTGACAGGGGGCCAGGAGCGAGGCTGCACATGGAGGGTGAGGGCACATGTTTAGGAGTGCTGAGCTCTATTTTTGGCAGCAGGATTTCGGCCAACTCAACACATTTCTTTGCAACTCCACTTGAAACCAGGAAGGCTTATTACGTCCCTCTCTTCTTCCTAGCACCGCCACAGGAGCTAATTGAATCTGGTTTGTAAAGCACTTGCAAAAGCACAGCCTAAATGAGGTGTCAAAGCTGGGGCTGTGATTATTTCAGCCAGCAGGAGCTGCCCCTTTCCTTGGATATTTATTGTTCCTGTCTCTACTTTATTTTTATGAATTCCACACATACTGGCATGTTTTCAAAGTCAACAATGCTAACAGAATTACACTCTAAATGTGAAAGCAGGCACAGTGGAAAATGCCTTCTGCCATAAAGCGGCAGATAAAAGGATCTGTCAACGAACATCAGGTTTATTGCAGAGGGGAGAGCAAACAACATCCTGCCTCAGCACGTGTGATGAGCAGGTGGGTGCTCGGAGCAGGGCTGCTGGACAGCTCACACCCACTGTGCCAGGGCTACTTGTGAGGTCTTGAACTTGGGGTTGCTTTTCTGGAGGGTGTTTGGGCTGGCAGATGAGCAGCTGTGCTCCAAACCTCCAGGTTTGATGCTGGAGGTGATGGGATTTGCTGTATAAAACCACTGTGCCACCCCCTCTGTGTGTGGTAACTGAGGTAACAGCAGGATTGGGTCAACCTTTGGTATCATAATGACAAATCTAACAGCCCTGAAGGCAAGGATGAGGAAATTCCTACAGGATTGTGCCCCAGCAAGAGATCCCTGCAAGGATTAAATGCACTTTCTGGTAAAGCTGTTGGATTTTCAGTGCTTACCTAGGAAGGTCCCGGTGAATCCCAGTGCTAAGAAGCTGGAGATGACAAACAAGGTCCCTACAGCTGAGATGGCCAAGCCTGTGTAGTAGGTCCAGAGGCAGTCCCAGCTCTCCAGCTTTGGCTGGCTCTTCATGGCTTCTGTGAAGCTGTTGGGGAGACAACAAGGGCTGTTACAAGCAGCAACCCATGATTAATATCACCCACGTCTCCCTGGGAGATGTGGAGATTTGGGAGTGGAAGCTGCTGAAGAGGTTCCCTCTCCAAATCCCTTTTTCCACCCAGGCCTACTCAGCCTCCCAATGGGAGAAGCAATCAGCTGAAGACTGTGAGGAGCCAGGGCTTAATCTGGGGCAGCTATTTCTACTTACAACCCTTGCTCACTCCTGGAAATACCAGTCCCACTGACCTGTGATATCAAATGCTTTGCCTTATTCACCAAATCCCACTTTTCAGCATGACTGAGAGCTCTGGGACAGACGCCCTTGCAAATGCTGGAGGCACAGGACTCGAAGGGTTGGGAACAATTGGCTGGATTATCTCGTGCTCCCACCCCCGTTCCCCTCCATCAAAATATTTTGCAGCATTCATGTGTTAGCCACGTGCCCAGGAGTGATTCACAGCTGGAGCCTGACAGCCAGGGGGAGGATTGGAACGGCGAAAGGAAAATACGAGAGAGACGAGGCGTTTTCCAGTGCGAGCACAGCTCCTCCGTTCCAGGCTGGGTCAGGCATTTCGGGTCTGACCTTCCAAATACTCCTTTGTGATTGGAATAATGATGACCCCTCCCTTCAGCCCCCTGAGCTCTGCCCAGAGCAGGGCTTGGCAGGATTTGCATCGCACACAGCTCCGACACAAACGCGCGGTGACAAAAGAGACAACGCCGTGATTAAAAAAAACACCATTAATAACAGGAGAGGAGATAACAGACCCACAGAGCCCTACACAGCGTTTCTCCACATGTTGTTGACACATGAGGTAGGAAACTTGGAGCCTTTTTTTAATGAGCACCCTGGAGGCTAAAATTCAAGTGGAATTAAGAGCTTTTCTGTGCTTCCAGCCACCACTGTCTGTCAGGGGCAGGAGAGTTATTCCTGCCCACAGTCCTGGGCTCCTCAGCTGGAAAGTGCTTCCATAATGCTACCTGCAGGGCTTGGGATAGCTTTTTCCCTTGGTGTCTGTCTTCCCTAAGCCCTGCAAACCTCTGGATTTTCCCTGCTGCCCAAATAAAAGCTGAGAGAGACAGTCTTGCCTGCGTGGCTGAAGGCCAGGCAGCTGGAAACACGTCCTTCAAAGGCTTGGTGGCAAGTTCATGCACCAAGCAAACTTAAACTATGGTTTAGGAACCTGGATGATATTCTCTGTTCACTTTGGAGTTTGCTCCCACTAGGCTTTCTATGGTTGAGGAGTTTTTAGGACCCCAGAACAAAACATTTAATCATCAGTTTGGATTGGAGCAAGGAAACAAAACATGGAATAAATGTAATATGCTCAGAAGTGAGCAGAACCACAGCATCTGGGTGGTTTACACTCTGGAAATTACAGGGAAATTCCTTTTCCCGGGAGCCAAGCACAGACAGAGGAACAACAGCGTGGTCCCAGGCGATGCAGGCACAGTCCCCAGGGCTGGCCCTGCTCCAGTGCCCAGCACAGCTCCCTGGGCTCACCTGGCTCACACTGGCTTAGCTTAAAATAATTTCTGATGTGAAGGCACAAACCTGGCTGCACTGTGAAGCAGAAGCAGCTGCACAATCCTTTGCATCATCTCTGTGCTGTTTATTTTGAAATGACACAAGTCTCCTCTACGAGGAAGCCAAAAAATCCATGTCCCTGCTCCCAGCACTGCCTGGGTTTGGGAGGAAAGCAATCCCCCTGCAGGGATGTGCCTTTCTGCCCGAGGAATCCTGGCCTGGCTGTGCACTCAAAACACACCCTGACACCCCCAGGGATGCTCTGCAGCTCTTTACTCACACAGAAGAGGATGTGCCTTTCACAGCTTGAGGGTTTGGCTCCACACCTGGCCAGGACCTATCCAGAGGGCACCAGCACCAGGAAGGATTTTACAGCTATTTGCTGATCCCCAGGGAGGCAAATCTGGGCCAGCAATGCTGTGCTGGATCCCAGGCACTGGCAAGGAGATGGCAAAGCAGAAAGAGGTACAGCAAGAGCAAAGCCCTCAGAGGCTGCTCTGGATGAGCTGGATTCACACACTCTCACGTCCTCGGGACTCCTGTGTCCAATGCTGATGACCTGACTTGGTCTTGGAACATGGAACAAAGGTGGCTTCAAGAGCATGATCTGTCTGGCTGGGAATCAGCACTGGAAGTTTTGCAACCAGCACATGGTATGGTTTGTTTTGGCAAAGCTGTCTCTCCCGCTCCAGATGATCCCATCCCTCCTTTCCATGGTCGGATAGGCCTGCATTAGTTATTCTCATCAGCATGTCTTGCTCAGTTCCCTGCTGTTTGGCTTACAGCTAGGGAGGGAGGTGTTTGCACGGAGATAATGGACTGCCTTTCCCTCTAGGAATGGTTTATATCTTCCTAAACACACTCTCTATTTGCATTAAACATGATGCGCTCAGGAGTTCTCAGAATTGGTAAATAAACCTTTTAAGCATTTACGGTGCTGGGCCGTGACAAGCAGCACGGAGCCATCAATTATTCCAGCATCCACGATGGTGAGGGAGCCTCCCTTGACCGTGTTTCGCCCTCCCTGGCAGGAAAGGACAAGGTTTTGGGCATTTCCATTGCTAGGGAGCCAGTCTCTTGAAATATGACATATTTCAGTCTGTCATGAAACCAGTCCCTTCCTTCATGTGCCTCTGAGTCACGTTGGTGACAGCGTTTATTTCAGGCTCAGGACGAGGCAGCGGCACCGCTCAGCATCCAAGAGGACTTCAATTAGAGCCAGGCTTTGTCCCAGTACCTGGAATTGCCTTCTGTGCCGAGCAGAGTGATTGCCATGGTGAGGAGCAGCCATCCCTCTTCCAGCACAGGGGAGGGTGGGGAGGCTGAGACCTACTTTGATCACATCCCTGGCTGCTGTCCCCATGTGGGGGGGGAATTAGAAAATGCCCCCAGCTTTTGCAAAGGCAAAATGGGGTAATGGGGCTTCCCCTGACATCTCCCCACACTTGCCAATTTGAAGCATGCCAACAGAGGCACACATTCTCCACCAGCTGGGAAAAGCCCAAATCCTCCAACTCTGATCTGGCCAAACTGGCAGATTTGGCTAATTTTTGTCTGGAGAGGAGCAGCCAAGGCAGCAGGCATTGTTCTGCCCAGCAGACAAAAAAAAAAAAGAGAGGTACTTGCTCAGACACTCAGAAGTTTTATCAGTGCTCCATGGGAATCCCAGAATGGTTTGGGTTGGAAGGGACCTTAAAGCCCATCCAGTTCCAAACCCCTGCCACGGGCAGGGACACTTTCCACCATCCCAGGTTGCTCCAAGCCCCACCCAACCTGGCCTTGGACACTTCCAGGGATCCAGGGGCAGCCACGGCTTCTGTGGGAAACCTGTGTTTCCACATAAAACATTTCCTCATAAAAAATTTCTTCCTTGTATCTAGTCTGAATCCCTCCTCTTTCTGTCTACCACATAATAAACCATATGAACTGGAAAACCACTCAGAGTGGCTCTGCACTGTGGGAATGGACATGTCACACCAGTGGGTTCACAGGAATAAAGTGGGAGTGAGGGAAATAGGCAGCAGATCCTCTGGCTGGGACACGAACAGGACGTGCAGCCAGGTTTGCACATCAGGTGCTGATTTATTCAACCAGAAAACTTAACAAGTCACAGTCCGAAACACATCCCCAAAGGCCACACGGGAACAGGAAGAAAACCTGGAAATATTGTACTAAAAGAGAAGGTGAGGTTTCTAGGTCTTGTTGGGGGCATCTCTCAGTTGCCCCCACCAAGTGTATTTTGTCATCCCTCTCCTTAAAGGAGGACAAAGACCTCATCCAGCAAACTGGGTCGCTGCAGGGAGCAGCCCAGCAGTGCTCCCTTTGACTGATCCCAAAAACCAGCCTGGAAACTGGGGCTGATAAGCACAATTGGAGCAGAATTGGGCCAGGGGCCAGCAGGCAGCAAGGAAGCAGCAGTGGTACAGGCAGCCAGGGTTTCGGTGACAACAGCCACCACTGCGAGGTGCCACAGTCACTGTGTGGGATGTCGCTCTGTCCCCCACGCCTGAGGTTTTGTTCCTCTTGGCTAAAGGAGGCAAAGGGGATAAAAACCATCCGGTGGTGCCCAGCAGCACAAGCTGCAACAAAAGATCTTGTTCATTAGAAAACAGCAACCTCAACAACACCGAAATCGTCCTGCTGATACCACTGGCAATTGTCAGCCCGGTCATCATCCTCACAGCTTCTTTTGCCAATAATGACTTTGCTTTTCTGACAGCACTGGGGTGTGTGTGTTATTTAGGTCAGCTGGGGGTTGTGGCAGCTTCTCCCCCTGCCTCACATCCGAGCTGTGAGGTTTCCTCATCTGGATGCTGTGGGCAGGAGGTGCTGTTGGCTCCCTGGCGCTTTTCCTGAACAGGTATCAGATATTTCTGTCACTGTGGCTCACAGGGGGCATCAGCTCAGTCAGGCCATGTTCGATTCCCATCATCAAACTTGGTCACTTCTGCACACAGGGCCATGTGGTTCTGGGATCAATGCCATTTATAGCACACTCATTCATGGTGCCAGCTCACAAAATTAAACAGGATTGAGCATAAGGTGAGAGGCACTACCTGGCAATGACAAAAAAACCCTTTTCTGTGCAAAATCCCATCCCAGGGTGGATTTATTTTCTTGGAAGCATCAGCTCCAAGTGAGAAATCCACACAGGAGACAATACCCAGAGCGTGGCATCAATGCAGGACTCGATGCCAGCCTGCAGCACGATGCCACTGAGCCCTGGTACAGCCTCTGTGGGACTCACACTGACACACCCCAACACCTGCAGCCCCCACAGTCAAGGTGGGCACATGGCTGTTGCCTTTAAGCTCAGGCAAACATCTTGAGACCCGCCAGGAGGGAGGCTCAGAACCTCCCTGTGTGCCTGCCCAAGGGTGGGGAGTGTGCCAGGGAGTGCCAAAGGCAGTGCAGGAGGGTTTTCAGGCAGTGCCAGTGGCTAATTGTGAATAAAGTGATGCAGGGAAAGATACCAACAACGTGGTGAGGGAGGAGGGAGCGATACCAGAAGCGAGTCTGGAGGACAGTGAAGGTTGTCACGTCCCATGTCACACAGATAACAGTCACAAACTGCACATAGTGCAGATAGTTCAAAAGTTCAGGAATTGTTTTCACAGATAAGAGCCTCAGTGATGGAAGTTCCTTGCTTCTTGCAAAAAGAAACTGTTGTAATGAAAATAATCATTGCACCAAAGCAATTAAGGATGCTTGTCTTGTGCACTTGACTAAGCAGGTCCCCCCTGGTCACAGGTCAGTCTGGATTGCAAGCCAAGGCTGATAATGAAGCTGAGAGCTGAGAAGCATCTAATTGCTTAACTGAGCACAAAGACATCCCTCCTCTTACACGCAAGGTATCCTTTTGGAGCCGAGCTGGCACGAGAGCATCAGGGTGCTGTTGCTGAGGAAGGACCGCAGCACAGACCCTGCGGGGAGCAGGTGGTGAAGCAGCCACACACCCCAGCTCCCAGGTGCTGTCAGCCAAAATGCCAACCCCCTCCCCAAGTTCTGTCTGCTCTGCCCTCCCCTCCTCCGCCCCCAGCTCGGAGCCTTTCAAGAATTCAGCTGCAAAAAGGAAGCAGGCTTTTAAAGCCAAAAGAAACATCCCCTGGGCTCCACATCGCTCCCTGGCAGCCTCCACCCACGTAACAAGTCCCCAGAGCAGGAAAAGAGGAGTTTTAAAGGCTGGATTACAGCACTGGAGGTGGAGGGACCCCTGAGGCTGCCTTTTTGCTCACTATCAGCAGCCCTCACGCTCTGCACAAGTAACCCTGGCCTGTGCCAAGGGATTGTCTCCGAGGGGCTGAGGAGCAGAAAACCTGCTCCAATAAAAGTGACTCAGAGAATAAAATAAAGGGAAAAGCAAAATAGCAAGAGCAGGTTAGGCATGTCTCTCCCAGCATCACTGGTCACTGAGATGACAGTGATTGTCACATGAAGCCCCTCTGGTCTGCAGAACCCTGGACTGGACCTGGCTGGTACCGTCATGCAAGGCTAAGGGGCAGGATGAATCCTTGCCAAGCAGCAAAAGCTCTCCACGCTGGAGAAATAAGCCTTGGGCAGCCCTGGAGGGCTCACTGAGCTGGGAGTGAAGGCAGTGAGGCTCCCAGGTGTGTTTTGGGATAACTTCAGTAGTTTCTGCTCTGATGATTACCCTGGAACCACCCAATCCCCCCCAGAGTTATGGGCTTGCCTTGCCAGAAGAGCCTCCAAAGCCTGCTAGCCATCACTCAGGCCAACTTCAGCACCAAGGAAAGGGGAGGGAACAACCCAGCCACGTGGAAACATCTGGGAAAAAGGAACTTTACATTGCAATAATTTGAAAGGCTTTGGTCCATCGGGATGAGCTGGTGCCTCATTTGTGTTCTGCTGGGGCTGAGCTGCCCCATCCTCTAGAGCCTCTCCTCCAAACCCAAGGCCCAGATGGAGCTTTTCCAGCCCTTGGATCAACCTTGCTGCTTCCTTCAGGGCCCAGCTGCTGGGCTGCACAGGCAGAGCCAAACTCAGCGTGTCCCACAGTCCCCCCACACTCATGACACAGAGCAGAGCCAGCCCTGGTAGGGCTCTGAGGGCTCTGCAGGGACAAACTGTGACACAGTCCAGGACACACGAGGCCACTTTGGCTCTCCCAGCAGTTCCCTCTCAGTGCCTCATTGTGACCCATGAGCCTTGCTGACCCAGGAGCCAGCAGGACCACTGGAAATGAAGATTGTCCCTCCACCAGCTGTGTTTTTAATTAAAGGCAAGGACAAGGCTTTGCATTGCTACCCAGACAACAAGTGACTATGTAATTTGTGCAAGAGACTGTCGAGACATTCCCCAGCAAAATCCAAGCCCGCTGTGTCACTAAGACATCAGCAGCACACACACATGCCCTCTGCATTCGATTATAGCCTTGTTCACTGCAAGCTTTCTTTCAGTTTCTGCCATCAGCAGTAGCTGGGACAAACACAGAAGGGCAAGGGCAGGTCCTGGTGTCATTTCCAGGAAAGCAGAGCTCTTAAATACATGTGCAAATTCCAACCTGAGAACTCTTCGCCTGGGAAATTACCCAGAGTACTAAACAACCCATTAGCTCTGACCCTGGTATAATTGAATCTGGGAATTTAGTGAGTCTGTCTCTCCTAACAGCAGTGGAGATAAAGCCTACCAGATCACAGATAAATTGCTGGCATTGAGGAAATCTTCTGCAGTAAAACCTCTCTGCTGCACTGGGAACGTTAAAGGACATGTTCCCATGGAGTATGGTGTATCAGTCATACAATACTATTAGCCAGCACAGGTAGTGTTTAGAGATAGCAGATAAGAGTTTCAAGAGACTGTTTGTTAAGTGCACAGGTAATCCTGCTCTTCTGCACAGGAAACTGTGGCTTCTTAAAAGCAGCTTTAATTTTGTTTATGATTTTTACAAGAAAATTAAAAAATTATGCTGTTACATATGATCCATCCTGTGTAAACAGCCCTGCCACCTGGGCTGCTCACAGGAGAGAGGAAACATCCCCAGGGAGCAGAGCAAGGTAACCTGTGACACTTAATGACCGGTGAAACTGATGGGTTTGGCCACGCTGCTGCTGCGTCCCTCATCTTTATTACAAATCCAGGAATAAATCTGCTGCTGGCTGAAGTTATCCAACCATGGGAAAGCAATATGCTGGGGTTGGATTTAACACTGCTGAGAAAATGTCCCTTTTCTCCCCCCCTAAGTCTAGAGGGGCATTTTTTTTCCATGGATATACAGCAGCAGGATGAGCTCCTTACCAGTGGCTCCGCACACAGTTCAGCACCAGGATGGCAACACCCAGGCAGTAACAGGCAGCATGGGGAGAGCCGAAGGTTTGGCTGAGTGCTCGTGTTTTGTGCTCCCATCTGGCTACCTGGAGAGACAAGGGAAAACAAAGTGGGTGGTTGGGGTGCCTGGAACATGCTGCCCCAGGAGAACAAATCCCACCGGCTCGGCCTCACATGTTCAGGACATTTTATCTGTGTGGCTTTGTGAAAGAAACAAGTGGAGGCCACTGATGGGACACGGCTCAACCAAGCCTGGGGATGAGAGCTCCTTCTCCTGCCTGTGCCAGACCCTGCTTGCATTGCATGTGCTCTTGCACACGAGGTCAGACAGCAGCATCAAGGCACAGGCTGGTGAAAAAAAAGAAAAAAAACAAACCAGAAAATAGCCTACACATCAGTTTTAGGGAATACAAGGCTTGGACATGTGCCTAACAAGGATGAGAGCGTTGTTAAGGCTGTCCCCTGCCCACCAAAAACAAAAGGCCCCTGCCATGGATCTGAATATTGCTCTCCTGGAAGGAAAACCGATCCCTGAGCATGGGATGCACCACAGGAACGCCCAGCTCTCATTTCTGGGGCTGTGGCATCTCCCACATCCAATCTCAGGGACCACACCTACCAGGAACAACCTCTCCCTCTGCATATCCAGAAAAGTTTGCAAGTCTTCCCTCAAGCTTCCTCAAGACAAGATCTTCCATCTTTGCCCAGAGAACTGCTTCCACTTGAACCAGCTTAGCCTTCATGAGCAATTGAAGCCATTCAGGTTTAGTCTGCCTTCCTCACCCATCCCAGCCCAGCAGTGACAGCCCAGGACTCACACACCCACACACAGCATCCCTGGGGAGGTGTTAGCATCCTTCACAGCATGTTTTTCCTGGTTCCCACCTTCAGCTCCCAGTTCTGCAGATGCTGATGGGCCCCTTCCCAAACCACCCCACAGATGAGGAGGTTCCCTCTCACCCTGGGAGGCAGCTGCTCCCAAAATCTGCAAGACCAGATTCACCCCAGTCACCAAATCCAGGCCTGGCACTCCCAGCTGATAAAAATCCTCACAGCTACTTTGTTTTCTACCTTTCCTGCATCCCTCGGAAAGCTGTGGCTATATTTGTTCCTTCTCTTCGGCTCCACTTTCAGGCGCCAAGCTGGAGGTTTGGATCAGACACCAGACCCGAAATTCCAGCCAAGGAGAGAGAGCACACCTGGGCAATGAAGCAGGAAGTGGGAGTCAGCAGAACATCTCAGCACCAATTTACTTCTCAGACATGGCTGGCACTTGATTAGCTTCAAATGCACTTCACTCTCTCGCATGGAGCCTGGGCAGCTTTCGGGGGCACCTGCAACCCAGCTCTTCATCTGCTCTGAATGTATTTGGTAATTTATTGGCTCAATTTGAGCAGAAAAAGGTAGCTTTGCAGGTCTTGCTTTCCTCCCAGGCTGATGTAGAAGCACAAAGTGCTGCTGGTGGAGGGGGACTGCTGGCTTCAGGAGGGGGGAACGATGAAAACCTCTGATAAGCAGGGGCACTGATTTCACATGCTGAGAGCTGATTCAATTAGTTATGCAATGATTGCTCTGAAATTACAAATCCACTCATGACAGAGAGAGCTGCTTCACTGCCTTTTTCTGGCTGGTATAAATAGTTTGTATTCTAAATTGAATTTAAAACACCGTGCGTCACGCTGCTGCTAAAATCGGCGCTGCTGTTTGAGTGCTGAGAGTGAAAAAAGAAATATAAGGTGCATTACCACCTTTGGAAAGTAAAAAGAAGTGACCATACAGGTGACTTGAGTCACAGATGGAAAAATGCAGCCACGTGCCAGTTATCTGTACCAGCTTCCTAATTCCCTGGAAATTATTCTGGCAGCATTTGCACGGATGGCAGCTCCTGGCTTGCTCAGGGAGCTTTGAAGAGCTGTAGGAGAAGAAGGCAGAGCTGCTGGGATCAGAGGGAAAGGCTGGTGTGCTGCTGGGAGCCAGGTCACTGTAATTACCCTCACCTTTAGAAAGGCACATCTGGGCAGCAAGGCTGGGATGAGGGGCTGCTCCAGGCAGCAGCTGGCAGGGCTGCGATGGGATCACTCCCAGCACAGCCCGCTTTGTGCTGCATCACACAGCTGGGACCGAGGGGCCAACTCTTACTCAGCTGTCACAGCTTTCAGATGGGACCCCAGGCTCCTTTTCAAGCCCACACAGGAGCCATTCCAAGCAAAGCTGGGAGCCAGCGCAGGGCTGGAAGCGGCGGCACCCACCGGGTCCCGCGGCGATATTTCAGCAACAATTAATTAGTTCCGGTTCTGGTTCTATTTCTTGAACAACTAATTAGTTCAGGCTTGGTTCTAATTTTCTAATTTTAGTCGTTTTGAGCTAATATTAGCACTCGATCGACCCACAGCTACACAGCTGCCTTAATGGCTTTATAAAATCATGAGCTGGTGTGTTATTATTTACTGTGTGACGGATGCAGAATGTTTCCAGAATCTTCCATGGCCATGTGTGGCACAGAGCAGGGCTGAGACCAGCAGCTTCCCAGGAGGCTGCACCCATTCCTGGAGTGCTGTTTGCTCTCTCAGCTAAGGTGGGCACTGTGCTGACCATGGGCAAGCCCCATGTCAGGGCTGTGCCTCCTGGAGAAGGAAAAAGAGGAGCATTTTTATTTTCCTTCCAACTCCAAGTTTGGAAATGGAGTTAATTCAAAGTTTCCTGACTTACCCAAGGGTCAAAGCAATAGAAAAAAATTCTTCTTCCAAAGCTCCCAGCACTCTGCTTTCACTTTAGGATCCTTGGTGAGGGCTGCAAGTAATTTTTTTAATGTTTCCCCCAGTGCTCATTATCTAAATAAATCAACGAGCGGATGTGGCTGCAAAGCTGGGGATGCTCTTGGGTCCCATGTTCTGCCTTTGGCAGGCCATTCCAGGGGCAGGCTCAGCTGGCTGATGTTCCCAGGGAATTGCTTCCTCCTAGACGTAAATTTGGGGCTGATTTCTACGTAACCGATCCAAGACATTTCCCCAACCGCTCGGGCAAGTGCGTAAACAAAAATGAAAGCACGGGCACACATCCCCAGTGCCTGCCCTGATGGAAAATGGAAATGCTCTGCATTTCCTTTTCTTTTTTTGGGCAGGCAAACCACGAGCCACCTCGAGAAAGGCCACAAATAACCACTCAAAAAGCAATTTCATCTCACGAACCTGCCTCCGCAGTGATCAACGGGAAATGCTCTTTCCAGCTCTGTGTGCATGGCAGACCATGGCCTCTCATTAATATTTAGTATTTGTTTGAAGGAAATTGATTCTTTTTGTCTGCCATCCAGGGAAGCTGCCTTCTGAACACGCTACATTTTAATTGCTCAGTCCCAGCTCTGAATTAAAGCCTTTGTGCTGTTTCATGTGACTCCATTGCTGTATCTGGCTCGCCCCAGAGATGGGCAACGAAACCAGATAGCCCAAAGGCTCAGGACAAAGGGACACCTTGCATCTCAATGCAAATCAGTCATTTTATGTCCTCACGTTGCCCCATCACCATGGTACCCAAAGAAAAACGTGCAGGGACTGGTGAATTTAGCCTTGTGGCACTCCTGGGAGGCTGGGATGGATTAGCAGCTCCTTTCAAATCAAGGGAAACTGAGGCACGGGAGGATTGAGGTGAGTGTCTGCTTCTCAGCTCTCCTGAGGGGTAGAGGGGCTGTGTCTACATCCTGCAAAATCCCATCATCCACCTGGGGAGATGCTCTGCACATTTCTTGGGATGCCCTTGCCCTGGACAAACTCTTGGAATGAAAATATTCAGTGTCCAGGTCTGGGCTGGAGAAAAGATGACAGTGAACAGGATGTCCTCCCTTCACAAACCCATCTCACAATATTTGACAGCATGAAGGGTTTTCCCCATCCCATGGGGTCTAGGAAGCCTGCTGAGAGGTCCAGAAGTCAGAAATTCCATGAGAAGTCCAGAGGAAGAACAATGAGCTCTACAGGATACATCTGAGCTCAAGTCCCAAGAGGATGCAAGTTCATGGGGCAAACCCTGGATACATGGGTGATCCAGCCCCAACTCAATAAAAACCTTCAGACAAAACTGACCTGAGCAATTTTATTCTCACAGAATCAGGGAGTGCTTTGGGTTGGAAGGGACCTTAAACTCATTTCATTCCATTCCCTTCCACTATCCCAGGTTGCTCCAACCTGGCCTTGGACACTCCAAGGGATGGAGCAGACACAGCTTCTCTGTGCCAGGGCCTCACCATCCTTACAGTAAGGAATTTCTTCCAACAGAATAAATTTCTCCTTCAGTCTGACCTCTCCTAGGCCAGCCATGGGGTAAGTTGGTGCTAGGGCAGGAGAATCCCTGTCTCTGGACTTAGGTGGCTCCATGTGAGCATCTCCCACTGGGAAAGATGTGCCCCAGCTGGCTCCTGACCTGCTGAAAGAGCACGAAACCTGATACTACCCTTATTTCACCCACAGAGACCAGAAGCATCGACCAGTTTCCATCATGAAAAATCCATTTTTCCCTTTCTGATTCCCTGTAATCCCTCATTAAAGCATAAGGACATTCTCTGCTCTCTGTCACTGCTCGGATGCTGGAAAACGACCCTGCTCACAGCCAATACATTTATCTAAAGACAGGGAGGAAAAAGACAGACCTGAGCACCCAGACCCTGGTTGTGGTGCTCCCAGGAGCAGGCAGGGAAGCAGAGCTGGCTGGAATGGAAATGCAAGCACTGGGGCTGGTTGACCTTTGCCAAATGCCAGAGGAGCCAGCCTTTTCTGGCTGTCCCAAGTGGCTGTGGAGGAAATGAGTATGGCCTGACCTTACCCCTCCTAACTCAGCGCCCTGTGACAGCCAGCAGCACTCAGTGCAGACAGTCCAGTGCCAAAGGGAAGCACCAACAGCACCAGGTGAACACTGTGGCCAGGCTGAAAGCCTGAATCACTTTGGCTGAGTGTGTTCCTCCGAGGTGTGAAAAATCCTGTGTTTCCAGGGAGGTTGCAAAGCTTAGGAGAGACAGGAGGGGAAACTGCAGGGCTGGTCCTGGGAAGGATCGTGCACTGCTGCCCCACAGGATGTGTGAGGGCTGTTCCTGCAGCTCACCAGGACAGCACCGAGCCCCTGGCACAGGAGTGACACCACTCGAGGCTGGCATGTGCCCATGTGCAGCCACATCAGCCCAGCCCAGCACCAGGCACAGGATTTCCAAAGGCATGTGCAGAAAATGCCCCGGGGACCTGCGTGCCACTGGCAGCAGGAACATGATTAGCAGGAGCTCTGGGCAGCGAAGGCAGGAGAAAAAGAACAGAACAAACCACGGTTTTAATTTGTACAAGCTGGTAATTATAGTTGCTATCTGTCTGAAATCTCTATTGAGTTTATTTAAATATGTTCTCCGTGAAGGCCATTCAGACAGGAATTATCAAGGTGTTGCAGCAGAGGAGATAATGCCATGCAGTTTTCAACAGATCAAGGGCTGATTAGGAGGAATTAATTAGCTGCTTAAACAGTCCTTGACTCGCTGCAGCAATTAGCCTCACCTCCCTGCAGTCACGTTCCCTGCGCAGCGGTGCCGCCGATCCAAAGCACGAAACTCCTTCTCTGTGTGCTGCTGTGAGCACCAGGCCAGCCCTGGGTGGGCACATGGCCCTGGGAATGGGTCCTGAACCCACAAGGGCTCCAAAGCCACCCCGTGGGCAGGGCCTGGCGGACAGGCAGGGCTGAGCTGGGCTGTGGGGACTCCTGTGTGCCCACTCCAGTGCCCATCGCTGGCTGGTGATTCCCAACACGGGGCAGACATCGAGGGTCTTCATCCTCCAGCCTCAGGCATTCCCCATCCACCACCTTTTCTATGCTATGAACCACCAGTTCTCAGCTGTGCTCCTCCACTGGGGCCAGCAGATCATCCAGCAGCCTTTATCCCACATGCCATCACCTGCTGTCCCTTTGGTGGGGTGGGAGCATCACCCCTCACCTCTGCAAGCACTAAACCATGGAAAGCTGACACTGCAGAGCTGGAGGCTGAGCCATCCCCACTGGACACTGCCCTGGAGGAGAAGCTGGCACTTGGAGTGACCAGGAGACCACCAGCCTCAGCTCTGGGCCCCTCCTGCCAGCACAGGGCCTTGCAGGAGCTGGTCACAGCTGCCACTCTCCTGCCAGCATCCCAGTGGGATCCACTTTTGCTTAGCTGCTTCCTGCCTGCACCAGGAAAAACTGGCAGCCCTGGAGCACCTGATGCAGAGCCTGAGTTACTTCTCTGAAAGTTTCTCAACTCACAGGCTCTCCATTACAGAGAGCCATGAGATGGTAATGTAGCCTGAAAGCTTTTTAGCAAATGATTAAAGCCTTGTGAAGTTCCCCCACCATGTACTGGAGCAGCAGCTTCCAGTTCATGCAATTAAAACGCTGAACTGATATGAGAAGAGACAAGCACCGTCTCAATAGTTTCATGTGAGCTGCGAGGCAAACCAGGCTGAGGACTGCGTCCCTGGAGCTTGTAAAGGCTTTTTCATGGTAATAACCCAAGAAAATATTCACCCAGAGATGGTTTGATGGCAAGCAACAGGCTCTGGGGACAACAGGTGACAGTCTGTGCCCATGCACGTGGAGCCAGAGCATGGCAGGGACACCTGGCAGAGCCTGGAGGCTCCAAGCACCCTGGTTTGAGGGCTGGCAAGTGTCCCCAGAGATGGGCTGGTTATCCAGGCCTCCCCAGCAAGCTACACCAGTTAAGATTTTCCCCTTTCCCATTCCCTCACTGGTGTGATGGCAGTAACAGTTGTCAGTGAGCCACAGCTGAGCAGCACAGCCCAGCTCCTCCACGTCTGCCAAGGGCTTTCAGTTTGGAAAGGAAGGCGTCTACTTGACGCAAGGAAGATTTTTCCATTGCCTTTCACTGGCTCTGGATGGGGTGTTTATTGTTTATTCCAGCCAAAAGAAACAGGAGTGGGATTTTGGAGAGAAAAGGAGATGTGTGGCCTGGCTGTGCAAGGACACTGAGGTGAGGAACAGCCAGCTGGAACACTGGGGCTGCACACCCAGGTGACAAAGAGCTGCACAGAGGGAAAAGCCACATGTTTGCAGGCTCTCACAATGGAACATGGGGTTTGGAACACGGCGTTTGGAACACACAAAGGGCTTCAAACAAAGGAGAACATCCATGAGCTGAAGAAAAGAACTACCTAGAAGCAGAGAGCAGGGCGGGCTGCTCTCCAAAAACCAAAAAGGTGCGGTGAGATGAGACAGCACGACAAACCCTCACTGCCTACACTGCCCATCACCCAAACCAGAAAGTTAAGAGGATGAAACAAGCTGGAGTCCCTCTTCTACTGAATCTTTCCTCATGAATGCTGCCAGTGAGGAGGTCAACAAGGTCCAGTCTGAGCACTTTGACACAGGGAGAAGAGTAAAGCGACTCCACTTCTTTACAAGTGGAAGGATATTGAAGCAACCCAGCCTGCCTCCACCATGTTAAGCTTAAAAAAAATCCTCTCTGCACCCAGGCCTAGTGAAATTAATTGGACTGAAATGGCACAGGTCACCTCAGCTAACAGCCTTGAAGGTAAAACAAGCCTGCAGGTAAACAGATAAGGGTTTCATAAAGACTAGGTACACTTTACCTCAGAGTTATCCCTCCAGATTACCTCCATACGAGCCTTTACCTTGAATCCACTCATGATAAAGAGTGAGATAAAAAATTTCATTTCTCTAATAGTGTTTATGTGATTTGTCAAAGTAGGATCTCATTAGCTGGCTGCAATGAAAACAAGCCCTTGCTTAGTGTATGCCAAGGCAGCCTGGATCCATCGATGTTCCATGAGCCACATCCTCTCCTCTTCAATAAAAACAAAAATGTCACAGAATATGGGCTGCATTTGCTAGCAATTTCCAACACAAAATCTGAACAGTTTCTCCTCAAATCAAAGTGCTCATGATTTATGTCCAAAGAGCTGGAAGCTGAAGGCAGGTGATTTCAATAACCCAGAACAAGCTGTGTTAATTAATTCTGAGAGTGGGCATGGGGAGCCCTTATGAGCAGCTCCCTAAGAGTGAAGGGCGATGTGCTCCTGCCACGGGGAATCAGGCTGCACAGCCCAGCCCGACTTTCCCAGCCAGAAAATCCCATGGAAAAGCTATTTGTGAAATAATGATTTCTCCAGAGTGCAGCACGAGATGGGGAAGGACCTTTCCAGTCCCAGCCTGGGACGTGGAAGGGATGGCCCAACAGTGGGAGGGACACGAGCTGCATGGGGGAATGGGGAGCAGCTGGAACACAGCCAGCTCTTCTAAACCACAAATGCAACCAAATAAAATAATCTCCTGAGGTTAGGGAAAGGCAGAAGCTGCCCCTGCACAAATATGTGGGGCTCTGCTGGAGCTCAGAGGGAAGGTAAGTGCTGCCAGATGAGCATCTCGTGAGCAGGACGAGGAAGTATTTTGCCAGATTTCTTTTCATCTTCCATGCCCAGATGACTTGGCCCACACACAGCTTCCTACTGCACACAGTTCCCATCCAGAAAACCACAAGCCTTGTATTTTCACACATTTCTCTGAAGCTCAGAGTGTTTTCCTTGGGGCAAACAGATTGGAAACAGGCAGCCCATAGCAGGCACTTCCATAAACAAACCAGAAGCAAAGGTGTATGCCAGTCTCTTGAGTGACTGAGAACATTCTGCCCACCTCACATCCTGTATTTGCATGGGTTTTTTTCCTGTTGCTCGTACTCATGCAGCCCTAAATAAAGCAAAGCTGAGGAAGTGCCTGAAGTGCTCTACACAGCTGCTTTCACTGAACCAGGCTGTCTACCCAACAGACCCATTTTCAAACAAAGCGATCCAACAATAGCACTGACGATGTTTGAATTGGCACGGATTTAGGAAGACAAGCTCTTTGCTGCACCACACTGTCAGCAAGCACTCAGTACAAATGCCACGTTACAAGATAAACATCTCTCCTTCTCTCTTTTTTTCTTTCTTTTTTTTTTAAGATTCCCCTTTTACTTTTGCACCTCCATTCACTTGTGTTATTTCCAAATGAGGACCTGGATCCCAATGGATCCAGTGCTGAGGTCAAGTCCCTCTGAATTCATTTCAGTGCCTTGGCTTTGGTTTTAAATGTGGGGATAAAGCTTTATCTGTGTCAGAAAGCATCTATTCTGCTCTTCAAAGCTTTCCAGTGCTGCTGCAAACCTCTGGTTCCAGTTGCTATCGCCGTTGCAAATAAGGTCAGCCTGATTAAAAAACAGTTATTCCAGGTGGAGTGAAAATGGTCAATCTTCAGTCAGTGCATGCTATGTAAGAAATATCCTGTTCCTGAACTGAAACAAGCCTTCACAGGCTCCAGGTAAAAGGAGATTGAGGTCACCTAACAAGTGACATTATTGCAGCCTCTGATTCATTGCAAAGAGACTGTGTAAAGCTATACTGGAGATGTCAGCTAAATCAGGTGTTTCTTTCTCTCCTGTATGACCTGTATTTATTTGCAGATGCAGGTTCAGGTACCACTGTGAGCAGCCAGTGTCCCCAGCCAGCCCAACCTGCACTGCCTGCAGCCGAAAACTGAGGCTGGATACTGCAATATTTCAATTCAGGCAATTACTCAAGGAGCTGAGGCCCATGGGAGTGAAAATACTCTGGCTCTGTTGTCTTAAAGATTAAATCAGAAGCTCCAATTCACCCAATGTATGAGTAAGAAGGAGCTGGCAGGAGAGAAGGGGATGGAGAAAGGCTGTGGGTGACAGCAGGAGCAGCCTCTCGAGACACAGACACAGCAGCACACAAGCACCCAGCCCCACATGGAGGAAGATAAAGCAGCTGAGCCATCCCAGCACTGGATCCTGTGTTTGATGTGAAGGTTTTCAGGCCTGGGCATCTTCTTTGCAGTTTGCTCTCGCTAATAGGTTTGCTTGGATTCCAGCTCAGCCCAGCTCATTAGCCACACCGCCGAATCCCACACTAATTCTGCATCCCTTCTACTGCTACAGATAAATAATAAAATTGCCTCCACGCAGGGGTTGTTTTCTTCCTCTCTCCCCCCCTAATGCAGGTCTGGTAGCATCTCATGTATCTGTTAATGAAGTCCATGATATCCAGAGTTTCTCAGCAAGTAAAAATTACAATCATTAGCCAGTGAGTGATGAGAGACAAAAACACCATTTCTGCCCGGGCTGGCAGTAACAGTACAGCAAGTCCACGTCCTGGAGAGCTGAGCCTTGCTCTCCTGTCATGTGGTACCCAATGTTCTTCATTAGCACCTCTCCCTAATAGAGCAAGGCAGCGTCCTGCGGCAGGTCACAATTACACACAACAATTAATTCAGGGAGAAACAATGACAAGGCACTGCAGAGGAACACTTTGCAGCAGGGTGGTAAAAAGATGAAGTGGAAGAGGAATAGGAACATTTTAAAGCCCTGCCTGAAACCCAAAACAAGTGACAGCACAGTAGAGGATGCATGGCTGGTTTCCTTGTACATGAATTCGTAATTTTTGTTTTAAATAGAAGAGAAACACAACCATTACTCTTTTGGTCACAATACCCCAGTGACCAGGATCAGCAGGCTCAGACCAGGACTTCTTGTGCTATTTGCAAACAACACACAAAGCCGACTCAGCTTCTCCCAGAGCTGCAGCCACTCTCTTGCTGCCCTTTTGTGAAATTAGGGTTTAATTCTCTGGAATAAGTCTGCTAATAAGGAGTCCCAACACACCCATCCTCTGGACAGCGTGTACCCGCTCATCGTTCCCCCAGGAGCCGTGATGGGAGGGGGACAGAGAAGGGGGGAGGAAAAAATAAATCCACCTCTGAGAGCACAAAATGCAAGAGAAATCCAATACTCCTTCACAGAGGAGTGAGAGGTTGTTGGAATAGAGGTACTGGTTGCACTGGCCATGCTCAGCAAAGCACTGATTTCGTCTGGAAGGGCCCCCTGTCCTCTCCAGATCATGTTCCACGCTCCGTGTTAAGCCTCCCCTGGGAACATTTCCCACTGAGGACACGCATGTTTGCGATGCTGCCGTGGTGCCAGCAACAATAGAGAGGGACAATGTGATCTTTATGTAACGGGGGCTCTGTTCCCCTCTGCCCAGGGATGAGATGTTCAACACACGGGCACAACAAGTAATAACAACCTGAAGGGTTAAACACAACCACTGGACCCCTCGGTGTCAGCACTGGGGTTCCCCTGGGTGTGGATGGGTGTAACCACGTGCCCCATGGTATTTGTTCATCTGTTCAATGCAAGAAAAGTAACCCAAAAGCCGAGTGAATACCCAGTCATCCTCAGATCCTGTGATCTGATCCCAGGGGAGCTCCTTTCCCCTCCTGCAGCCTCAAAGCCCAGCGCTGGGATACAGATACCATCCCTGCATTCAGCGCTCAAAGATTCTCACAGCCTTTTGCTCCACACATTTCTACTAGAGGACTGCACAGAGGTGGAGGATAGAGGGCTGAGAAAGTCCTTCCAGATATGGATCTACTCACATCCCACACCGGTGACCAAAGCTTAATGGATACAGGAAGAAAAGTAATGCTCCTCTGTTGAGCAACGCACTTGCTTTGGCTTCCGAGAACATCAGTCTCTGGAAAATGATTGTATGACAAAATCTCAAAATGAAACTAATTCAGTGCTGCTCTCCAGCCTTGGGAATGAAATGAGTAAGTCTGCAGTCATTACAACAATGTCCTGGTAAAAATAAACAGGAAAGGGCACTTAGTAGGAATGCTTCATAGTTAAAAATACAGTATCTCATGTGAGGTCATTCTGTTTTTTATAGGAACAGGCATGTGTGCCTCAAAGTGATGAGATTTGGTATTATTTCCTGTTGTGGATGGGCACCTCAGTCACAGACAGATGGACAAGGTTCTCTTCCCCAGTCCAAAACCCTACCTGGGATGATGCAGATTGAGCATCTGCTATTGGGCTGACAGCTCTGAGAGAACAGGCAGGAATTGGAACACCTGACTACATGGGGGGATTTGGGGTCTGTCTTCACTCAGCAAGACTGACAAGGAGGATGACCAACTTTTTCAGTCTAAAAGGTACAAAGACAATGTTCAAGCCAGAGGTGGGCACACTGAGCAGCAGACAGGCACGGAGATGATGCTGGACAAAGGACAGGAGGCAAGAAAAGTGGGCAGAAGAAGTACTGTAAAGGATCATAAAAGCTGCATGTACACTTTCCTTCACAGAAAATGTCTTTGTGCTTTTATGGCAAGGAGCTGCTACAATTACAGCTTCTCTTATAAGTGAAGCAGAAACCAGATAACGAGCAAACCTCCCACCACACAAAGGAGGTGACGAAGGCGTTCTGGGAGCCCTGACGGTCAGGCTTTCCTGCAACAGCCAAAAGCATAGAAGATTGCTAAAAACCATCTCCATTTCACCCTTTTCAGGGCTGTGAGCTGTTCACAGCCTTTTTCTTTCCCAAAGTATAAAAAGGATCGCACCAAAAATGTACTGACACAGATAGCAAGTGAAAACCCTTCAGCCAGACAAAGCAGAGCTTGCACATGCAGACCTGCAGAATGAGCCCGTGACTGCCTCATCCCTGGTATGGGGAAGAAAAAAGAAGGAACAAAAAAGAGATTTCACAAAGGAAAAATCCAAGATATTGTCCAATCCATGTGAGTTTCTGCTTCATCATAGAGGTTCATGATTTCAATGACACATGGGAAAATCAGGAGCTCCCACCAGTCCTCCTCTCCTTGACCTCAATGTCCACTGGATGAACAGGGCAGTTTGATGAAGTCATGCACAGGTGTAAAAGGCTGGAGCTTCCAGATTTTCTGGAAACCAAATTTTTAATTTCCTAAGAAAATGGGAGCAAGCACAGAAGTTCAGATGGCTTGGTATGGAAAAGGAAAATTCAGGCAGCAGTTCCACAGCCCTTCCCCTGGGTTGGGGTCACCCTCCAAAATCAAAACCCCTTGTTCTGTACAGCCAGTGCACTGCTCCTCTGCCACATATCAACCAGCCCAGGCACACTCTTGTGTCCACAGCTCATGTCCTCTATCAACAAAATACATCAGCACCAGCTTCCAACAATCAACTGTTTCCCCCTGGACTTGTTCTCAGGGGTTTTAAAGCTTTGTCAGGATCCCTTAGGAAGGGGAATGTAAGGCAGGCAGCCTGGGAGGCTGCACATACTTGTCTGCTTTAACTAAGATGAGGCTCCTAATATTTACAAGGAACCAATGTCCAACAAGCACTGCTGTGATCAGGCTGCTGAAGTATCTGGTGCCACACTCAGGAGAGCAGGGATGTGGGATGCTCCTGCCAAGAACCATTTCCAGTTGCACATATCACTGAGGTCATTATAGAGGTGGAAAATACATGGAGGTTTTTGCTTTAGTGATTTACTGATCTACTTTCCCGTCCATTTGCTGCTGCCATGTGAGCAACTGGAGATGGGTCCCCTCGGAGTTCATCCAGGGGGGAAAAAATAGGGAAAATGAGGTGGTGTTTTCTTGCCACAAGCCAAAGCCAGCACCCCCACCATAAAACCCCAAGGCCTCCCTCCCCACCATGAGTCTCCAGACATGCAGAAGATGCAGCTGCATCGTGATGGAAGTGCAGCAGCGGGGCTTACGGAAATAACCTCCCAAGAGCACCCAGAACACTGCGTGTCTGCATTTCTTCATCAAAACCCTATTTTGGGAGATCCCATCCTTCTGGGAACTGGGCAGGCTTCTGCTAAACAGCCTGTGCCATAGCACAGCTGGAATGTACATCTGTGATTGTGGCAGGCCCCTGCCCAGCCCCTGGATCACTGACATTCCAGGGGTGGCAGTGGGTTTCTCTCCTCGGGGCTCCAGCAGCTCCCAGTCCCCAGGCTATGCACAAACACTGCCAAATCCCAGGGCCAAGCAGGAGGAGCTGCCTCTTCCACACCTCCTGGTCTGGGTAGATAAAACCACTTTCTTTTTTGCTTCCAGCTGCACCTTTTCCCTTGTCCTGGTGGTCACAGACTCTCATGAGCAGCACCTCATCAGCACGTGAGAAGGCTTAGCAGCAGGATGGCAGGAGAGGGATGGAGTGGGATGGAGAAGAAAGGGCCTGTTCCAGTTTCCAGGGTCTACAGATAATCCTCTGATCCATATGGAAACAAGGCTCTTGGCTTAAATTATTTTTTTTTCATCTTTTGTGTGTGTGCTGACTTACTCCAGCAGGGCTGCCAGCAGCCTGCAGTTTATTTTTAAAATACTAAACAAGAGAAGTCCAGTATATACAACAAAGACCATGGGTTTTCAGAGAAGCACTCTGCAGATGCTAAAAAAAGGAGGTTGCTTATCGGGTCAGCTGTGAGGTGAGAGGCAGATTCTGACCTTGGTTTTGAGAAATGCTGAGCAGGCACGTCGCACACCAGCTGGATCCCAAATTCACTCTAGGAACAGGCACAGAAATTGCTCAGCTTCCCAAGCACAGCCTGCCTTGGCAGGTACCCGTGCACGGTGGGTGGGCAGATGCTGGAATGACTGTCACCACCTCACCCAGAGCCCTGAGACCGTGCCCAGCTCAACACACAGACAAAAAAATCTCAGCTCACAGCTGCCTGTCCAGGCTGGGCTCCACAACACCCCCAGCACAGGCAGCTCAGCCTGCAGGGACATCATCAAAATATATTGCACAGCTTCTTCGAGAGGATTTAGATGAAAACACCACCGCTTCCAGCTGTGAGGCTGTGGGAGCAGTGCTGGGACGAAGGATGTGGCTCTCCCTCAAGGTGACAGCGCTCCTAATTGTGCCGCTCCAGCCGGCACGCCGGAGGGTGCGACCCAGTTTTGGTGCTCGTTATGTGGCTGGCAGCTGTGCCAACACACTGGAAAAGCTAAATTTAGGAGACAAACAGTCCTGGTGTTACACACCCAGGCAGGACTGGCTCTGTTACGAGAGCTGGAGAATCGATGCCATCCGCTTCCACGCGTTACAGCGGCGCTGCGAAACCCTCGCTGCCGGAGTGAAAGCGTTACCAAGTCACTTGGAATAAAATTGCCACTAAATGCTATTTGGGAGATGGGAAAAAAAAAAGGCAAATCCTCACTCTTTCTCAGCTATTGTAGGAAATGAAAATGGCTATTGCTGCCTGGTAGAGAGTCCAATTATGAATAATGTGCGTTCTCTCCCTGCACAAAGGATGAAAAGCATCAGAGCTGGTGGTGACATTTTAAGACCGGAGATGTAAGAGCGGATCTGAGCCTCGTTGCAAGCCCAGCTTTACCCCAATAAAGAAACACTTTCTGCAGTCAATTGCCTTGCAGCGTAGCTTGAAGCCCCGCTATTGATCTAGCATCTGTTATAAGCAGATAATCATCGCCACTGTGCCATGGCTTATATGATGGGGTCTAAAAGCACTTTCCAGAAGCTGGTTGAGGGCTGTTTTCTGCTCTCCCCTGCAGCTGTAGGAAGGCAGAGGTTTGTGGGGGAGCCCACAAAAGTCTCACAAGTTGACAGAATTTGAAGACCAGAAAAAAAATATTTAATCATCCCAACTCATTCATCTCCCAATCCTGTAAACTTCAGGCAACTGAAGCGCACTCCCTGCAAGGCTCTGCTGCCATCCCAGCCCCTCACACAGTTATTTTATACCCTGAAATTTCCTTTCCCCAGTGAGGTGCTGACACACCACCATCAAGCCACAGCTCAATCTTTTCCTTCTCTAAGAGGCAGCGAGAGCTGCTGAAATCTCCCAAGAAGTGGTCAGAGGTAGGTGAAATCAGACTGCCAGTGCCTGCAATCTCCCCCCTCCCTTCCAGTGCAAACACTTCTTACCCACTAGGCAGATTCCTTCAGTCTCCAAAGAAGGAGAAAAGGATGGGAAATTAAAAATAAATGAACCAAGAGATACACATCCATCAGGAGCCAGGCGTTGTCAGCCCAGGTCCCTGAGCAACTGCTTCTTTAATCAAAACCTCATGCAGCTTAAACGCTTGACAGAAGTCTAGAACAGAGATTGTGTTACCCTGAACAGCAAAAGCTGCAACCTTGAAAAATAAAATCACTGTCTGATGGGGTCTATTTCTTTAAAATCACACTAAATTATGCCAAGCCTGTTCCTAGCTGTGACATTTGAGGTTTCACCCTGCAGATTCCTGTGAGACACACGGGTGTCTCAAGAGGATGACCGGAGGTGATGGGAGGAGTGAGCTCTGGGGCGCCAGCTGAAGATGAGCCATTTCTAAATTGGTCCATGACGCCAGACCTAAATTTTTAAGAGGCTCAAATCAAGAAAAGATTGCTGATGGATGCACTCCCCACTTAAAACTCACTTGCGTGGTGATGGACGTCAGACTGCCGGCCTCATGGCTATGCCTGGCTGCTACTGAGAGGGACAGAAACCTTCCAGCTTTCTAGAAAGTCCTCGTGTGCCAAGGCTCAGCCAGCTCTTTAGAGCCTCCTGCATGCAGGTTATCTGCCTCTCTTGGTTTGAAAATGTTTGTCCCTGAGGAGTTTTCATTTAATGCCTTCCTTGGTTACCAAGGGATGAGAAGTTTCTCCCATCGTTCTGCGGCTTTCCAAACACAGATGGGATTTATTGAAGTTCCTGCTGCTCTGGCCTCATTAACATTTTATGGCACAGTTCCAGAGATGTGCCTGCTCCTTGCTGGGTGCCCCTCTACAGCCCCATGGTGGCTCAGCTCTCCTGGCTGCACTGAATATCCCTGGGGAGTTTTTAAGTGATTCAATTCCCAAAACAGCTCCCCTGCTTCCTTTTGAGAGTTCATCTGCACCCTGCCTCCTGTGGGACCACAGCTCCCAGCAGCTCCTCTCTTAACAGACAAGGTGGGTGGGAAAGCAGAGACAGCACGAGCAGGAGAGAGGAAAAAATATGGGAAAAACTAGAGAATAGTGCAGGAACACATTCAGGCTGTGCCATGGACAATATAACCTGTCCAGGGACAGGCAGGATTTCAACTGGCTTGAAGGGGGTGGAAGTAGAAGAGGGGGTGCGAGCCCAGGGTTTGGTGAGGATATGCAGTAGGTGGCCCTGGGGAGACATTGCCAGCACCCTCCAGCACATGCCTGCAGGGAGGAAGGTAGGAATTTCAAGTCCTGAGACCTTCTGAAAGAGCTTTTCTCCCCTGTAGAGAACAGGAGGGAGCATCAGCACAGCTCAGCTGGAGTCTGCAAATTGCCCCATTTAGGCTCTGGTCCTCAAAATTGCTCTTACCCAAAGTACATTCACTGACCTGACAAGCATCACGTTTTTCTCTGGAGGCCACACTCCTCCACAGCCTCCAGGGCTTGTGCTTCATCCCCAAACTCTATTTTGTCCCAGAGAAATATGCCTGGTTGTGCTTCTCCATGATCCAAGCACTAAGAAGCCAGGGTTTCCCCACCACATTTTTATTCAGAGGCACAGCACAGCAAGGACAACCCAGCACAAACTTTGGAAGAGGCAGACCTGGCTGGAGTTCAGCAGAAAGAGGGAATTAAGACACTGAACTAAATCAATACATCACCACCCAATTTCTATCCAAATCAGGAATTTCATGCACAGGAGAGATTTTGACCAGCATCCCACATCAGTTATTGAGCAGAGAGAGCAAAGAGTGCTTGGCATTGCGCAGAATTCCAGACTTTACACTGAAGCTCTTGGAAACCCAGAGTAATTCAGATTCAGAAGCAATCTCAGCTGCTGGGAAGGAACTCAAACAGCCAAGGACAGAGAGTGTCTGTGCAGAGATGTAGGGAAAGAAAGAAGAGCTGCTGGCTGGGTGCAGGGAGGGGACAATGATCACATGGATAAAAGGATGGGGAGGAGGTAAAGGAAGCAGGTCAGAGAAAATCCAAGGATAGCCAGGGCCACTCTTGCTGAAATGTAAGTGGGGGCTTGTTTAGGGCTGCAGTACCCACAGTCTTCCAGCACTGCCTGGTGTGAGGCACACACTGGGACTAAAAACACCAGGGAGATGCTCGGGGGCTTGAGCGGAGCAAGGATGGAGGCACGAGGACTGCAAGATCCTCCCAGCCCGTTCCAGCCAGGGAAACACAGAATTCCACACTCAGAGCTTTCCCCAAGAGCCAGCTCAGGCTGCTCACTCAAACCTCCTGCTCCCAGGCACAGTCCTGCACGTCTGGCTTGGAGTGCCACCTGCTGCCAACCGTGCCGCTCTCCAGTCCCTGCGAGGGGACAACAGCAGCACAGAACAACAAACTTCTGCTCTTACATCAGCTTTCCCTGTGCTTTAACAGCAGCCAAGCGCCTGCTCCAAAAAGCAACATTATTTCCCAAGCTGCAGGCATCCCACTAGTTGCAGGCATAGCAGCAGATGCTAATAAAAGAACTTTTTTTCTTTGCCTTTCATGCAGTTTCTCGCTGGAGCCAGTCTCTCCCCCCAGAGACCACATCCTGAATCTTCTTGCTCACTGATTCTTTATGCTAAATGATGACTCCACAGTCGAAATAATGTGGCATATTCCAGCTCGCATTTCAGACACCGTGAGACTTTTTAATAACGAGTTGCATGAAAAATTAGGGAGGCTGCAACAAAGAGCTCCGACAGAGGTTTCCAAAGTGACTCACAGCCACAGAGTAGATCCTCCCTTTTCCAAAGCCCAGTGTGAGACAATTTCAAGAGCCCCCGCACTCAGAGAGAGAGGAGTCCTCCCCCTCTGGAAAATAAGGCCTTTCTAAGGAGAATTCTCCAGGGAGAGAAACCCTGCAAGGAGGTTTGGCAGGCAGATTTGGGAATCATGGCTGAGATGACATCCCATTCCCAGGAGCGCTCGCAGGGATGTTTCACTCCACGCCTCAGCTGTGCTGCTGAGGGTGCTGCAGGGTGGGAGTCACCTTGTCCTGCAGCCAGCCTGGGCTTCCTGCTCGGCACATTGGCTCTGAAATGCTCCACAACACAGCTACCAGCAATGACTCCTGCTGGTTTTGCAAGAAGGCAGTGAACCCAGCAGTAACAGGCAGTGGGGGTTTCTCCAGCCTTGGCTCCCAAAGCACTGTGGCACCCACAGCAAACATCACCCATGCACAGGTATCCTGCTCCTCCCAGGGCTGGCTTGCTGCCAGCCCTGCAGCTCTCTGCCAGGCTTTGCAGCATGATGGAGGAGGAATTTTTTCAGGCCAACTTTTGGCTGACTGTTTTTGCTTCCTGCCATCCACACGAACAGCTGCCAACGCATTTCAAGGGGAAGCAGCAGGCAACATATCCAGTGCAGTCACCCTGATGGGGATTAATGCCATTCATGCTCAGTCCCAGTAGTGAGCAGTGCCTGGCTGCTGGGTGGGACATGTGGCTGAAGAATGGGTTTCATTGCTCTGCTCCCTTTCCCAAGCTCAGCTCCCAATTCGTTCTGGATTCTGTGCTGGCTTCCACCTTCACCTTCTCTGTGACAGCCCTCACAGTCACCCTCAGCCCCAGGAGCTCCAGCACAGCTCCCTGATCACCCACTCCTAAGGTCTAGCTGAGCACAGTTCCCCCCACTCAGCCCAGCAGACTTCCCAAGAGAGGTTTTTCCTCCCAAAGGAAGCTGGGAAAGGAAGGCTGAGAGTAAAGGAGCTGGCACAAAGGCAGTTCTTACCACATTCCAGAAGAGAGGGTTGAAGGCGATTGAGAGGACAGCCACAATGAAACCAGTGTCAGTCACATCCACATAGCCAAAGAGCCACACCATGGCTGCCACATCCACCTGTGGAAGAAGGGATGGTTACTGGAGTGCAGGATCCCACAGGGACATTTCACCTCAAACCAAACCCACCAGCTGCCCCAAGGGTCGATGAACCTTTTACTAGCTCTAAACAGTGTGTTGTTACAGTTTGCAAAGCGCTATGTCAGGGTACAAAGCCCAAAAGAAGGATAGGGGCTTCTCCAAGCTGTGTCCCCAAACCTCAGGGGCACTGGGCTCTCTGGGATGCCCAAAAGGACAGAGGGATAGAGGTGACACTGCTGCTCTGAGGACAAGCACCAGCCCTCAGCTGTCAGCTCATGAGTGTTTTAGGAGAGGAAGCACCATTCCACAGCATCTCAGCTCATCAGGACTGTCCCAGGGATGCCTGGTCTGCACGGAACCCCCTGGCAATGAACTGTGTCAGCTTCAAACTTGTCTCCCATAAAATCAGAGTGATGCAAACCCCTCCACAGCAAGGGGGAATGCATTTGCACTATAAGGAGCTGCAAAAGAATTTCCTGTCTTAATGACAACAACAAAACCCCTTAAAACTTGCTGTTCTCCTTTTAAGAAAGAGAGATTTTTCCCAAGACGGCTCCCTGACATTGTCAGCATTTTTACGTGCAGTAAGCCATGCTGCTTCTCCCTCTTCACTCCCTCTCCTTGTACTGGTATTTGGATGAAAAACAGCCAGTATCTTTTTTTTTTTGGTCAAAACCTTTGAAAACAAAAATCAAAACAGCCCAGCCCTCACTTGAAACAAAACCAAGACAACACCGAGGCGTGGAAGGTTTTTGCTTCCCCAACACAGCTGTGTTTGCAAGTCCTTTGGATGCCAGGGGACAGGCACTGCTCAAAAAGTTACCGGCTCCACCTTGCCTGTCCAGGAGAGAAATTCCCACTGGCTCCTCACAGGCTCTTGGAAAGAACCAGAGCCACAGTGTCATCTGTGGAACAGGGCTGGTAAACCCAGCACCTCTCCTAGCCCAGAGAAACAGCTGTGGGAACAGCTCCCATGCTGGTCCAGGGCATATCCAGTCACTCCAAGCACCTCCTGCCCAGCCATGACTGCCCGAGGTGCAAAGTGCAGGAGCAAAGACTGTACAGCCCTGGGGAAAGGGAGGATCCACGCAGGAATCCACAGCTGCCCTCAAAACCACCACTGCCACAGATCCTCCAGGCTCCTTCATCCAAGCCCTGGGGACATGGGTGCTGGCAGGGAACAACAGGAACAGCCCCCATGGTCTGATCCAGACCCATTTCCCCCTATTCCCACCCTCCACAGCCTCTCTCCTTCACCCCCGAGCAGCCCTTCCCCACCAGACCTCATCCCTCCGAACTGTCAAGCCACAACCCAAGCTGCTGCTGGCAGCGGGGCCGAACTGTCTAATCCCGCTTCAATGGCAATCCCGTGGGACCAGGACAGCTTCTTTCCTCTCGTTTTGTACGGTGCTGAGCACAGTGCTAGCACGGGCTGAACAAAAGCTTCTTGACCTACTAACTCCTGGCAGGCTCCATCGTGAACATCGCACTCACCTTCTTTTTTCCTGCTCAACAAATTCGCGGCTGCCAGCGGGAGGCAGATTGGCCTGTGCCTGGCGTGTGCTTTTCGGGATAAAGGGGGAGCCCTAAAGGGATGAGCTGTCTCTGCGAGCTGCTGGGACAGCCACGTAACAGGCACAGAACATTCAACTTTGCCCCCTCCTCCCCACGGTGGGGGATCAATGACCGTGGCAAGCGGTGCCCGCTTGATCATCAGCCCCAGAGTCAGGGAGGGTGGGAACAGCATGGACAGCTGGGTGACAGCTGCATGGACACCCAGGTGAGAGCTGCATGGGCACCCAGGTGAGAGCTGCATGGACACCCAGGTGAGAGCTGCATGGGCACCCAGGTGAGAGCTGCATGGGCACCCAGGTGAGACATAGATGGACACCCAGGTGAGAGCTGCATGGACAGCCGGGTGACAGCTGCATGGGCACCCGGGTGACAGCTGCATGGGCACCCAGGTGAGAGCTGCATGGGCACCCAGGTGAGACATAGATGGACACCCAGGTGACAGCGGCATGGGCACCTGGGTGAGACATAGATGGGCACCCAGATGACAGCGGCATGGGCACCCAGGTGTTAGCAGCATGGGCACCTGGGTGAGACACAAATGGACACACGGCTGAGAGCTGTAGGCAACTGGGGCACAGCAGCACAGGCAGCTAGATGCAAGCTGCATGGGCATTTGGTTGAGAGCTGTATCGGAACCTGAGTGAGAGATAAATGGATACCTGGGTGAGAGCTGCATGGGCATTTAAAATGAGCTGGTGGCAGCACCCCCGAGCATTCAGTGCCAGTGCAGCCCCTGCATCCTGCTCACACCGTGCCGGCCCGGCTGGGCTGGAACCGGGCTGGGGAGGGCGGTGGGTGCACCTGGGGGAGCGGGGACCGAGTCCTGCCGCACCTACGGGCACAACCCAGGGCGATTCCCAGCGGACCTGCCGAGCCCCGCGGCGGCACCGAGAGGAGCGGGGGATCCATCCCCGGGCTCCCCCCGCTGCCCCAGGCCGGGCCCTCCCCGGGGCCGCCCTCCCGCCCGCGCCCGGCCCGGCCCGGCCCGTCCCGCCGGTACCTGGCCGTAGTCCAGGCCGCCCAGCCCCTCGCAGCACTCCCGCGGGAAGCGCCGGGCCCCGCCCGCCGCCGCCTCCCGCCGCCCCGCGCCCGGCCCGGGCCGCCCCGCCATGGCCGGGTGCCCCCGCCGCGCCCCCGGCCCGGCCCGAGCGCCCCGCCCGCGGTGGCGCTGCCGGGAGCCGCTGCCGGGAGCCGCGGGCCCGCCTTTCCGGGAGGAGCCGGGCCCGGAGCCGCGCCGGGCCCGGGGCCTGTGGGCCGGGGACAGCACTGACCTCCGCTGCGGGTGCGCGATCGTGTCGGGCCGCGGCGGGACCGGGAGCGGCTCCGCGGCCCGGGATGGACTTCGACCCTGGCCCGGGAGCAGCGGGAGCAGCGGGACGGATCCCCGGGGCCGCTCCGGGAGCTGGAGTGCGGCCGGCAGTGGGACGGCCCTGGGGGGAGAGGGACCCAGAACCGAGTGGGCACCGCTGGTGCGGGGGCAGAGACAGGCACTGCCAGCCCCCGTCTGTCCCCTGCCAGCCCCTGCCCGTTCCCTGCCAGCTCCCGTGCCTGCCTCTTGCCGCATCCCTGCCCGTTCCTTTTGCCCAGAGAAACTGTGCCTGCCCCATCCCTGCAAGTGTTCCAGGCCAGGCTGGACTGGGCTTGGAGAAGCCTGGCCTAGTGCAAGGTTTCCAGCCCATGGCTGGGGGTGGAACGAGATGATCTTTAAGGAATGAGATGATCTTTTCCAATCGAAACCATTCTTTGATTCCATGATTCTATGATCCCTGCCCATCCCCTGCCCTGTCCCGGTTCAGTGCTCACACCAGGGCCGGGAGCTGGGAAACAACTGCAGTGGCTCCCTGGCAGGAAATTAAATGTCTCTTGACCAATATTACTCATTGAAGGGCAAAACGTAAAACCACCGAGTCTAAATGTATTTTAAGGACAATTCATTGCAGCCTTCTCCCTTCAGCCAGTGTCGTATATTTTTTTATTGCTGTTATTATTACTACTCATGTTCTTTTTCATCTTCAGTCCTCTCTAGGATATTTCTGCTTGGTGCACCTCATGGGCTGCAGTCCTGGATCTGTCTGGAAAATAGGGTAGTATCTTCCCTGTAGACCCCTGAGGGTCTCTGCTTGTGCAGATCCTGCTTTGCAAGGAAATAAATTTTCTTCAAAAATAAATATGGTGTGAATGAGCTGCAAGTGTCCCTCCCAGAGGTCTCATGGGAGCAGGGAAGGGACAGGATATCCAAGTGCTCGTGTCCTGGCAGGCACCGAAAGTGTGCATGAATGATGGCTCACTTAAAGGCCACCCCAGGAAAATGGCATCTTTGGAGGATACACCTCAGCAGACCCCAGGGATCCCAGTTTGGCACCACGGGAAGCCAGCCTTCCTTAGTTCTGCTGCTGCAAACCCCTCGGTGCTCCAGTACATCCCCAGCTCCCCCCTGCACCATCAGCTCTGGCACTCAGGGTGCTCACAGAGGGCCCAAGGAGCACATTCACGGTGTGAACCGGGCTGGTTTGGGGTGAGGCACACACCGAGGCGCTGTGGGTGGGAGCAGCGTTCCCCATGGATGATCTCCAGCTGCTTCCGGCCTCTTCTCCCCCGCACTGGATAATTTTGCTGTGCCAAGTGTGTAATTATCGCCTCTGCCATCTCCCAGGCTGGGCTGCGGGAGCAGGTGGGAGGATGTTTGTTCTGAATCCCACCAGCTGGGTGCTGGGAGCAGCAGGAAGGGCGACAGGGATGCAGTGGGGGAAGCGATGGTGGCTGGGATGTGTGAGATGCTAACGTCCCTCTCCAGGAGGAATTAGCAGGGACAAACCTCCACACTGTCCTGGCTGCAAGGGAAAGGTGTCCTGGTGATGCCAGTGCTGCCAGCTGGGAAAGGACAAGGATGCTGTGGCACAGTGGGAGGAGGAATGGGTCAGGCTGAGGGATGGATGGTGAGGAGGTGCAGAAGGATGAACTGTCTCACTGGCTCCTCATTCAAGGTCAGCAGCGCTGGGCTGTCATGGAAACGTCTGTCCTGTCACCCAGTGAAGGCACATGCTGCAGAATCCAGTGTCCTGCCACCAGCTCAGTTGTGTTTAGGGCAGCAAATCACACTTGAGCCTCCTTGCCATTTCCACTGCCAAATTCCCTGTCCATGGAAGTTTGTCCATGTAAGAGGGAGAGAAGGCGTTTGTGGCAGTGGGGGCCCCTCCTTTCTGCCCTTCATCCCACCTTAGACACATCCCTGCAGCTGTGAAGGAGACAAAGAGGGCTTTCTGCAAAGGCTGGATTTTATGTGCCCATCCCTCTCCTTCTCCCCATGAATGCCTTTAATCCAGCTCTCCCTTTCTGAGCACCAAACTTAGGAAGAGGACATTACCCTCAGCTTTCCCAAGTCCTTTCTCAGCATGAACTCCCTTAGTGCCCTTTGAAATCCCACCATGGTCCCAAAAGGCCCCTGATAAATACGGAGTTGCATCATGGCAAAGGATGCTGAATGTGTGTTAGCAGGACACTGTGGCTTGGCAAAATTCAGTTTGTTCAGGAGCATTTCAGATTTCAAACACAACCCAGGAAATTCCCCCCATGTGGAAATCTAGGGCAGGGAGTGCTGTTGGGTGGTTTTCCCTTAAAAATGGGACATTGATTGGGAAACTGCAGTCCGGTAACTTCGGCAAAGAGGGACAGCTCTCCTTACAAGACCAGCAAAAAGTTTCCAGGCCAAATGACTGGTTTCCTTGCTGGAAAAATAAAAGACAAGTCTTGTTCCCATTCCTTTTTTTTTTGTCCATGGTCCCCATGTTCAAACCTGCCCTGAAATAAAGCTGATCCCTGTGGGTTTGGCCCTTGCAAACCTGCAAGGGCCTGTGCTGATGGGTCATGGAGATCAAGGACAGATCATTGAAACGTGTGGTGAAAAGCAACAAATAATGCTGGAGCACAGAGCCGAAACCTTGGGGAGAAACAGCAAAATTGCAGCTACTCCTGTGTCCTCCATCAGATAATGTGCTGTCACCAGCAGTGTGATGCTGCAATCCAGATCTGCAATCCTGGTGGAAATCCTCTAGTGTTTGTGCTGGAGGTTAGTTCTATTTATTTTCTGATGAATGATTTACTTGAGTAATTGGCACACAGCTCCCCTATTACAGATCATAAAGAATTAATCACGAGATTTTCAATGCTCCCCTATCAATTTTATTAGGCTTGATTGAGCGCAGTGGATTGGGAGCATATGGTATGTGAGGCAGACTCTGCTCCCAGTTACACCCTGGTTATGCTGAAGACTTGCTCAGCTGCTGATCCCTGTAAATCCAGAGAGACAGCTGCTCCTTTCCTCCTTTCCATGCCCCCACTGTTCCTTGAGTTCCCTTAAATACCCAGGGATACAGAGAACAACCAACACCACCTCCACGTCCCTAAATTCTCCAAACGCCCGAGATGCTCCTAAACTGCAAGCCAAGCTGGGTAGAGGATGCTTTGCTTCCAGCTCGTCCATGTTTCAGCATGAGCCAGAAACTGGAGCCAAATGCTTGGGAGCTCAAGATCTGCCCCTGCGAAGGGGACGTGTCACGGCGTGGGAGGCTTGTCACTGGTGAAAGCTGAGGATGCCTGTGTTGGCGTCAGGGAGTCCTGCCAGCCAGGTTTGCCCACGGGAGATGCTTTCTTGGAAGAATTGGCAAAAAAAAAGTCCTAACACCTGCAGGAGCAGGATGATACATCCCTTCCCCAAACCAGCAGCACAGCGTGATTCCCTGGAGCAGAAACCTTCTTAAAAGCCACATCCCCTGCATGGTTCCCCTCATGCAGAGAACCAGGAAAACCTTCAAAATTTCCATGTGGAAGGCTCACAGTCCTTCCCTTGCTCTTTGCCTGTGGGTGTTGTTACCATGCAGAGTCGTGATTTCAGGGAAGGGGATGGTGCAGGGCCCTGCTCCAGCTTGTGGGCAACGCTCACCTCGGCAAAACTGCTCCCAGTAACATCAGGATCTCAACAGGTACAGGAGAGAACAGGAGCTTCGGGAGTAGATGGAGCTACTTGCATAAGCCCAGCTTATCCTGAGCTAACTCTCCTTGCAAAGCAGCCAGTCTGGCTCAGCTTCAACCCCCATCCCCATCTGCTGCCTCGAGCAGCTGCATTGAAGGGCACTGAGAAGTTATTGCCAGTAACTGTTGGCAGGAGCCAGTGTGGAAACCTCCCTCTGGGAGAGCTGACCTGGGGAGGGAAAATCAGGAATGCAGCAGAGGACAGAGCAGGGTCTGGCTGGTACAGTCAGAGCATTTTGTATACACACGGTCGTGGTTCAGGAGCAGAGCGAGCAGGACTTTGCACAAGGGTCTTGCCCAGCTTCAGTGTGCCCAGTCAATGGGGCTGCCTCTTCTCTGCTCTGCCCCTGCTGCCTGCACCTGAACCAGCTCTCCAAGGCCTTGTTGTGTCCGTGCTTCTGGGTGAACATCCCTCACAAATCCCCCAGGCTCTGGGAATTCCACGCTGACTGCAGGTGAACCTCGTGTGGGAGCTGGGTCTCGCCTGGGTGCTCTGCCCTGGCACAGCCACAGCTCGCCCTGCTTTGAGCCAGGGCATCGTGCCCTTGTCACACTTCGGTGGGGAGAAGCACACAGGGAAGGGGCAGACAGACACAGAGGCATTAAAAGTGCATTTTTCCAGCCTCAGCATTTCCAGGGAGCTCCAGTGCCCCTTCAGAGCCACTCATGTGATGGCACAGTGGGATGGAGCAGGCTCCCTCCAGAGGAAGCCATCCTGTCGGAGCAGCTTCCCAACATCTGCACTCTGAGCCTTGCAGAGATAACATTTAGGGAAGGATTCACACAGCTTCCCTGCTCCCCGAGGCCACCTTCATCACCAGCATGTCTCTAATGAAGCGGAGGCTTTGCTTTCTGGGATCAATGAATCCACCGATCGTGACCTGTCTGCTAAGTGGGAAATCAGGTCTCTCCCTCCCTAAACTCGTCTGAGCTGGGCTCAAACAGCAGGTTCTGTCCCCACGGTTACTCTGTGCCGCTTAATTGCAAACCCCGTGTCTGATTAGAGAGAAGCAGCGAGGGTGTGCAGAGTTACCACGGAGCAGCGGCTGCTTCCCCAGCCTGGGAGATGGCTGCAAAGAAGGAGGACATTTTGAGGCTCCAGGTGGGTGGAAATCACCCAAATTTCCCTTTTCCAAAAGGTCCTGACTCTGCACAGCTGGCTGGAGGGTTTACTGCCAATCTGCTCTCCCCCAAAGCCCTAAATCCCTCCAAAGCACTTTTCACGGGGACAGATGCTTTAAGAGAAGCTGAGGCTTCCCAAAGCAGAAGGCAGCTGAAAAGGTCACTGCTACCATGTTCCCTGGCCCCATGACAGAGGTGGAAACACCCCCATTGCCCCTGGGTGCATTCAAAGAGGCTGAAGAACTTTCCCTAATGCTTCCTGCCCCTCCAGGTCTCCTCTGCACCTACAAACCACCCTGTGCACCCCCAGTGCCTTTGCCTGTAAGGTGGAAAGGGCTGAACCAGCCTCCAAAAAATTCCCTGCACATCAGCATCCCAGGGATAAGGTGCATTGCTCCAGACACATCTAATTAGGGTGTCACGATTAGCTGAGCCATCCAGATGCCCAATGCTCGCTGCAGCATCGAGGAAGGATGGGGTGGATCCATCGTAGGGAGGGGGCTGAGTCACAGCACCAAGCATTCCCTCCGTGGCCATCTCTCATCCCTTGCTCTGCTGGTGCCTGGCTTTTCCCAGGCAATCAGCCTTGCTCTCAGATGTGACCCCCAGGAAGGCTGTGGGGGAGAAAAAGCTCTCATTGAGGACTTGGCAGAGAAAAAAAGCCTGGAAGTGGGGGCTGCTTCTTGCCAGGTGTGATGGCCCCCACAGCAAGTGTCTGATCCCAATGCTCAGTGCCACAGAATGCTGGGCTCAGAACCTTTTCAGAGCAGCAGCCTTTCCATGAGTGATCTCTAAAAGCTGTGGGGACATGCTCTGCCTTCAGGCTGAATCCACATGGAAGACTCTTGGGGAAGGGCTGACTGCAAGGCAGGGACACAAACATATGCTTGTGGGGGACAGGGAAGAGGTTCCATGGGAACACACAGGTCTGAGGAACCACAGAGCCAGCTATAAATACCTCCTCAGAGCATCACTCCCCCTCCTCTTTGAAGTTTTTCTGTTATTTACTTCAAACCCACTCCTGCTGCTGCTATTTTTATATTATCTCTTCTTTCCCCCCTGCTTTTGCATCTGTTTACAAGGTGCATCACAGAAGTGTTTCAAAAGAAAGATGGGAAGATGGTCAGGGGCCCTGGGAAGAAGGTCAGAGACCCCAGGGAGAAGACTGGGGACCCTGAAAAGAAGGTTGGGCACCTCAGGAGGGCAGAGGCTCTCCAGCTGCCAGCATGCTGCTCTCCAGCATCACATCATGGGCAACGCAGAATGTCCCTATGGGAATGATGTGGTGGGTGACCCAAACTGTGGGGAAGGGGCAAATGGGGTCTCCTGCTGCTCTCCAGTGACTCACATCTGTCAGATTTTCAGGAAATTGGTCTCTCTGTGATGCCAAACCCCTGCCAGAGCCAGAGGAATCCAGACAAGCAGCTCAGAAATTAATGAAAGTGGAGACCGTGTGAATAGTCAGACAGAGATGAGCTTAATTCCCTTAAACAAATTAAAAATACATCACTCCTCACCACTGTGAGCCTGGAGCCACAGCAGCAGGAGGGGAGTGTGAGCTGTGAGTGCCTTGGCCCTTGGACCCACCACCAAAACTGAGTAACCAGGATTTCTGCTGTGATCCTCCCATAGCCAGACTGGGAGCTGGGTGCCATTACTGGGTGATAACTCATTTCAACAAAAAGAAACTGCTGGAGCCAACTTTTTGTTTCTCTTCCTTCACCTTTTCAGCCCAAACTGGTCTTTGATTGTATAAAATGACATGAAGCAGTTCTGTGGTTTCCCCACCTAAGCCAGAGCAGACTGTTTACCTTGTTTTAGGTTTAAGATGTTTAATCCCTGTAGTGCTAAAGAAAGATGCTGCCCCCATTCCCTCCTTCATGCATCTCCCCTTCCCACACCCACCTGGAAGCACCAAAATCCAGACATTCCCTTTGCCAGGGTGCCTGCCTGTAGCATCACCCACTTGCCAAGAATTGGGGTATTTTTTCAGATTCCCATAAAGAAGGGAAGCAGCTGGGATGTGGGTCACTGCCCAGGCAGGAGTGTGGGGGCTCCCTGCCAGCCCTGTCTGTTGGGATGGATGTTTGCTGCTGTGGTTTGTTTCTGCTGGTGGAGAGCCCCTGGGACCCTGCTTGGACATTGGCTAACAGGGAGAAATCGAATCCAAAGGTCAGGAAAGGAAGGGGGAGAGGTTAGAGTGAAGCTGGCAGCATGGGGTGGCCCCAGCACCCACTGGCCACAGCAGAGTGTGGGATGTGGGAGGAGGAAAGCCCAACTGGAAGTGTGGCTGGAGCAGGAATGAGGAGGCTTTACCAGCAGATGGGTTTAATGGGGGCTGCCATGAAATCTTCAATATGGGCAAAACTTAAAATCCCCACGGGCTGCTCCTCTCCGAGGTCTGCTCCAGCCCAGATGGGCAGGCATCCAGGGCAGCCTCCTGGCCTGGATTGCAGGGGAGGTCATGGCTGTCCCCATGGGATCTTTGGGCTGGAGCCCAGCGAGGATGGATGCCTGGTGATGGGAAACCAGTTGGGGGCTGCTGGTGGCTCCAAGCCAGGGCATGGGACCCTCCATGGGGGCTCTCTCCCCGCTGCCAAGAATGCTCCAATGGAAAGCAACTGCCCTGGGTTGGGTAAGTCCTGAGTCACTCTGCTGCCCCTGTACCACCAGAGACGCTGCTGCTGGCGCTGACCCTGGTATTCAGCTGCCTCTCCCCTTACCTTGGTGCAGTGCCTTGTCTGGCTTCACTCTGGGGTCAGTGTTGGGCTGAAAACAAATCTTGGCTGCATGGAGAGTGTCCCAAAGCTGATAGGAACACACAGGACAGCCCTGACTGGGCAGAGAAATTCCTTCCACCCCCCTTGTGCCTTCCTTAAAGCCAGGCCTGGCAGTGTGCTCTCCCAAGTGGGGATGGGTGCTCCCCCAGCCATCAGGGACAAGGGCAGCTGTGGGCACAGAGAGGATCCAGCCACTTTCCAGCACTTCAGTGCAGCACCTAAGAGTGCAGTAGGTGCAGGGATGGAGCTCAGGGCTGCAACAGCTGTCAAGGAGCATCTTGGAGTTCCATGATCAGCCCCAAACCTGTCCCTGCTGAGTTCTGGTGCAAGGAAGCTGCCTGCAATCCATCACCTCTCGTGGAGAGGAAAATAGGCTTGGGGGCATGCAGTATGGGTCCAGGGCACGCTCTCTCTGCTTGGCTAAAATGACACTAATTAAGCCCCTTGCAGTGTGTAAAAGCTATTCCTACAGGGCAGACAATTAACCTTGAAACTTGGCTTTTAGTGCTTGGAGGGGAGTGAATTTTTCATCCTGTTATTTCCCCGTGCTATTAAGCTAATCCTGGAGACCGTGAGGGAGAAGCCGTGTGACACGTCTGCAGCTCCCAGCCTTGCCAGGAGCACAGTGTGTAGCCAGCAGCCTCCTGCTCCATCCCTCCATCCTGCTCATATTTTCACCCACGGTCTCCAACAGCATCATCAGCACTGCCGAACGCCAGGAGCCAGGGATGTGACCAAGGGCACACGGCAAGGCTGTGGCATTACATGATTATTATGGTCAGAAGTAAATCCAGCCTCCTCTGAGTGTGCTAGACACAGTGCCAGCCTAGCCTTGACTTTTCAGGGAGTTCCCTCGGAGGGACGACATGTCCCCAGCTCTCCAAGGCTGTGGCTGCTGGCGTGGCATTTCCTTGGCCCAAGCTCTGTGTGAGAAATTCTGTTTTCCTGGAGGAGGAAGGGAAGGATGAGAGAGGTGGAAAAAGGGGGGAAGATTTCATCTGTGAAGGTCAAACCCTGCTGTGGGGCTGGGGATGTCCCTGGGATGCCCTGTGTCCTCCCCAGAGTTCACAGCTTCACTCCCCCCAAGCTCCCCTCTCACCCCCCAAACACAACTAATTAGATAATTACAATGCTGAGCTTGGGGACACTGGGGAGAGGAGCTGGTGGCTTGGTCTGATCCTGCCATCAGCAGAGGGAAAAGTAAGGATGGATCACCCACAAAACCCCCTCCACAGGCTGCCACACAAGCACCAGCACACTTCAGGTATTTAAGCACTGGGAGGGCCCTGAGAAGTGAACAGTGGTGGGAACTGGGGGTCTGTGGGTCCCCCCACTCCAGGAATAAGGATGGAGCATCGTGGTGATGGTGCTGCCAAGGAGCAAGGGAAGGTGTGGAAGATGCCCTGCTCCTGGCAGCAATGGTGCCATGAGTGCATAAACCCGCTTTTGGATGCCAGAAAATACAGGAGAAATTTCCTTCAGGAAGGTTTTCCCTGTCTTCAGCAGCCCCTTTCGCACTGGTGGGACCTGCAGACCCTCACACCTATCTGAGCATCGCCTGCTCTGAGTCTCACCCCAAAAGAGCAGCAAACCTCCTACCTGAGCACTCCCCTGGCAGCTTTTTCCAGCTCTAATTGGCCTTTCCATGGCAGCAGGGGAGGCTGCAGCACCCCTCAAGGAGCCATTTTCCATGTGGGAGCTGTTTCTCTGCAATGGCCTGGTTTTAAACTGCTCTCCTCTTTTTTTCTTGAGGGGGTGGTACATTATGGAGGCTGGATAAAGTGACGGAAGGGAGAGCTGTGCTGTAAAAGCCAGTCTGCTGCTAAAGCTGGTGAAAAAACGGATGCTGCAAAGTGCCTTTGCAGTTGTTTAGTCATTTGTTAGCCTGGCTGAGGGGTGATTTGTGTGGCCAAGCACCAGCTGCAGAACATCATGTAGGGAAAAATGCCCTGAGTGTGTGCAGAGACCAGAGGAAGGATCAGGAAAGGAGGAGGAGAGTACTGAGAGATTCTTTTTCTTTCTAGGTGGTGTTTTTGGCTTGTCTGCCTCACTGTCCCTTTTACAAAATAACGCTCATCTTCTCCAGGGCTCCCATGGAGGCAAATTCAGCTCCAGTTGCCTCACAGCTCTTCCCTCCCCAAGAACCTTGCCCATGGAAGTCACTTCTCCTGCTGCCCTGTTGTTTCTCACATTAGCTTTAATAAAAAAATGGGAGTAAGTGCCTGGGGCAGCAGATGGGACTGGCTTCTCCTTCCTGCTGCAAATCACAGAGGAGGTTTTACCTTCCTGAGATGAAGCTCTTGGAGCACTGATCCTGCTGGAGTCAGCCACAGAAGGACAGCACAGCTGGCTGCCAGTGCCTTCACTGCCCATCACTGCATCCCTCTCTCCAGGAGGAGAAGCCAAACCAGCCTCCTGCACCTCTCCTGCAGAACTGGCCAGGTTCTAATAGGATTTCTAAATCACGGCTGAGCTTTGGAGCGTCCTTCTGCTGGCATAAATCAGCGTGGCTGGAATCGCTGGTGCTGGGCTGATTTACACCAGGGAGGTGCGGGGGGAGATGCTGGAGGGTTCATCTGAGTGTCCCTGTCCTCTGAGCAGTGGCAGGAGGCCACAAATCATCTGGCAGCCATGGAAATAAATCAGCAGCCTGAGACTGGCCATGGGGGTGAGGCATGTGAGCACAAAGGGGTGCCAAGGTGGATGTGGGAATGAGTTTTAAAACAGAACAGAACAGAACAGAACAGAACAGAACAGAATAGAATAGAATAGAATAGAATAGAATAGAATAGAATAGAATAGAATAGAATAGAATAGAATAGAATAGAATAGAATAGAATAGAATAGAATAGAATAGAATAGAATAGAATAGAATAGAATAGAATAGAATTAGAACAATTTCAGCTGGAAAGGACCTACAATAATCCTCTGGTCCCACTGCCTGACCACTTCAGGGCTGACCAAAAGCTAAAGCATATTATTAAAGCATTTTCCAAATGCTTCTCAAGCAGGCTTGGGACATTGAAGGAAGGGCTTGTCCACTTATTCCAGGGCTTGACCACTCTCTCCAGAAAGAAAGAATTTCAAATATCCAGTCTAATATCCCCCACTCCCCACCCCCTCAACACAACTCTGCACCATTCAGAAGCTGGACTTGCTGATCTTGGAGATCTTTTCCAACTTCAATGATTCTACGATTCATTCCCACACATCCCATTGCTTGATCCCAGGGAAAAGAGGACTCTTTGGAGACCTCCCAGGCCTGCTGGAGGCTGGGTTTCTCCAGGATTTTGGGACATATCTTGTTTATCTAACAGGAGAAGGAGCCTTCCGGAGCGTGGGCGGTGCAGGACAGGGTGGGCAGGCACCGCGCTCAGCCCGGGGCTGTTTCCATCGGGCGGATGGTTCCGAGCTGCTGCTCGCTCCAGAACTGGAAGGGATAAATGTGGAGTGGAACGTGTGCCAGCCGACTCAGCTGCGATAAACCCGGTGTGAGCGCTGGGCTGTGACAAAGCAGCGGCACCGAGAGGCTCACACAGATTTGTCGGGGCTGGATGGGACCCGGGAGCTGCCAGGAGCCACCACGTCCCTGGCTGAGCATCAGCTGTACCTGCACTGCTCCCCAGCCCCGGGGGAAAAAAAACACCTGCAGCTTTGCAGGCTGTGGTGCACGTAAATTTACAGCCTGCTGTGTCTCGCTGAAAAAAGGCTGAGTTAGATTAGATATAAAGGGGTGATATTTTTAGGGTGAGGGTGGTAGAACGCTGGCAGAGGTTGCCGAGTGAATCTGTGGGTGCCCCATTCATGCTCAGGTTGGACAGGGCTCTGAGGAACCTTCTCTACTTAGAGATGTCCCTGCTTATTGCAGGGGGCTGGAGTATGTGACCTTTTAAAGGTCCTTGCCAACCTAAACCAGTGTAGAATTCTTTTTTATAAAGTCCATGTAGGACTGTACCGCCTGAACGTGCTGAGGTGGATCAGGACTGGGGAACTCCTGACCTCACACACAGAATTTTGTGTCCTGATGGTTCAAGACAGGCTGTGGGACCAGCTCAGTGTGGGAGAGAGGGTTCCTGCTCTGCACAGGGGCATCTTGGCAAACCGGGTGTGATTCCCAAGGTTAAAATTTGTCATTGTGCCAAGGACAATGCCTGGAAGGGAGCAGGGGCTGCCCTGTGTCATGCTGCCTGTTTCTTTGATCTCCCACGCTGGTTTGAACTGCTGCCTTCCACCAAAACACCCATGATGGTCATTTGACCTATTTTTATTTTACTTTCCTCCTATCCTGTGCTGCAGAAAACCCAGAGCAGCCTTTCCCTGAAGTGTCAGCACTTCATCCAACACAAGTCCCAACGTGTTTCCATAATCACAGACACACCGACATGCACACAAGCAGGATTCAACTCCCAGGACTCATTCCTATCCCTGTGCTTCTTGATAGCACTGCAAATCCCCACAGTGAGCTCTGGGTCATAGCAATACCTGCAGCAGAAATACCTCCTTGCCTTAAGCAGCACGTTTTTACCCCAAGACAGTGTTTGTTTAGTGGATTGTGATTCTAATTCAGCAGATGGTACCAACAGCTGCCAACCCCGCGCCTTATCTCCCTCCTAGCAGGCGGCACTGACCCGATCTGACCCTGTGCAGGGCTCAGCCTGCCACCCAGGGCTGTGGGGGTGAGGATGTCCCCTGGCAGGACCCTCAGGGTGGTTGGCACCACGCAGATCTCGCCCTGGTTGGGAGTCCTGGGAGCCAGAGGATGCTGTAGCCCCGCTCCGAGGATGTTGTTGCCCCCCCCCCGGAGGATGCTGGAGCCCCCGGAGGATGCTGGAGCCCACTCTGAGGATGCTGAAGCCCACTCTGAGGATGCTGGAGCCCACTCTGAGGATGCTGGAGCCCAGACTCCGCTGCCCGGGCGCTGCCAGGGGCTGCCCCAAAGCCGGGCAGAGGCTGCCACTTAGTGTTGGAAGGGAGCACGGCTGCTGCAGGGAGCTGGCAGAGCTGCGGCTGGGGACTGGCCACTCCTGTGCTCCTTGGAAGGTCCCCGGGCTCCTGATCAGCACCCGGGGTGCCTGAGCATCCCTGGGTGTGGCTGGTCCCATCCAACGATGACTCTGATGATAATTGCTGATGGGGCCGATGGGGCTCATGCTCGTGCATCTCCTGTTGGTCCCTCTGGGGTGATAGCAGAGGTCACCCCCACCAGCCCTGCACCCCCAGACAGCTGATGAAGGTGCTCACCCCTGCCCAGGCACTTCCCAAGTCTGCCACATCATGATGTCCAGCACAGAATCACAGAATGCTTTGGGTTGGAAGGGACCTTCGAGTCCACTCAGTTCCACCCCCCTTCCACTAGACCACGTTGCTCCGAACCCTGTCCAACCTGGCCTTGGAAACTTCCAGGGATGGGGCAGTTTCTCTGGGCACCCTGTGTTCTAAGGTCTCCCTGGAGCCTTCTGCTCCAGCTGCTCTCCTCAGTGTGTTACTATTTAAGCAATATGACTTAGACACCTTTTTCCTAGAGAATGTGGCACCAAGGCGCCCAGGGGAGGTAGGATCCTGCTGCTGTCCTTGGCAAACTCTCCTCTGCCTCAGTTTCCCCTGACTTTACAGTGGTTCAGTGAGCACTTCAGCCATCTCCCAGGGTCCCCTGACTGCTGGACCTGACTCCTTGGCCATCTGGGGAAACTGAGGCAGGGCACAGCCAAGGAGGGCTGCGTGGTCCTGAGCAGCTCCTACCACCCCAACCATTCCGACTGCTGTCATCTCCCGCTCCTTCCCCTCATTACAGCCTGATTCCCTGGAGACAGCGGCGGCAGAGCGTCCTTCCCGGTGATGTTATATTAGCTTAATAGCATTTTTCCACTCCATTTGAGAGGGGAATTTACAATGATCTCGATTAGGACTGCCTTAGGAATGGCTCTGATTAGCACCATCCGCTCTCTGGCCACCCGGGCTCACCCTGCCCCGCTCTGGGTCCAAGGGCTGCAGGTGCCAGCTGGCCTCTGGCCACTCATCACCCCACAGAGCAAAAGCTTCTGTGGGCAACCTGTGCCAGAGCCTCAGCACCCTCCCAGGGAAGAATTTCCTCCCAATGCCCCATCTAAACCTGTCCTCTGGCAGTAGGAAGCCATTCCCCCTTGTCCTGTCACTCCAGGCCCTTGTCCCAAGTCCCTCTCCAGCTCTCCTGGAGCACCTTTAGGTCCTGGAAGGGGCTCTGAGGACTCCCTGGAGGCTTCTCTTCTCCAGGCTGAACACTCCCAGCTCTCTCATCCTGTCTCCAGAGCAGAGATGCTCCAGCCCTTGGCCTCCTCAGGATTTGCTTTAAAATCTCCACATCCTTCTGATGCTGGAGGCCCCTGAGCTGGAGGCAGCTCTGCAGGTGGGGGTCTCACCTGACAGGACAGAAGTAGAGAATCCCCTCCCTTGACCTGCTGGCCAGGCTGCTGCACTCCAGCGCACAGATGGCAGGAACAGATCCTGCAATCCCTCTCACAGCCCCCAGAGCAGTCCAGCAGGAAGCCCCCCGTGAGGGCAAGGAGACCCTCGCTGCCAGCAGCCCCATCCCTGGCAGCCCCTTCCCTCCGGAGCACCAGGGACCGCTCAGCCCCGGCCCCCTCCTCACCCTGAGCTGCCACTGCTCTTCCCTCGCCTCTGCCACAGACAGTTCTGGGATCACTTACCAATTAGTGTGGCCTGCTCATTAAAGCTCATTATCTGCCAGTGTGAACTTGGATGGGATTGTGTGGGCTTGGCGGGGGATCAAAATCTTCTTTTTTTCCAATTGCATCCCGCTCGGCCCCCACGCTCCGGGAACAGCCCCGCGGCTGCACCAGAAGGTTGGGGGATACGGTGCTGCCTTTTAGAGGGGAAAAAAAGTGCCCAACAAATTAAGTCGAGTCCTCCACACAGCAGAGACCGGTTGCTGCTCCACACAGATGCTGTGATGGAGAGGGATGACGCCTGGATCGCCGTCTTCCATGGCTTTCCAGGAATCTGGGGGTGCATGGAGGAGGGTGGGGGGCACAGGGAATGCCAGGACTTTTTGTCCACTGTGGGATAACGAGCTCAGTCTGGCTCCAGGACACAGAGCTGGCAGTGACAGGAAACATCAGCTGCCAACCACAGAAATTAGGTTTCTTCTCCATGCGGTACATTGCTGGGAGGGGCTGGTTGCAGAGGTGTCTTGGTTATTTCCTGCTTTTAAGTGCAAGGGTAGAGGGGAAAACACAAGACTCTGACAAAACCAGTCTTCTCCCACTGCTTCAGTGGGTGTTTTGAGTTAAGCAGGTGACAGAAAACCCAACAGATTTCATGGCTTGGATGGAATCTCCTCCACTCATGGAAGGAGGCTTTGCTTCCTGGCTGTGATCTGAGCTGGAGGGCAAAACCCTGCAACCCCATCCTGCTCTCTTGTGTCCTGAGCCTTCTGTGTGGGACTGGCTCTGCTGCCACCACACACACCCCAGCCTCTGCCTGGCTCTGGGACACTGTGCCTGGGGGATGACATGGACACAGATCCTTGGGCAGGGATGGGAACGTTGCTTTGTAGCCACAGGGGCTGGTCCCATGGCTGCAAAGCAACGTTCCTTGCAGCTACAAGGCAAACAATCCAAAGCCTTTCTGTGCTGGGAAAATCAATCCCAAATGCAGCCTGGTTTCATAAGAACCAGGAGCATGGGAGTGAGAGCTCTGTCTTTCCAGTGCCTCCTTCCCCTCTTTCCCAAAGCTGTCCTTCCCCAGGGACACACCAGGTCTGGCTTTCATTAGCGAATGAGCCTGTTTTGGTGAATGGCTCTTGTCAATATTGATTAAATTCCATCTTCCCATGTGCAGACAAATCCTCTCGCAGTCCCTTCAGCGCTACCATCCTAAAATAACTCAGTAACAAGGCATGGTTTAACCCTTCCCTTCTCCTCCAAAAAAAAAACCCTAAGGTGAAATCACCCACTAACGGCTCCTTTGTTCATCTCCCGCATGGAACCACCCAGCAACAAGGCAAAAATCCACCAGCCAGTGGAAAGCAGCTGGTCTAAGTTCAAGCCAAAGAGCCTCAGCTTGTGCGAGCCAGGGCTTTAGCGCAGGCCAAGCTGGGAAGGCTGCGCCTACATCATTAACAAAATCCCCAGCAAATGCTCCCCGTGGCATCCAACCAGCTCTCCAGGGCTGCAAATTGTGCCCAGGAGCGTATTCTTCCTCAGCTCCTCCTTGCCAGGGTGCCTTTCACTGCAGACATCCCTCTGCCTGCATCCCACGCTGCCCTGGATTAACCGCCTCTTTTATTGCTGCCAATTACTGGCAGCAAAGCTGCCTCGGGGATGGAGGATGTGAGATGGGTTACACCTTCCCGGCCTTAATGACGCGAGGATTTGCAGGCTGGAGCAGCAACCTCGGCTCCCCACGGAGCAGGGGATCAGCACACAGACCCCCACACTGCTTCCCGGCGTGTCCTCTGCACCCCACTGCTGGAACAGTGGTGTTGTGGGGACAGCTGTGTCCCCGAGCTCTGGCACGGGTCAGGGGGTGGGGAGATGCGCGGATCAGGGGATGGGAAATGCACGGATCAGGGGATGGGAATATGATGCCCATCCCTGGTGACCCAGAGCTTCCCGCGTGGGTGGGAGCAGAGGCAGCTCCGAGCTGCAGGCAGCAGACCACACTCGACTGCTGCTGAATGCTCCGAGGCTTCACACTGCGAGAAGAATGAGCAGATAATAGGATTTTCCATCTCTTCAAAGGGCGCTCGAGCCAGGCCCCGGCGCTGTGCGGAGCCCTGGGAAGAGCCGCCGGGAAGATCCCGCACCTCCCAGCCGGCGCCGCAGCCACAGGGATGCTCCCAGCTGCAGAGCAGCCGCCAGCCTGCAAATGGGGACTGGGAATCCGGACTGTGGGAGGGCAGAATGCTGGAAAGCACCACGGGGCTTATCACAGTGATACCCAGCAAGGCGAGGCAAGAGGGGGTGAAATGCTGGTGGTGCCACATGGGGAGTTGGGGAGGTTCATCTGTCCCGACATGGCACAGAAATAAAATGCTTTGGGTTGGAAGGGACCCTAAATCTCATTTCATTCCACCCCTTGCCATGGGCAGGGACACCTCCACTATCCCAGGCTGCTCCCAACTGCATCCAACCTGGCTTTGAACACTTCCAGGGATGTGGCATCCACAGCTTCTCTGGGCACCCTGCGCCGGTGCCTCACCACCCTCCCAGGGAAGAATTCCTTGTTAATATCCAATCCAAAGCTCCTCTCTTTCAGCTCAAAGCCAGGAACAGCTGCTGTGCTGCAGAAGCGGGCGGGAAAGCAGGCACTGAGCTTTCCACTTGGTGCTTGCAGCAGCCAAGGGCACGGCACACTCGCACCTCTCTGGGCACAGGCTGGCACCAGCCCAGGGCAGAGCAGCCACCCCCGGGCAGCCCTCGGCCCCTCGGTCCCCGCTCGCTGCACAGGGACAGCCCAGGGACCATCTGGAGCCTCATTTGAAGAGCTCCCACGTCCCCGCGTCCCCGCTCCATTTCTCCTCGGATGGCTTATCAGCAGTGACTTTCCCGACAGCAATCGATAGAAAACATTTTATCACCTTCCCAGGCGGCAGGATCCGTGGAGTGGGTCTGATTTCTGTTTCTATGGTGACATCTTCCGGGCTTGTGAAAGATTTTGCCTTTCTTGGTTGTTGTTGGGTGGTGGAGACGGGGGGGGGGGGAGTGGAGGGGGGCTGGTGCTATATTTTTTGTTGTTGTAGGTTTTGCTTCTTTTATTATTATTTTTCCTCTTTTTTTTTAATACCATTTTCAGCTCACCAAGGAAGCCGCCAGCCAGCCAAACGCGATGCTCGCAGCGAACCCACAGCAATGCTGCTCGCTGGGAGGGGCCCCAGGGCAGCTTTCATCCCCAAAATACCTCTGAAAGCTATTGAAGCTCGAACTGGGGCCATCTTCCTCCTTCCCTTATCCCAGTCCCCCTTCCCAACCCTCCGGGCTTCTCCTGCCAGGCCTGGAAGAAGCCACTCGGCCACACAGCAGGGATGGCCTCAAGCACAAGTGACTGCTCGGGGCGTTTTGTAGTGCAGCTGATTTTGCTCCTCAGCTCTGCTCCCTCCTCCTTCCCCTTCCTTTTTATCTCCCTCCACCTGCTTTGGTGGAGGAGGAGGGGGTTTGTCACCCTGCTCTGCCAGCTGTGGTGGCCCTGGGTCACGACCAAAGGAGGGACACCGGGGGGAGGTGGGGAAGGGGGTAATTTCTTATCACTGGGACATCTGCATGCAAATGGCCCCGTGCTTCTGCTGAGTTATCAGCACCTGAGGATCTCACCGACTGCCTAATTAATGTCTGCAGTTCTCTTTCCTTTACAGCTCCCTTTACCCCATGAACCACATTGCTCCTGCCACCTGGCCCTGCCAAAACAGTCCTTGTGCTCCTGCTGGGGGCTGGAGGGATGGATGGAGGGATGGATGGATGGATATACTGGAGAAGGACTTTGGACAAGAGCATAGAGTAACAGGACAAGGGGGAATGGCTTCCTACTGTTAAGGCAGACATGGGATATTGGGAAGGAATTCTTCCCCGTGAGGGTGGTGACAGGCTGCCGGAAAAGCTGCCCCAGCTGGGGGATTTGGAGCAACCTGGGATAGTGGGAGATGTCCCTGCCCCAGGAAGGTGGAACTGCATGGGCTTTAAGGTGCCTTCCAACCCAAACCATTCTGGGATTCAATGATTCCAGGGAGGGAGGGAGGGAGGGAAGGATGTCTTCTCATGTCTGGAGTTGCCCTGTGCTGATGCATTTAGCAAAGCAGTCACCACCCCCTTGTCCCTTGTGAATTGGGAACTCAAAAGGGAGCTCCTTTCCTTCACTCCTGAGTCCCCAGCAGTGCTGAACCCTTGTCCTTACTGCCAAGGGAACAGCTGCCCATCCTGGTGTGACACCAGCCATGCTACCCAGCCTGGGATGTGCTGCAAGAGCAAGTGCAAGGGCAGGGACTGGAACTGAGCAGCTGGGAGGGCTGAGGTGCTGCTGACAGCATCAGTCCAGGTTGCCAGAGGTGGGTTTGGAAGGCACTGCCAGCTTGGCAATGCTCTCCCCACACCTTTCCTGTAATGTACAAGACACACTGCTCTATTTAATTAATGTGGCACAGCCTTCAGCTACTAAAATAAGTAAATAAAATAAAACAGAGGTTTCTTCTGGGTTTGTTTTTTTTTGTGTGCTTTTTTTTTTTTTTTTTTTTTTGTCTTGTTTTTTTTTTAAATAATGGGAAACTCCAAAGCTCATAAAGTTGGAACCGTGTCCTGGCATTAAGTGACAGGAGGGGATTGCTCCTTGCATCAGGCACAGACCCAAAGCACTTAAAAGCAAGGGCAGGAATGGGTAATGCAGGTCTGCCATCCCCTTACCCAGCCAAGAGAAACGCAGTGTCCGTGACACAGATCAGCACCCCTTCATATTTCATCTCAACGCAATGCCCTTATCTTTGACCCAAAATAAAAATTATTCCTTGCTCAGCGATCTCAAAATACAAAATTATCTACGCGTGCACTAATGCCATGTATCAATCAACTTCAAATGCAAATCCCCGCAGCGTTTAGCCCTAATTTTACCATAAAAGGATGGGTCCACGCCAAACACCTCGCTCAACATTATTCTAGGGAACTGCAGCTTCCATCAGCAAATCTTCTCCTGGTCATTGACAAATACTTGGATCCTCAGCTTTTCCTAATGGAAACAATCTGGCCAGTTCCTGAGAAAGGGAGAAGCATGGAAGGAGAGCAGCACATTCTCTTCTCTCCCCCTGTTTCCAGCCTCTCTCCTTAAAAACCTCGTCAGGTCTGGAAGCTGGTGCAGGGCTGGGTGCTGGGGGAAGGAGAGCAGAGCCAGGTGGGAGCAGCCAGACAAACCCCTCTGCTCTCTCTGCAAGGGCAATGGGAGGACCAGCGTCATCATCCACACTGGGGAGAGCCTGCACCCCATCCCTGCTGACAGCAGCGCTGCTCAAAGGGAAGCCCGTTTGCCAGGATGTGCGGTGGGTAATTAGGGATTTGCAAGGCTGGGCACACTCTGCAAGCCTTTTTTCTTCCTTTTCACAGCAATGAGGGAGCGTTGGTGGGAAAAGGCGCTGTGCAAGCGACAGGAAAACACCAGGGAACACTTGAAAGAATGTCAAAGTGCAGATCAAACCCAGCCTGTATTAAATGTCTTTCCAGGTTGCTGCAAGGCTGGTGGGGTGCGGGTGGAACAGGCAGACAGCAGAGCTACTGCAGGGCCACAATAAATACCAGTACAAGCTCTGGAAAGGCTGACAGTCCTTGGGCATGTGCCACGCTCCAGCTGCAAGGAGCAGGAGAGCCCTCTCAAGGGGGTTGTTCCACTGAGGCTGTCCCACCACCAATATCAGCGACCTCTCCACCAAATAATGAATTCCCACCCTGATCCACTTCAGCACATCCAGCATCGCACTCACTACGGGCTCAGCCCCGGCAATGCTGGGAGCGCGGCACGCAACGGGTCCATCCAAATTTCCGCCCCACATCCTCGAGGAACAATGGCCTGAGTGTCCCTCCGAGGCCCCTCCTGCCACACGCGGCCGCAGCCGCCCTCCAAACACTCTCCCTCTTGTTCGCTTTGGCCGGGAAGCGGTGGAGCAGCAGGTATTTCCTGCCATCGGCTGCCATCCCCGCCTGGCCGGCCCCACGGGGGACGTGCTGCTCCATCCCTCATCCCTGCGATGCCCAAGGGACCTGCCACCCCTCGGGGACAAACAGGCACCCGCAGCGGTTGCTGTCCCTCGGCAGGCAGGTGGCCCTGCTCCAAAGGGACACCAGCAGCTCCACGCACACCCCCGCTGTGCACATCCTGCTGGAAAAGATTTCCCTTCTGCTGTTCCAAGTCCCAGCTAAAATGAGGCTCAAAAAACGTGCAAAACGCTGGTTTTGCCTCGTTTCCTTTGTGTGTTTCAGTGTGTTCTGCAAACAGGGCACTTCCTCAGAGCTCCGCTTTGGCTCTCACGTTCGGGAATAAGAGAGAAGCTTTTATTTTAATAGGAAAACAGGATTATAAATTAGCAGTCAAGCTGTGAAAGCACAGAATCTTCCTCTTAAAATATCTGCACACGTCGCCTTGGCCAAAGCTGGGTGTCAGCACTGGGGACACAAGCACGGAGGGGTCCTGGGTGTCACCTCTCTCGGTGCACAGCAGGTGCTGGTGGCCGGTGGCACATCCGAGACGCTCATGAATAACCAGCTGCCAGCACCCAGCAGCGAGGGCTTACACCCGATACCTGCTGGAGAGGAAAATCCCAGAAAAACATCAGGCAGCTCTGCTGGCTGCAGCCAATTTTCCTCACTTAATATGTTTCCTGCACTCATCCCCCTCCCTGACCTCGGCTCCTCCTTGGAGCACGTTCAGCCCCAGACGCACCGCTGAGCACAGCCAAGGCCAGCGGGATCGCTGCCATTTCGTCCCTCCCCTCTGCTCCCCCGGTCAGGGCTCCTGTCACACTGCTGCAGACCCCAGCTTCCCCCTGAAGGCCTCCAGGCTGCCCAGAGCAGGGTAAGTGGGCAGTGATGAACACCTCATCATCAGTGGGGTGATGGTGCTCTGAGCACCCATGGAATGCTCGGAGAGCAGGGGGTGGGAGGGCAACATCCATCCTTTGTGAAAGATGCATGTCCCAGACTCCGATCCAGATGAGGATCTGAATCCAGCTCTGGAGGCAAGTCCAGATGTGGATCCAAATTCAGCTCCAAATACAAATCCAGATGTGGATCAGAATCCAGTTCCAAATCCTGATCTAAATCCAGACACAGACCCAAGTGCAGAGCCTGATCCAAATGTAGATTGAAGCCCAGAGACAGCCCCAGCTCCAAACGCGGCTCCAGGGTCTGGTGTGTGTCTGCAGGGACCTCATCCTGCCCCGTGCCAGCACCCGTTAGGTGCACCCAGCACCGGTGTCACCCTCCAGTGCCCTGTACCAGCACCTGGCAGGTGCTGCCCGGGGGGTTCCCTGCACCCACCACCGGTGCCACTCTCTCGTGAATGGTCCCTGATGTCAGCGCCTGCACCCATCAGGGTTCCTGGTACCACTTCCACCCTCCACTGCCCGGTTGCCGCTGCCCAGCTCAGGAGCTGCCATACGGTTCTTGCTGCTGGCGCCCAGCACCCGCTGCCCTGCGTGGAGCGCCCCGGTGCTCGGTGTGCCGTGTCCCGGCTCCCAGTGTACCGTGTCCAGCGCCTGCCCTGTGCCCGGTGCTCCGTGCCCCGATTCCCGCTGTGCCGTGTCCCGATTCCCGCTATGCCATGCCCAGCGCCCGCCCCGCTGCCCCCGGTGTCCCCTGTGACGTGCCCCAGTGCCCCGTGTGCCGTGCCCCCATTGCCCGGTGTGCCGTGCCCCAATGCCCCGTGTGCCGTGCCCCATTTCCCGGTGTGCCGTGCCCCATTGCCCGGTGTGCCGTGCCCCATTGCCCGGTGTGCCGTGCCCCGCTGCCCGCCCCGCTGCCCCCGGTGTGCGCAGCCCCCGCCGCCGTTCCCGGTGCCGTTCCCGCCGCCGTTCCCGGTGCCGTTCCCGGTGCCGTTCCCGGTGCCGTTCCCGGTGCCGTTCCCGGTGCCGTTCCCGGTGCCAGCGGCGGCGCTGCCGGCAGGTGTCGCCGCGGTCGCGGGCAGGCGGCGGGCGCGCGTGCACTTCCGACGGCGCTCGGTCATGCCCCCGCCGTCCCTCCCCTCGCTCCCGGCGCCGCGCGGGGCTCCCGCCCGCTGACACCGCTGAGGCGGCTCGCACGGCGCGGGAGAGCGGCGCGGCCGCCCGGGCATGGCCGCCGGGGCCGCCCCCGCCCAGCGCCGCCGCTGAGAGGCAGCGGGGCTCGGCCCGCCAGGTAAGGAGGGCTCCGGACGCGGCTCCGGGGGAACCGGGCGGGCCGCCGAGCCCGGGGAGGGCCCGGGGAGGGCGGCTGGTGATAGGGGCCGGCGGAGAGAGCGAGGGGAGCGGAGGGGCCGGGCGAGCGGGGCGCTGCCGGAGCTGGGGGGGGGGCCCTGCCCGCCGCCCCGTTACCCCCCCGGGGCTTCGCGTCGCAGCTGCGGCTGCAAGCTCCCGCCGGGCCCGCTGTGGCACCGCGAACCCGCCGCCACATCCCCTTCTCTTCCTTTTTCCTTCCCTTCCCTTCCCTTCCCTTCCCTTCCCTTCCCTTCCGCCCGCGCTCCCACCGCACCGCACTCGTATTTCCAACCCTAGCGCGTTCCGGCCCCCCCGCAATTCCCCCCCCAAACCCGCCTGGTATCCCCCCAAAACGCGAGCCTGCTCCTGGCTCGGTGACGTCACGGAGGGGCTCCCCGGCCCCCCCGGTCCCGCGGGTGCGGGTGGCCGCGGTGCTCCCGGCCGGTGGTGCCGAAATGCCGAGCGGGGACATGGTAATGATGCATCTTGGATAGACAGCCCTGAGCCCCTCCTGTGCCCTTTTGCTGCAGCTGTGAAATTCCATTTAAATTCCTCTGTGTGTGTGTGTGTGTGTGTGTGTGTGTGTGTGTGTGTGTGTCCCCATTCCCACTCTCCCTGGAAATGTGCAGCTGGAGCAGCACCTTGAGCGTGGCGCTGGGATCCCAGCGGAGGTGCTGAGCTGCCCCTGGGGTCGGCATCCCGAGGGCTCTCTGGCCGCTGGAAGCGTGGCTGATGTTGCAGACCTGCCGGAGGTTCTCACTGACGTCAGAGCGGGATATTGTTGGGGTGCCTGTTTGTTCCCCACTGCCTTTGATGGAGAGTGATGCCATCCCTTAGATGTGAGCAGATCTTGGCTTGCTGAAAGCTCTTGTGGTCACTGGCCCCTGCCCGCTTTACCCTTGGCTGCCAGCAGTGCCCGTGTTGGCTGCCCTCATGTGACCTCCCAAAATGATGGTGTGGAGGAACAAACCCAACATCGGGGTTTTGCATGGGAGAGTGCTCCTAGGGCCCTGTGCCAGCCGAGGGAGGGCATCACTGGTGGTGCCCTTCCAAGGGCTCTCCCAGCTCAGCTCCAGCTGCCCCAGCTCCTGGGCATCGCTGGAGCCTCCTTGATGGTGCAGAAATGGTTCCCTGCTATGTGCCAGGACTTTGTGGAGAGCTTCTGCCCCACAGCTGCCTTTCCCAGGGTGGCAGTGTGTGTGCCCCAGGTGGCTGAGCGGATGTGGGTGCTGTCACCTGTGTGCTGGTGGCAGAGGGTGGGGGGACCTGCAGCAGGCAAGGCACAGGTTGGCTCTGTGTGGTGCCTGCTGGTGCTGAGGCTGCTTCTCCTGGTGACTGTCACTGCCTGATGAAAATGGACCTCAAGCTGCTGGGAGATGGAGTGGAGAAAGATGGGAAGAAGCCAAGTGAGATGGAGAAAAGGACATGTTCCCCCTGAGTGCTCTTCCCTCCCTGCTCCCCATGGGATTGAGGTGTGCTTCGAGGCGTGGCGAGTGATGATGGTGAGGGGTTTAATGAGGGTCTGTGCACGGGGCTGGGAGCACCCACCCATGCCCTGAGCAGCAGCTCTGCAGCCCTGGCCAGGAGCTGTGTGAAGTTCAAGGCAGGAAGTGAGAGAAAAAAAAAAATAAAAAAAATAAAATACCACGACTGGTAGAAACCACCAGGGAGATTTAGGGAAGCAGCAGTGCTGTGCTGTGGAGCCCAGAAGAAGTGTGTATCCTCGTCTGATGAGGAGCTGCCCGTGCCAGGGACCGCAGACCCACCTCTCCTCTCCCGGCTCTGTCTCCGCTGCAAGCCCCAGGGAACAATTGCATACAGAGTGCTTCGTTTCAGAGCCGCCACAGTCATTTCAGAGACCTTTTAGGCAGGAAAAGTGCTCTGTAGCGTGTAATTTGAAGGCTCTGCTCTGAACCTTCACTGTCGCTCTGCTAAATGATCCTCTGCTCTTCCAAACCTTTGCTGCCTGGAAACCAGCAGCGGTGACCTGGTTCCTGGCCCCGCTGGGTCCCTGATCTCCCTTCAGCTCCGTGCTAAGGTGAGGGGAGTTGCAGGTTGCAAGGAGCAGCCCGGGGTGGTTCTCTGCCTTGCATGGGGCCTCTCAGATGTCAGAGTCCTGGGAGATTTCAGCCAGTCTTAATCATCTCTCGCCTCTGCCTGAGCTGCAGAGGTTGTCAGCGCGCACTAAGGATTTTCCAGCCTGGAGGGTCGAATCCTGTGAGGGCTCTGCAGGAAAATCTAGGAACTCCAACTGATTTTCCCCCGAAATGCAGGAGGTGCAGGATTCTTTTCTGTAGCATCCCTCAGGCTTGGCAGCTCACGATGGGGAAGGACCGTTTGTTCTGCCATCAGAGGAAATGGCACAAATTTGGTTTAACTGATGGAGCTATGCCACAGCCTCGTTGGGGGCACCAGAGGTGAGCCTGGAGGTGCTGGATCATCAGTTAGCCAGGGAGTGTGGTATCACCTGGGCTTTTCTTGTCTTTCCTCTCCTTCTCATCCTTGTTAGCTGCCTTACAACTTTTGTCTGCTGGAGGCACACCTGCAGGAGCAGAGCGAGCTGTGCGTTTCCTCTCACCGTGGGCACTGCCTGCCCTGCCAGATGCAGGCAGGGCCCCGAGTTCTTGGCAGCCAGGACGTGCAGGCAGCCTGGCAGGGGGGTGCAGGAGAAGGGTACAGGATGGGGAGAAAGAGAAACATTTGGATATGAAAGGTTTGGCTGTGACCTCTTGGCACAGTCTGGTCCTGTGCCGGGTTGGCACAGTGCGGGCACCTGTGTGGCTTCTCCTGCCTCGCGCAGCTTCGCTCTGCTTTGGATTCGCTTGTTTTGGATTTGCTCCTGGTTCCTGCTCAGGCAGCAGAGTCCCAGTGATGGTGGATTTATGCAAATCAGACACACAGCCAAGGCAGGAGGCTTGAGTCTGTCCTAGAGGGCTGCATCAGCCATGCCAGTGCACCTCGGTGTAACCTGCTCTTAAATCCTGGTGGTGCTGGGGACCCCGCCCTGTCCCCAGGCAATTGCTGCCACCCATTGATTACAAGACTTCCACTTGGCTTCCGCTGCTTGCATCCTATCCCCCCCAGGAGGTCATGGCAGCAGGGCATGAGGCAGAGGAAAAGCAGTTTCCCTTTCCCTTCTTCACCTCTCAGAGGGAACCTCCACAGCTACAGCCCTTCCAAAGAGCAGGCAGGATGCATCACAGCTGGGGTGGAGCAGGCAGAGCCGTGCATTGTCCTGCCACCATCCTGTCCCATTGCCTGCTTGAAAACACTCTCCAAATCCACCTGCTCGGAATTGCGTGGATTTGGGATTTCCCTCAGGAGGACTGGTCCAGCTGCTTGAGGCCAGCAGCAGCGAAGCTTTCACCTGGTGTGGAGCAGGAGGAGGAGGAGGAGGAGGAGGTGGGAGGCAGGTGCAGGTGCTGAGCTTCCAGCATCACATCCAAGCACAAGGAGCTCGCTCCAAGCAGCGCTCACCACCTGCGCCCACCAGCACCCAGCTGGCAAAAACTACACGTCCCAGCAAGCAGAGGGCCACCACCAGCCCTGCAAGATGGAGAGTGGCTTCCTGGGGCTGGCAGTCACCCCCGGTTCCCCTGGGGGAGGTTGGGATCGCTGCGGGAATGCCGCTTCACCGCGGGAAGGTGGCAGCTTGGTTTTTGCTTTGGTTGCACGGCCTAGTTTTGAGAGCTGGAATATGCTCAAAGCTGGGCTTTCTGAGTTGCTTTTTTTGGTTTTGTTTTGTTTTAAATGACAGCATTTCCCCTTTAAATTTACATCTCTAGCTGGGGAACACATAGCCTAGTGAGAGAGGGAGTGTGAGACTTTTATAAAAAGAACGAGTCGGGTTTTATTATCCCTTTGAGACGAGCAGGGAAAATCTATACTGAAGGCATGAAATAGCAATAAAAATGGACTTTTTGCCAAAGCAAAATTAATTGAGTGAATCTCAGTCCTCAAGCCTGAGCTCTGAGAGGCTTATGAGTTGGATATGAACCACTCTGCCCCCTTCTAGGCTCTCATCCCCCAAGGAGGAGAGGCAAATCCTCCCTCGGTGTGCGATGTGATCAGCGCATGGGAGCAAAGGACTCATGCTTGGGATACAGCGAGGGTGAGGATGCCTCCAGCCCTGGTGGTCCCTGGAGCAAGGACCTTCTGCAGGTCCTTTAGCCTGGGGATGCTGGCGGTCATTCAGAGGTCATCGCTCCAGCGTTTCCTTCACTGGGAGTCACGGCATCCCATCTGGACTGTGGATTTAGGGGAGTTCAACAAGAAAGAAGAGGAAGACTGGACACAGGCTCCTTGAACCCACTGTAGAAGGCCAGAGAGGATTCTGCTGTCTTACCCTGGCCTGGACTTGCTCTTATTGATCATTTTCTTCTCTCATCTCTGCATCCTGCTCCTGCCATGCTCTGGGGTCTGGCTCTCTGAGGTGCTTTCTGGGCAAATCCTTCGCAGAAAAGGAAACCTCCCCATCCTGGGTTTTGCTCTTCTGGACGTCACATGCAGTGGCACCAGCTCTGCTTTCCCCATTTTTAGGGGGAGGGTGGCAGGAGGAGCCGCTGGACAGAGCAGCAGGGGAAAGGCGGATTCTTTTCAGCAGATGGTGCAAAGAGGATGAAGCTGTGTAAACCTCCTGAGTCCACTGGAGAGACGGAGATTAAATAGTGAGAGGGCTGAGAGGCAGCTCCAGGCGGGAGAAGGAAGGAGAAAAAAGGAAAATGGGGGTGGAAATGGGATTGGAGAGTGGAGCTGGGGAGAGGAGTGTTGGTTTGAACCAGCATCCCTCTCCCACTTGATGTCTCCCCTCCAATTCGGAGGGCCTAGATTCAGTGCCATAAAAATATAGCCCTTTTCAATCCCTTATCTTGCAGGAGCAGAAACAATTGGCCTGCAAAGAAGGAGAAAACAATCTGTTTGACTGACAAACAAAACCACATTTCTGCACAAAAGGAGGAGGAGGAAGAGGCAGCTGTCTGGCTGCTGCTTCGGCTTTTTTCCTTTCCCCTCCCTCTCCTGTCCCCTCGCTGACGGTGTCAGAGCAGAGCCTCTACCCTTGCCAGCAAAACACCCGCCGTTCTGACTGGCTGGGTTCAATGTCAGGCTCCTGCAGCAAATGTCATTGTCCTCCCTGCTGTCCCCAGCCACGGTGGAGATGCACCAGCCCTGCTGTGATGCCCTCCTGGGGATGGTGCTGGCACAGGGGGCACTCCGAGATCAGCGAGGCAGAGCCCACTGTTGGGAGAGGAGCTTGGGAGAGGAGTTTGCTGGATGCCAGAGGCAGAAAGTGATGCCCAAGAGAGGGACCAGGGCCAGCAGCTCATGGAGGCTGAGCTGGAGACAGAGGGGACACAGGAGATCTCTTGTTGGGGGACCTTGGGAAGTTCAGCCAGGTTGTGGGTGATGCTGATATTGCAGCATCCATGGAGCACCTGAGTGCTGCAATTGGAGGTGCTGCTGGAGCCTTGTCCCTCTCCAGAGCCAGCCCTGTGCCTCAGTTTCTCTGTCTGCGAGGTTAGCAAGGTAACAGGCAGATGCTGTAGGAGAGCTGGGGCATAGAAGTGCCCTGTGCACCTAAAGTCATTATCCCAACAAATTGTTATCCCTAAAAATTCATTATAGCAACCACTGTACCAGCCAAATTGATGCTGGGGGGAATCCATCAGACAGGCAGGAGCAGAGCCCATGGGAATCTCTGTTCTCCATCTCTCCGGAACAAACTCTTCACTTGGAGGATTTTTTGAAAAAGAAACTGATTTTCCCCATGTGATTCCCTGACCAGGAGCAGCAGCAGTTTCCTGCCTGGAACAGTTTTCCGAGGGGACTCTGCTCTGTGGGGACATGTGAAGCAAACACCCACGCTCTGAAAACAGCCAAATGCAATAAATACCCAGTGCCTAAACCTGGAAAAGCAGAGGCTGGAACAGGGCAGTCTCTGCAGGGGCTGGTATTGCTGCCACAGAGGGAACCAACAGTAAATAAAGGGGCACAAGAAGCAAACACTGAAGCCCCCAGGACACTCTTTTGATGCAGTTGCTGGTGACCTACTAGAATCCACTAGAAATATGATCCTTCACTGCTGGGTGTTTCACTTTTTCCTTCTTCTATTTTTTGAGGAGCTGTTTCGCTCTGCAGCCAAGTAGCAAAATAGCATGTAAGAAATCAGAGATTCCAGGTGAGTTAATAACAAATAATGAGTCTCTCAGTTCCTGAGTGGTTCTCTGGTTGCCGCAGTCCAGGCATATAACAACCAGGCTTTCCTGAGCATCCTCAGCCAGGCTTGTTGAAGCTACAGATTGATAGCAACATCCTGATGAATTCAAGGGAGTTGAAGAGATGTAGCTTTTACATTCTTAGATTGTCAGAACAGAAGCTTTGGGGAATATTTGACCTGAAACATTGGAAGAATTTGATTTATTTTTAATTCCTGCACCTAAAATGCAGAATTTTCTGCTTTTTTTTGGTCTTTCATTTCAAAGAAGCAGAGGAAATATCCCTGCACACATCAAACTGCAGGAAAGAGAAGATATGAAAGATGACTGGACTACTTTTTACAACTTTGGCTCTTGACTTTCCTCCCCAGAAGGGGAAGATGCACTGTCAGCCTGTCTTGTGATCAGGCTGTATCCTTTTGTTACCCTGATAAATGTCAGCTGACCAGGCTGGGATGTGAAAAAGCTCCATCTCTACCAGACCTTTGCTGCTCTTCCTCTCTCAGTATTGGTGCAGGGAAGAGCCCAGCATCTCCCCACCTGAGCGGTGCTTGCAGACTTTGCCTGGCCCTACAAGGTCCCCATCTCCTCCATGCCCTGCTGTGGTCCCCCAATGTCCTCCAAAACCCTTTCTCCTTTGCCTGCTCCTGTCCCCCAAATTCTCCCTGCCTTCTCCCTTCAGATCCTTCCTCCCAGCTGGATGCTACAGGCAGTGCTGAGGTTTTGGCCTCCATGCTCATTGCTGGTAGGTGAAATGCAGAGCTTGTGCTGTGATAAAGTAAATCGACCAAAGAGACAGATTTTGGCTCCTGGACAAGAAAGACCATTCAGTTTTCAGCAGATGCTTGCTTCTCTGGTCCTGCATGCTCTAATCATGGCCATGGGAGCAGCTCTCAGCATGAGGCCAGAGTTTGGCTCAGCCCAGCACTTGAAGGGAGGTGGCAGAAGCAGAGTGGGTTCTGCTGGAGCCCCATCTCTCAGATTCAGACCCTGGAGATACCTGGATACTCACAGTCCCTGGCTGATGGGACGGTATTTCCCATGGCAAAGCCAGCACTTGGTGATGCAGCACCCACCTGTGTTTAATCCAGACCTACCTGGAACCTCTCCTTTCCCTGGGCATCTCCCACCCCTTCCACCAGCCACAATCACACAGAAGCTCGTCCTTGGTGTTCCTCTGTGCTTGTGCCTCTTGGGATTTGGCCAGCATGTGTCAAAGCTCCTCTTCCTCTCCAGCTGTTCTCCGCTCGGCTGCGTCACCCGGAGCATCCCTTCCTCCTGCCCGGGGCTGCTTTGAACATCCTGTTTCCCGAGTTATTTCACCCTGATTTTACCAGGTCACGGGCGTGTTGGCTGTGGTGGCACAGCCTCTTTGATTAAGTGGATCTCCAAGCATGACTTCCATCTGTCCATCAGTCTCTATCGCTAATTCTTGCAGCATTTACAGCCAGGCAGGGGCCTTGGTCATTTGGAATAGTCACTGGTGGTGGCAGGACTGTGCTAAATGATCTATTCCACGCGTTTCACCTCTTTTCTGTTCGCAAATTGTTGGTGATTTTTTTTGTAGTTGCATTAAGTATTCCAAGTGACTGCGATTTCCCCCATCGTATTCATTATTCAAAATTGTTCTCCAGATAATTTCTGCAAATAATTCGCGGTCTTTGCTCTTTTGTGAGTACTCGGTCTCAAGAATGAGAGTCTTTTTAATTGGGATCTCACATCACATGATGGGTTTTGGCTTCCCGATTGGGCAGGCTTAATTTTTAGACTTGAGGTTTGGGGAGGGAAACTGTTGCAGTTAAGAATTTGAAACTCACTTTCTTCCGGGATCTTTCGTTGATGCTTAAAGTTAACAGAAATTAACAGTCTGTCTCACTTTTTTTTTTTTCCTTTTTTCTTCCCCTTCCTGGCCAAAAATCCCTGCCGGTAACTTGTTGGCAAGAAACACTTGGAGAATATAAACAAAAAGGTGGCACCGAAACAGCTAAATTTAACATATCTAAAAACTGGAGTGATGATTCACGGTGGTTTGTTGTGTATTATTCACCTCACTCTGGTAAAAAATAATGATCAAAATAATTTAGAAACATAAAAAGTCACATAGCAAGGGGACATTTATAGCACTTGGTTTCATAAAATCTTCCATCAGCTGCTCTCTGTGTGCCTGAGAAACATCCTGTGGGCTGGCTGGTGTGTTGTACCCTGGCCCTCAGTGCTCCAGCCCCGTGCTGAGGCTGCTGCCAGCTCGGTGGAGGCGGAGAAAAGGAAGGTTCAACCATCCTGGCACCCCACACTGCCTCGATCCGCACCCTCAGCAGGCAAGACTCCAGTTGCCTCTCACAGAGCTCGACTCCAGGCAGAGGGTGACCGTAAGTGACTTGCCCAAGGTCACACTCCAGCTCCGTGGTTCAGCTGGAAATAGCTCCAAGGTCTCCTGATCCCCCCAGCAGCCCCCTCGCTGCCGGGCGAGACGGAAAGGTGCGGAGTTCACGTGTCTTCTCTAACCGACAGCCTGGCTCCTGCCACCTCACCTAAAACCTCAAACCTCCTTGGCTCTGTTTTCTGCCCTCCCTGCCATTGGGCTGGGTCAATACAGCCCCCCCAGCCCCCCTGAACAGCCTGGGCTCCTGTGGCATATTTATGCCTCCGGAGTGGAGCGTTGTGCCGGCGTTCCCGTTCGTGCGGCACCCGAACAGCCCGGCTGCTCGCTTCCACCAGCTGCTGCTGCCGATTTCCCTTAAAAATAAAACCCCTCTAAAGGTACAGCAGGGACACCTTAAATGCAGAGCCGTGGCGTGCAGTTAATCATATCCTCTTAACGGGTTTATTCGCTCATTAAATATTTAAGACTCGTTTCTCTTTATCAATAGTGTGGAGGCGTGCAGGCCCCGGTGCAAAGATTTATGCACACAATAGGATCGGTGCATTTAGATTTGTTTGAAGGGATCTGAGAGCCATTTAAAACCCGACCGAGGGGGACGGTTGCTGCTGCTGCTGTTTTCCTCCCGTGAGGTTTCTGCCTCCTGACTGTGGTTGGGAGGTGGCAGGAGGTGAGGGTGGGGGGCACAGGCTGACAGCTGCCTCTGGTACCCCCATAGTTCCTTTTGAAATAGCTGTGCCCACTTTTTGAGGGATGCTGAGGTCTTAGAGGGGGACATGTTTGGCTTGACTGTCTCATAGTGATGAGGATGGTCTGTGGAAAATGCAGTGTGTGGAGGCAGGACCCAGTGTTGGGAGCCTGTGTGTGGAAGTGGTGTTTTGATCCCTGTTTCCCACTGCTGTCTGTGGGAAGAGCTTTGCTGTTGTGGCTCAGATGTGAATTCCAGCTCGTCTGGCGCCGTTCGGGAGCCGTCATGCAGGTGCAACATCTGTTGTTCTTCTGTTGCTACCTGGGCTCTGCTCTTCACACAGGTGTAAGAGCAGTGGTGGCCTGTTTGGTTCATAGGATGGGGAGGGACAAAACCCATGCCATCATCCTGCCTCATCCTCCCTATCATCTGCCCCTCTGCCCACCACAGACCTCCATCCAGAGCATCTTCATCCAGTAGCCAGCATTTCCCACCTTCCTCCTGCCCGGTCCCTGGTCCCTACGTGGGGCTTTGTGGCTTCCAGCTGTTGCCAGATGTGTCACTCACCCTGGGTGCAGGGAAGCAGCTCCTCCCACTGATGTGTGTACAGCTGTTCCCTGAGCTCCGAGGGCTCTGGGCTGTGGTGTGGGGTGTGGGACAGGGACAGAGGCCTGGGTGTCCAGTGCAGCTGCACAGTGTGACCTGTCCTTTCATGGAGAGCATTGCTGGAGCTTGCAGGGACAGCAGGTCCCGGCATGCAAGACTCAATCTCCATCTCAGCAGCCTCTGCTTAGATCAGGAGGGAACATCTCATGCCAAGACCTGTCCTCCCCAGGCTGCAGCTCGGAGTCAGAGATGGCAGCAGCTGACGCCCATTTTTTTTCACCCCCTGTGGCATCCTGGCAGATTCTTCCCGCAGCTTTGCATGCAGCCAGACATGCCTGTTCCAAAACCTCCTCTCCAGGAGGTGCTGGGGGTGGATAGGAAGGGTGAGTAGCTGCAGTGGCAATGGGCAGAGCTGGCAGCTGCCTCCTGAGGGTGTGAGAAATACCCCGGCTGGATTATTGACAGACAGCCCAGAGCATGGGAAGTGCGTGCGTGCGTCAGATATTTACCCAAACCTCTCCTGCTTTGCAACGTGCCCACAAAAAAAAGGATCTGACAGCAATAAAACTGTCGGGCGGCTGCTGCTGCTTTTTTTTAAAGTTCTATGATAGCTTCTCCCCCCGCCTTTTTTTAATAGCTAATGCATCTGTCACTACTTTCCTAATGAGCTTTCCGAAAAGGGCCTTGGGGACCTCTACCTATCCATGTGGGCTTGGATCAGAGCGTACTCAGGGGAGGCAGAGAGAATTCAGCTCCCTGTTTCACCCTCATCCCCTCCCCAAACTCCTCTCTGAGGGCAGGTTGTCCAGAGGGAGGGGAAGGCAGCAATATCTCAGCACTCGGCGAGCTGGCGTGCACCCCCTGCAATCACAGCCAATAATGACAAAAAGACGGGGCTGCTGCCAGAGATAGAGAGCTGAGCTCCAAGCGTTACAGCAATGTCACAGCCTTGGGACTGCTGCTGGCTGCTACTGGAAAGAAATTTCCTCACAACAGGCAGAGTTATAGGAAGGAGCCATTGATTGCATTAAAAAACACCCTCCCCACCTCTTTTTTTTGGCATGGATTTTCAAGGCTTTTTTTATTTTTTTTTTTTCCTTTCCTCTCCCCCCCCCTTTCTCTCTCCATTTGCCATTGAAGTTGCGTTCAATAAAACCCATCGCCCGAGAGCGTCTGTTCGCATGTTCTCAGCAGTACAATGGGCAGAGGACTGCAGTGTGCAGAGCCCCAGCCAGCCTCTGCAGACAATGAGGGGCTGGCAGCGGGGCAGGGGGGGTTTCTAGTTTATTTTATTTCATTTTTCCCCCACCTGCCAGCCCCCACTACTAATTGTAATTACAAAAGGCAAATGGGAAGGGACTGGGGGAGCAAGGCTGTGGTTCACTGGGGTCATGGTCTCCATCAGTCATTCTCCCAGCCTGTTGCTGGGTAAAAGCTCGGCTCCTTGGTTTATCAAAATGACTGTGCAGTAAAAGCCTCTTTGCCCAAACCTCCCCACAGCCCCCCTCAAAAAAAAGCTGTTTACTGACTCAAAAAGCCTGAATTTCCCCTTACCATCCATGGGAGACTTTCCATTGACTTCTCTAGGCACAGAAGGGAAAACAGAGGGTTTGGTGACTCAGGCACAAGCCTGGGATCTCTTCCTCTTGCTGACTCTGTTGGCAAATCTTTTAGGATTTAGCCAGATTCATCCAGGGACTGAACACCACCACCTCTGTGCCATTGATAGGGCACAAGAGGATGTACCACTTGGCAGGAGTGAATTCCTAATTGTGCTGTGCCCGAGTTCCCCTCAGCTGTGAGATGTAACAGTGCTCACCTTATGTTGCACGATGGTGGAGAAGCTAATAGCTATTAATGCCAGAGAGATGCTTCCAGATCTCTAGATAAAAGGTGCTCAAGGAGGGAAAATTATTATCATCATGGGCCAAAGAGCTACGGGGGATTCGAAATCTCTTTGTGTTTGTAGGATGTAACCACTAAGGAGGGAGAGACTGGGACAATGGAGCATGCACAGCACTAATGGAATGAGCGTAGGAAAGAGGATATCTCTGGAGACCCTTAGAAACCATTTCCCAGTGGTAAGATCTACTTGGGTTGTTTGTTCTTCTTCCCAGATGAGAGCTGCAGTCGTGGACGCTTTTATCACTTACGAGCTGGACTAGATGGAGGCCAGAGAGCGCATTGTAGGGACGAGCCCGTGTGGCTCTCCAGTGGGTAGGTACTGATTTATCCGGTCTCAGCTTCCATTTCTGGCTTTCAGAGCTGTGCTTTATAATAGGGGAACCTGGAATGGACATTTCAGGCCTGTTTTTCAAGCTTATGGGATGCAGGTTTGGCCTCTGGTAGAGATGCAAGGGCATGACGTGGGCATCTTGAGGCTGCAGCAGAAGGGTTATTCATGCCTTGGGATACAGTTTGGGCTGAGGTGTGGGTTTGGAGCGGCTCCATGGTAGCATGTGGTGGTTCCTTGAAGACATTTCATTTGGAGATTCACTTTTTCCAGCTGATTCACGTCCTCGTGCGAGCCCATTTCTTGCCATGGTGACAGTGAAGCTGGCTGAGGCTCTGCGTGATAACACGCCTGGTCCAGGCTAGAGGCTCCTAACGGGCTCTGAACCCAGAGGGGCCAAGGGCTCTACAAACACAGGTTGTTCCCTTGAGATTAAAACCCAGCTAGACAAGCTGTTTGCAGTCTGTGGCCTGGCAGTGCTGAGTACACTGCTGTGCAAAGTGTTGGGCAAGCAGGTGAGACAGGCAGCATCCATCCTGGTTCCCCTGGAGTGTGCATCCTGCTTGCCCACGGATCCTCACTTCCATCCTGCTCCAAAATCACCATGTCGCCTTCCCTTTGCTCCCTGAGACAGCCCCATTTTGTGCTCTGGGGGAGATGCAGCCTTTCTCACTGGAGACCTGCAGCACACCATGCTCTTTTTTCCCTCTCCTGTCTCTCTTTTTTTCTTTTTTTTTTTTTTTTTTCTCCCTCTCCTGGACACTTTACTTAGCTTCTTTCTTCCCTCTCATTTTCTCTACCATCAAATGAAAGCCATTCAGACCAAAACGGTTCAGTCTGCTCTTTGTGTCTGGAAAACAGAACACCAAAGACAGCTGGACCTACCCGAGATGGCCACGGCCGTGGCAACAGTGGCTCTTTGTTAGTGCTGTTGTCTCTGCCCCTATCTCCAGTGTCTGGGGCCCTGTCTCTTTAAAGCTTTAGTGTGCTGTGTCAAAGCCAACAGAGAGTTCAGCTTATTAATGGATTCGCTAGGTTAATATCCCAACAGTTTGGTGTGGTGTATTTTTTTTTTTTTTTCCACCAGCATAATTTAGAAAGAGGGGGAGGGGGAGAGAAAGATAACCCAGACCCATTTCTGGGGAGGAGGGCACGGCATGGCTCATTGCTTTGGAGAAATGGAGATGGAATGGTTGGTCGGGGCCACGAGAAGGTGGTGGCCCAGCCCTTCGCCTTCCTGTCTGTATGTACATCTCTCTCTATCTCCTTCTCCTGCGGGGTTCCCTGCATCAAAGCTTCTTCCAGTTCTTATGCTAATGAGGTGCATTAATGCTTAATGACTGTGAACAGGCTTGTTTAATTGCACCTATCTGAGCAGGAGGCACGTTGCTGTATAAGAGGGAACGACCATGTAAGCAGCTGCATGCCCTCCTGGACAGTCTTAATTACATGTAAAACTGATGTGATCTAAACCACCAGGCTGGTGATTAGTTTAGTGAGGCAGGTGGTACTTTGCAATTCAGTGCCTCAGAAACTCTAGAGCAAGTGAGATCAGATTCTTTCGTAGGCTATGGAGGATAAGGCAAACCCTGATCATCCTTGAATTTGATGTTGGGTGGGGACAAGCACGGCATAGTAGATTAATTTAATTAATTTATTGCAGTTAGTTTGCAAAGACATTATCCGCCAGCGTCTGTGCAGAATACTGAGCAGTCCCATTAATGCAATGCTATTTTGCCTGTAAATCCTCTCCCCCCGCCCCTTACAGGAGGAATGAGCTGCGATGGTCTCAGCTTTCTGCAGCGTTATCTTGCGCTGGTTGAATGCAACTGATTGTCTGAACTACAAAGGGGCCCGGCTAATGCAAAGCCATCCCTATTGGCACCAGACCTAGATTAATGACTCTGCATGCATTGACTTGGCTCCAAACTGGATTTCCCTAAAGCAGCTCGCTGCTGTCTGCACTCCCATATCCCCTAGCTGGGCTGGAACTGTTGGGCTGGCGAGAGCCATGGGGCTGGGAGCTTGGGAGCTCTGAGTGGGAAGGCTGTGGATTAGGGGTGCACAGGTATGAAGGTACCTGTTATCACCAGCCATCTGCTGCTTATCACCCAGCCTCACTGCTTGGGGTTATTTGTTTCGCTTTTATTCAGCAGACGGGGGATTTTTTTTTTTAAAAAATAAAACAACCTTTATTAGAAATCGCTTTGGCAGGGGAGTAAACCATATCCAGCAGGCTTTTGGGATCAGTTGTTCTCCCACGATAGGTGTCTTCCAGCACACCCCTGCCCAAGTGGATGCTCACACCTTCCCCATTCCCACACTGGACCATTCTCTGTCCCCTCACCAGATCATTCTCTATCCCCACGCTGGACCCTTCCCCATTCACACACCAGACCCTTCCCCATTTCCACACTGGCCTATACTCTGTCCCCTCACTGGACTATTCCCTGTCCCCTCACTGGACCTTTCACCATCCCCACAATGGATGCTTCCCCATCTTCACACCTGACCCTTTCCTGTCCCCACACTGGGCTCTCACCAGGCCATTCCCTGTCCCCACACCGGACTCTTCCCTTGGCTCGTCTCCCTCAGCGCTTCCTCCCCGTAGCCATCCCATGAACTCAGATCTCCCCTCTCCCTGAGAGGCCCCAGCCGAGGCTCTTCCTGACGTTACTCCCACAACAACCACTTCCTTCCCGTCCCGGCACCCCAGCTCCACAGCCATCCCTGCCCAGCCCTGGCCCCTCGCTATCTCCCTGATACCCCTCTGCTGCTCCTCTCCTTCCAGCCACTGCTGTTTATTTTGTAAAAGGACTTAGAGACTGTTTTCTCTGGAGTGAGGCCTATGGCGGAGCTGCTGGGTGGGTGGTCACTCAGTGTCCCACATCCACCCTAGAAGTTTCCTCTTGGTGTCCACAACACCTGTGGGGTTTTGGGGTTAGAAACCCAGTGTGTGGGATATGTTTTTAGCCGACATGTCAGCACTATCTCCCCCAAATGAAGCGTTCCCCCAAGCCTGCCATGTTTCAGGCTCAGCAGGGAGGGAAGGCCTGGCCACGGCCTCCACCTGCATGTGGTGTGAAGGTGGCAGGACAGGAGCTGGGGAAGAGGCAGGTGAGGTGTGTGGTGGGGAATTAGGGTGCTGTGATGTCTTCCTCAGTGTCTTTCTCACGGTGGGCGCGTTTTGTGGTGGCAGAAGGCTCAGCCATGGCAGGAGCAGCAGCTGGGGACAGGGGGTGGCAGAGGGAGGCACGAGATGGAGGCAGCTTTGAGGGGGAGAGCAGAAACCTGCCTGGATTTTGGTGGGAGCTCTGTTTCCATGTGGGCTAGCCCTGCTCCAAGGGGCTGCAGCTGGCTCCCCACAGGAAGAACAAGCCATGTGCCCTCCCAAGACATTTTGCTGCACCAACACTTGGCCTTGCAATGGCCTCGAGGCAGATTTTGGGTGGGAAAACAGACTTTTCTTCTCAGAAAAGCCCCCTTGAGCACAGCGCCATGGTGGTGGCACCAAGGCAGCCCCTGAGCATCTTAGTGCTTCCAGGGGCTACCTGAGACCTCGCTGCGGTGGCAGTGGCACAGCCACCCACAGTGTCACCCCTGTGAGTGGGACGAGCACCCTGAGACACTCCATCACTGTGAAATCGGGAGTGTTTTGCTCTCCTGAGAGATGCTGTGAAACCGGCGCCACGTCAGGGTGCATCCCCTGCGGGGGGGGTTCAGCCTTGCCTCGTCTGTGGGCGAAACACCCTCGCACTGAACCCCCAGCCTGAGCAAAACCTTTTTTTAGCACTCCCCTATTTGCCAAGCGTACTTCCTTTCTTTTGATTCTTACCACCTACATACAGTCTGACTGCAACGGCAAAAAAAAAAAAAAAAAAAAAAAAAAAAAAGGTGGGGGGGAAAAAAGAATTGCAACATTCAGTCGAAGGCTTTTCTGTCTAATGACGTTAAATTTATTAACCAAAACTCCAGCTGCACCAGGCTGGGATCTAATAATATTCAGGCTATGGAGACATCAAGTAGAAAGAAGCTTAAAGCCCTTTTTATTTCACAGTAAAACTGTCAGTAAATAACTGGATTGTCTTGAGACTGAGAAAATGGGGATTTATCTTCCTGAACATGAAAAGTGTGCTTATTTTTTTTTATCAGCTTCAAAAAGCCCCAGCAACCTTGATTTTCCTTCCACACCGTTCTCAGCAGCTCTGCCAAGCCCCAAAACCACACAAATCAAGAGACAGGCTCTAAAGATATTTTTAATTAAATTAATTCCTTTTCCTTCCTTCCCCATTTCTCCCTTGTCCCCTCCTCCATCCTCTCTTTCTCTCTCCCTGTGTCCCCAGCTAATGACTTCTAAGCACTGTGACATTTCAGCACTGGCTGTCACTAACACCACACCTCCGTGCTGGTTATAAATTGGGCACAGAGACATAAAATTCCCCGCAGAAGGTCCCCGTTTGATGATATTCTCCGAGGTAAATCTCCAATAGCTCCCTGTTTTCTTTAATAACGCTAATAGGCATAGATTAATTAAACTGTTATATTACTTCCTTCTTTCTACCAGCACCAGTTAGAAATCTTATTACCTGCTCCTCTCCGCTTGCCTTTTCCCCAAGGTGGTTATATTCCAACCAGTTACCAAGGTTTCTCAGAGCCTGTAGCACAAGGTGAAACAGCAGACAGCGTCTCCATGAGGCTGGATCCTGCTCCCAGCCCTCGGCTCCCAAACCCCACCGGCCTTGGCGGAGCCCGGGCGGGCGTAACTGGGGTCAGGATTAAGCCCGGTTTGTCTGAAGAGGTTCTGTCTTGAAAGCAACAGCAGGGCTATTGTTGAGTCTGGATGCCCCCTCTAAAAGGGACCACAGCTGTAGGAAAGGGAATTGTATACATCCATCAACTCCTCCAGGGCCTCAGGATGTATTAGTTAAGATTGCGGGATAGCATGTCTCGGCTCCACTGAAGGGCTCCTTTGAATGACATGTTGGATATACTGTTGCACATCTGGCCGCTGTATTATTGAATTGCTCTACGGTTGCATTTTCCAGACCGCGGGAATGTGTTGGTTCAGGAGTGTAGGGGGGGAAAAGGATGAAGGGGACAACATGTGGGAAAATTAGAGGGATGCATCCCGCAGGGTGGGGTGGGTTTGGATGGAGCCGCGTGGTGGAGGCAGGGAGGGAGCGGGGGTGGGGGGAGCGAGGCAATGCTTTCACACAAAATGCCGTGTTGCCATTTGAAATCCACTCCAGAGCTTCCTGCTCTAATTAAATTTGTCACCATCGTTACTATAATGCCTGCCATTCCTCCGGTGCTTTTTGTTCTCTGGGATCCCAAAACATGACAGAGGCAAGGGCAGATCCTCTGTGTTTCCTCTGCGGGAGCTTTTTCAGAGCAAAGCGGGGAAAATGCAGTTGTAGGAGCTGCTTTGGGGTAGGAGCACAGCCACTCCTGGTTTGGGGACACCAGAGTGAGGGACACTGAGCCTGAGGAGTCTGGGCAGCTCTTGATGGCCTTTCCCATCCAACCTTAATGATTCTATAAGGTGTCTCCTGGGACTGCTGATTTGCAGGAGCTTGGGTGAGTGCCCTGGGAAGGCCTGTTGAACACAGGACCCCTTCTTGGGCTCTCACTCGACCCCTCTGGACCCGCAGGGAGGTCAGTGTTCCCACAGCCACCTATGCTCTTGGCACCACGTACGCCCGCTGGCCACTGCCAGCCTGCCAGGAGTGCCTGGTACGGCTGCTCTGCGCCGCACTGGGGCAGGAGGAATTCACTAATTACTCGCAGCTCTTAATATGGCCCCTGAACGCTGCCAGAGTGGCGTGAAGGGCTCAGAGCAGGAGACACAACCTGCTCCATCGTGTCTTCTGTGTCAGCTTGCAGCGAACTGAATGCAAAAAGGCTGTCTGAGCTGAAAACAGCAGAGCCCTTGGAAATTTAAAGGTGCAGAGCACAGAAAACAAAGGCATTTAAGCTGCTGAATATTCATCCTGGCGTCTGATCCTGCCAGGAGCAAAGCCTGCACAGCTTCCGTGAAAGCTGATGGGAGGGAACCTTGGTCTCAACCTCATCTTGGGCTCCAGCCCAAATCTGAGGGGGGAGAGCAAATTAGTCCTTAATGCACATATATCTTAGACTAAAACCTGATAAGGGAACTCTCCTATGTTAATTTACCTGAGTTATTTACTATACTGATTGCTGAAGGTACTCTGATTAGCGCATGAAATATTTCTATACCTTCGGTCTGATTAACCCATATCTGCAAAATAAATATTTGTCTCATTATAGTTATGCGATCGTGCAATCAAAGACCCTATCATAATGGGAAAGGGAGAGAGTATCCGTGTGGAAAAGGCAGGGAATGGCGACACAGAACGAGCAGGTTGGAGAGCAGGGAGATGAGGAGCAGGGGCATGGCTGCACGGGGAGGCTCAGTGGTCCCAGCCTCTGGCTGGGGGGGTTGAAATGCCGGGGAGGGCACGATTCTCCTCCCGTTTCACCGGTGCTAATTGGGACTAATTCCGTTTGACTCAGCAGCGTTGCGCCAGTCCCAGCGAGAGGAGGGTCAGACCTTGGGAATCACAGGGGTGAGTCCCAGCAGGCTCCCAGCCTCCAGCTTTTTTGAAACAGAAGCAGGGAGTTCCCGGCAGCGCGGTGCGTGTGCCAGTCTCCCAGACGAGCTCTTAAAATAGCCCAGCGCACCAGGCTGTGGCACCGGGGGAGAGCGCGGAGGATGAAGTGTTCCGTCTTCCTGGCCCAGATCCGGGGAGAGGAGGGGTTGGCAGCTCCCTGCCCAAGGCAAAGGTGTCTTACAGTGCCATTTGGGGACGAGGGCAGTTGTCACCCTTGAACCAGGTGGCAGGGAGCAGAGGAGTCACCAGCCAGCAATGCCGGCTCTGTTGAGCATGCTGGACATCCTCCCTCAGCGATGGGAGCTGTAAGTCATCTGGAGGAGAGGATCCCCCCTCTGCCGTTACAGGGCTGTTTTGCATATGCTCCGTTAGGAAAAGAGGAGTTTTATTGTGGCTGTACAGAAGAGCTAAGTCAAGAGGTTGCTTTATGGCTCATGGATCCCAGCGTGGAGAGGCAGGCGTCCCAGATGCGGCATATAGCAAAGCCTGGCAGCGGCGTAGAGCACTGCTGCAGCACAGAGCAGGGCTCAGAGAAAGAGCTGAAGTCATTTTTCTTCTAAGGGCAGGGGGTAGTGGGGAGGAAATATGAAGGCAGCCCTGTTGCTAAGGAAATCTGCTCTTTGTACGGTCGTACATTTAGGTAATGCTAATGAAAGGCCATATAGTAGCGAGGTGCGGATGTCAGCACTGTGCACTCCTGGATATTTGATTAGCATTTCTTTGACTTTGCCTCCTCTAACAGAAATACCTGAGTACATGGATATTAGGAAAACAAAATCCCCCTTCTCCTCTGCCAAGAACCCGGTGTTACGCAGAGAAACGAAAAGCCTTACCAAAATATGACACTCCATAATGAATGTGTGATTTTTTTCCCCCCGCACACACCCTGGAGAGGATGAGAGCAAACATGTGATGAGAACAGAAATAGTCACATCACTTAATGCATTGCTGGACGGTACCCAGCCGGCACAGCGATGAACCTGGCGTGAGACCCGAGAGCAGCAAACCAGCATAGCATCCCATTTAATGGCTGATGGCCCACAGATGTTTTAAACCTCAAGACTGCATCTCTCAGAGGTTTCCCTTTCGACTCGAGCATCAGCAGGCAGCTTTTGGAAGCAAAGGCTGCGGATGCTCTATCCAGGGACCCAGCACATCTGCGGATTAGCTGGTGTGTGTGTGTGTGTGTGTGTGTGTGTGGCATCCGAGCCCAGATCCGGTGATCTGGCTTAGGAAGCAGGAGAGGACCCACGCTGCTGCTACAGAGCTCGAGCACCGTGTCCTGCTCTCAAGCATTGCTGGAAGAATGAGTCAGCCGTTTTCCTTCTCTTGGGGGTCGAGTGGCTGCCCCTGTCTGAGTGTCACTAATGAAAGCACCCAGGAATGGAAGGGTTCTGTGCTTGCATGGCGTGCTTGCAACAGTCTTAAAGACCAGCTGCTCTGCGTGAGACTTCCAGAGAGCAAGAGCGCTTGAATGAAGCCCTTATATCTGTCTCTCTTTTTCTCTTTTTTTTTTGGCCACACAGTGCAGCGTGGGCTCTGTTCCTCCTCGCCTTTTGCTCTTGCTCCCTGGGGCAGCCCGCTGTGTCTCAGAGGCATGAGGAGTGAGTCCTCCTGGGAGTCCTCCAGCTCGTGTGAGGAATGGCCCCTCGGGGGTATAAATCCAGCAGCAGGGCCTGAGGTGGCAGAGACTTCCATGAGCGTCTCTCCTCGGTGACAGCAGCGCCTGGGATGGAGATTTGGAGGTTTGCACGCCTTCACTCCCTCCCTGCCAGCACCTGCCCCTCCCTTTCGCCGTTGTGCAACATCCCAAGGGCAATTACAGCAATGCTTACGTGGAGGAGTGATATTGGGAAAGTATTTAGTCATTTTAACTGTTCTGCTGGTGGCTCCCCTCCCTTAAGGTGGCTCCTATTTATTCTTTTCCCTCTCCCAGCAATTTGTCGTTGGACTCTCGCTGCACCCTGTGGCCCTTTTTGGTGTGTCCTTGGGTACTGAGGGCTCCTCTTGGCAAGGAGGAGTGGAAAAGCCACATTCCCATCCGATCATACTTTTCCTTTCCTTTCCTCATCCCTCCCCTTTTACTACAGTGATTTTAAAGCTTCCGCCCCTTGACAGTGATGCACGAGGCGAGGCGGGGGGAATGATCTTGTAAGCAAGAGGCAAGAGTCTGAAGAGCTTCTCTGCTCTCAGAGGCTTCTGGACGCTTCTGTGTCTCCATCCCTGGAGTGATTTTCCCTGGGCCCAGTGTAAACAAGGTGATCCATTACGGCAGTTTGAGCGTTACTCCACAAACACGCTGCTGGTCCCTGCCCCCACCGCGGGCTCCCTCTGCTCCTGCTCTTCCTGCGCCATGCCCGGATCCTCAGTGTGCCATGGGGGTTATCCATGCTCATCCACACATGGGAGCGACCTCTGAGCATCTGAGGGTGACCAAGGCTCCAGCAGGAGCTGGAGTTGAGCCTGAGCAGCCCCACCGCTCGTTCTGCAAAACTGGGGAGTGTTCAGGGGAGGTTGGGGACACTGATGCACTCCCAGGGTGGGATATAGAAGAGTCCGTGGGTATTGTTTATCTTAACAAGAGAGTGAAAAGAGGAGCCTGCGGTAAAAGGAGATAAGCTCACGTGTGCACAAGAGCAACACGAAAAAATACATGATTAAGGTTACAAAGTCAGCATGGAGCATGTAAGAAATCCTGGATTTAAGGACATCTGAGCAACTTATGGCCATGGAACGCCGTGCATTCATTAGGGGACAGCCGTAACTCTGGTCTCAAGGTGTTTCCTCCGCAGTGTCTGTGCCTCAGGGAGTGTGTGGGATGGATGGAGCTTGTTTAAAAGCAGCTGTGTCCAGTTTGTGACTGTCCCCCCAGTGTTCTGTCTGCAGCCCCAGTGCCTCATTTGCTGTGCATTGTGCAAATCCTGCTTGGGGGTTGAAATTGTTCCTCCTGGACTTGTGAAAATGCTAAGCCTGCTCTTGCCTCTGTCTTTCCCTTCCTTCCCTGTGTCCCACCTCCATGCTGCTTGGTGGCTGGCAAGGGGGAATGGCAGGATCTCCACCACCAGTAACCCTTTTGGGGAGGTTGGGGAGGTCTGGCCTTGCCCTGGGACCCCAGAGCAGGAGGGAATACACTGTAGTTTCAGGAGGGCTGATGCAAGTGCAGCCCACATGCTTCACACTGCCAGCATTTGATTTTCCATCTGTTTTTTGTTTTGGTTCAGTTAAAGGCAGAGAGGAGAGGTGGGTTTTGGTGTGAACCTCCTGTCTGTCTGCATGCAGTGTGTGGGACAAAGGCATCTTAGCACGGAAAGCCCCAGAAGCACCCCAAGGAGTGGGCTGGGGGACTTAGAAGACATCGTTTCTCCTGAAGCTGTGGGAAAAGTGTATATTTAGGACAAGCAGCCTTGCAGCCTGCTGTATGTATTCACTGTCTGAGAGCCGAGCCAGCCAGAGCCTGGAGGGGACAGATGGAGGAATTAAGGACATCTCAGCTGGGCAGCAGGACCAAGGGATGCTTGCAGGGGAGCTGGCTCCCACACCTGAACCACTTTGGAGACAAGGCTGGGAGTTACCAGAGCTTTTCTTAGCAAGAGAGCCCTCCACCGGAATAATGTGTTGTGGACATAAAAGGAGATCTGGAGAGGGAATATTTTCACTCTGGAAGCTGCTAAGGAACTTGCATTTAGCTGCTAGCAATCTGTTTCAAACTGGGTTCCTGTCCCAGGAAAGAGAAAGCAGAGCAGTCTCGCTGTGTGGACCGACTGTAAATTCTTTTCTGGCTTTGCTGGGGAAAAACAGTGTGCTCTCAGTGAAAACCTCCCAGAAATCCAGGACGTGGGTATTTTAGAAGTCAGCCCTTTGGAGAGAGCAGCTAAGGAGAGCAGTCAAGTAGATCCCCTGACTTTTATTTATTGGCAAGTCAGTGGAGTGGCTGGAGAAGGATGGAGATGCTGCTGCCCTCACTGAGATGGGCAGGTCACGGTGACACACGCGTGACCGCAGGGGAGAGGCTGGGAAAGCATTCCTGAGAGAAGAGATTTGAGAGGGATATGTCTAGCAGAGCACAAAACTCAAAAAGCCATGGTGAAACTTTGAATTTAGGTGCCTGCAGCAGCAACCCAGGCAGCTTTCCACAAGGACCAGTAGATTTCCCGCCTCACGGCATTTGCTTAAAAAGAGTTGGTAAATATACCCACCACTACTAACCGTCCTTTTCTGCTGGGAATTACCATTAGCAGCTAAACTCAGTGTTTTACATATAAAAACACTGAGACTTAATTCTGTGCAATGCTTTCTTCAAAGTCTTTGTAGGAGAGACAGCTCCAAGCTGGATCTGGGCTGAGTTACAGGAGGTGTTGGGAAGGAGGGATTGTATCAGTGCATGACGTGTGATGGCAGCACCCAGGAGGTGCATGTGGTACAATATGAGATGTTGTGAAGAATGGGGTGTATGACCCTGAGAGGGACCTGTCAGACCTGTGAGTCACTGCACGTGGAAGTAGCTTCCATCAAACATGCACAAATGACACTGGGAGACCAAAAATGGATGGATTTTCCTGGATGTGTCAAGAATCAAGAATGGTTTGGTTTGGAAGAAACCTTAAAGATCATCTCGTTCCACCCCCTCTGCCATGGGCAGGGACACTTTCCACCATCCCAGGTTGTTCCAAGCCCTGTCCAGCCTGGCCTTGGACACTTCCAGGGATCGAGGGGCAGCCACAGCTGCTCTGGGCAACCTGTGCCAGGGCCTCCCCACCCTCACAGGGAAGAATTTCTTCCTAATATCTAATCTAACCCTGCCCTCTGGCAGTTAAGAAGCACAAGAAGCACATCCCTGACTCTTAATTATCCCATCACATTGCAAATCCCTGCTGCAGCACCGGAGGCTGTGTGAGATGTTCAGCCTTTTGGATAGGCAGGAAGATTCCTATTCCCTCAGCCACTTTCACAGCAGGAGCTGGACTTTCCCAGCCAAGGTTGTACCCCTGCTGAAAGGAGCCTGGAGTGAAGATCCCCATGGAGTTACTTGTTTGGAAGGGAGATGCAGTCTCATGCTCTGGTCTGCGGAGGAGTTACCAAACACAGGGAATTAGGATGGGATTTCAATGGAAGCAGATTATCCTGTTTCACTCTGAGCACATTTCTGCCTCTGAATCAGCACATGACAGGCAAGGCAGCTGGGGCAGCCAGCGGGGCAGCTCCCATGAATGCCAGAGGGGACTGAGCCCAGCTCCAGGGAGGGTTCCCTGTGTTCCCAGTGTGGCTGGAGCAGGAGCTGGGATGGCAGGAGAGGGATGGAGGGGGAGCAGGCGGCGGGCACAGAGCTGTGGTGCGGGATGGGCGGCACAAAGCGCTGTCAGAACAGCAGGGACTCGCGCTGGCGACGGCTGCAAATGGAGATGGAAAGGGCTGGAAAGGAAAGGACTCGACACAGCTGGTCCCCTTCAGCTTTGATCTTGAAAGCAGAAGGGTGTTGGCCACAGAGCAGGAGAGGGGAAGAAGGAGGATGACTCATAAAAATATTGGTGTTTCCATGAAGATGCTGTTACCTGAGGACAGGAAGGAGGAGGGACCTTCCCTGCAAATGTGGAGGGAGCTGGAAGAAAAAGTCCCCCTTGTGTAGAAATTTCCAGCCTGCTTAGGAACACGGAGCTGCTTGCTCAGGAGCCAGCAGTTTGGTTGTTTGCTGGGAATTGCTGGTTTTGTGCAATGCAGAAGGTGGTTTGTGTGCTTGTTGCTTCAGGGCAAAAAAAAAAAGAGAGAAAAATAAAGGAAGAGCTGGTTTTCTTGGAGGCCTGTGTGGTGGAAATGTATTTGGAAGAGGAAAGAGAGCTCTCCTTCCTGCTGCTGGGTGAGGAGTCAAGGGGTATGATCCAACCCGGGGTAGCTGGGGGGAAGTCAAACATTCCCCAGGATCTTTGGTCAGAGACTCTGGCTGTGGGAGGGCTGAGGTTTGATTTCCTGGCCACCACGGGGACTGTGCTGGGGAGAGGGTTGTAGTTTACTCACAGTCACGTAGATTTGCTCCATCCCTTCCTCTCACAAGTGACAGAAGTGGCTTGTCCGGCACAGGAGGATGCGAGAAGGATGGATGGACACAGGTGATGCCAGCTCTGTACCAAAGCAAGCTCAAACTTTCTCTCTCTGCCCCCTCCACGAGCCCTCGGGGGATTCCAGCTCACAGAAGCCATACATGCAGCGTCGGACCAGCTCTAATTTTTATCCTGGAGGCAAAAATCACTGGAAATAATGCTTCATCGCTCTGAAGGTCCTGACACCACCCTTAACCACCACATCACGAACCTCCTGTCGCAATTGTGATCTGCGTATGTGTCAAATCTTGCCTCGCAGATAAAAGCTGCTCCGCAGGCACCTTTTGTACTAAAATACGGAGCCTTTAAAATGTGAAAGAAACAACAAAATGTAGGACGCCACACAAAGCTGACCCACTGGGGACCGGGGAGGGGGGAGAAAAACCCGCAAGAAGGAGGGCTTGACATACAAAAATTGTTTTGTTAACAAAGCATCATTGTTCCACTCTGAATCGGTTTGACTGGAGTGGTAGAAACACCCCATCTGGAGACAGATGGAGAGTTTTCTGGCTAAAGAGACGGCGGGAGGAGGGCCGGCTGACAAGCCAGCAGATAGCATTGTCTGCTGCTACCTTGGCAATGGAGAGGAGAAAGGGCGGGTGGCAGATTAGGCGTCCTCTGTGCCACCCACCTTCTGCACCCAGGTTGTCTGCTCACACCTCAGGATAATCCTCCTTCTTTTCTTTTGGGGCTGGTTGGGTGTTCATGGGGATCAGACAGGTGTCTGGGGAAGCTGCAAGCCACCAAGGTGGCTCTTGGTGAGATGGTCCTGCTCCACCTGTGTGTTGTGCCAGGTCTTGGTGTGGTCTGGCTTTAGGAGCACTGAGGGACCAAAGTGCAAATGTCATCCCAGTGAAAATGTGGAAGGCTCGCTCCTGCTTTTCCATGGGATTTGCCACTAACTTCCAGGAGAGCAGGGTTTGGGCTGCTGGGAGGATGCTGAGTGGAAGCCAGTGTGGTCACAGCTGCAGGGAGTGAAACTGGTGGGAGCAGCAAGAGTTGGTGCAATGCCAGAACGCCCAGGGATGTGTCATGTGTGGCGTGCTCAGGTTGATCCAGCAGGCCTGCAGGATCCCTGAGGATTCTTGGAATTGCCCTGGCCACCTTGCTGAGGAATGAACGAGGAAAAATCTGTGTTGAATGCTCAGGCCCTTTGAGCTACAGCACAGGTTAAACGTGAGGTGGTTTATGGCATCAAGCTCTGCTGGCACACAGTGTCTGCTCTGCTCCTGAGAGCTCACCAACAGCCCCTGCTCCCTCTGCTGCCTTCCATGCCTGATGGGAAACTCCAGGGTGGGTATGGCTCCTGCCAGAGCTTTGAGGGATCGTATCCTGCCCACCCTATCTGAATTCCTGATGACTTGCTAATTGCTTGACACACTCTACTTGCAATGCAAGAGACAGGCTCACGTCATCCTCTGTGGTTTGCCAGGGGAGAGTGTGAACCTCTTTTTGACTTGCCTTGAAATAGATGAAAAAGAATAGGGCTTGATATGATTAATGTGAAAACTTCAGCTCGGTTTCCTGCCTTGGCATCTGGGCTTTGGTCTTCTTAACATCACCGTGCCTTGTTTTTTGAGGATTGGCCGCATGTGGGAGCATCTGAGAGTTGATGGTGCTGGCTGTGCTGTGGTAGTCTGGGGGCTCCTCTGCAAGGTCTGTCCATAATCCCCAGCTGCTGGAGACATTCCAGGTTTGTGCAGCAGTCAGGGAAAGATTCAGGTGGTTGCCTCGAGGCACTGCTGAGATAATACCTCAAGGGGCTCCTATTCAAAACCATTGGGGCCTTTACAATTGCATGGTGGAAATCTGTTCAGATGCACCATGGCTTTTTGGGGAGCCAGATGAGCAGCCCAGCTTGGCCACTGGCTGTGGGCAGGCGGTCACAGAGTGGACCAGCACGGCTTTGATGCACTCTGCAAAAATCCATGCAAGGATTAAAGTAAAAGGTGGATTTGCTCTTTGAGCCTCAGAGCTGCAGATGCAGCAGCATGGTGGTGGCAAGGGATGTCCTGATGCCCTGGTGTCCCCAGACACATCCAGAGTGTTCCCATGGGATTGCAAAGCTGGATTCAATTTTAGCTTCCCTGCCTGGTTTACTGGGTTTATCTTCTGCATGCCCTGCTCTGGGATAGATCCCACCTGATCCAAGCTGAGCTGGTCCAGAGGGACACGGCACAGGGAGGAGTGTGAGGGTAACAGGAAAGTCTGTGTCACATCCTGCTGTTGAATCCACGTGTTTGCATCCATTGTGGCACCATGGGTGACTTTGGGATGAAGAGGCCTCGGGGGGAGAAGTGTATGGGGTCAAGGAATGCAAGATGGAGTAGAACAGGATGGTTTTGTTCACCTGAGCTCTCATACAGTGTATTGTGGTTGTCCCAGAAGGAAGGGACCTGGACGTGTGAGAAAGGAAATGCTTAGACAGCCATCCCCTGCTTTTGCAGTCATTTGCCTGCCCTGGGCTGCTGGGGACACCGTGCCTACAGCCTGCTCCAAGAACCCATCCTTTAGCTGTCTCGGATTTCAGCCCTGCTGCTGCACCAGCTGCACCGTGCTGGCAGGAGAGGAGAGGGAAGGTGAGGCAGGGCGGGCAGCTCGGCTGCTGTCACAGCGCAGCGCCCTTGACGTGGCGTGGATGCCAGGGACCAGCTGGGACACGGACCCAGCCACCGGGCACTGGCTGCCCTGGAAGGAGGAGATGGGGTCTGGATTGGTGGTGATGCATCAAAGCATCCAAGAGTGAGGTCTGACACTTGCCTGGCAGCAGGTCAGGGTGCTGTTCTCTTTGCCCTACCACCTGGAAGGCAGGGTACTTCCCTGGGGAAGTGCCATCCACCCCATCCCGCTGTCCTGGCATCAAATCTTTCACCTTGCTTTCCTCCGTGCAGAAAGGGGAGGCAAATTGGCATGCGAGCTCTCCCGCGAAGCAGAGGGGATGGATTCACCTTGCTGAGAAGCGAGGGAATCGCTGGGAAAAGGTGCTGGAATAAGCACAGAGCAGATTAATCTGCAGCGACTCCGCTGTGGCCGGTCCCGGTGTGAAGGCGCCCGGGGAGGTCGGGTGTGTTGGGGCGGTGTTTGCTGCTCTGCCTCCCAAACGCCTCCTGCGCCGGGCTCTGTGAATCAGCATTTCTGCAGTCGGAAGGAGACAGCGGGGAAAGGCAGGAGGATGTCAGGGCACGGGGAGCCTGGCGGGGAGGAGGATGGGGGGGACCTCGTTAAAAAGGGGCAGCCTGTGAGTTGGGGGTGGTCTCATGCCGTGGCTCTGCAATCGGCTCCCTCCAGGTTTTTGCTCATTACCGCCGTACACCCCTCGTGCACCGTGCTGAGGTAAACGAGCGCTGGGAGCGATGCCTCCCCTTCCCACCCGTCCCCTCCTCGCTGCCGGCAAGGGGGGAATGTGTCAAGCTGGCACTGGGAGAAGGCAGGAAAGCGATGTGATCCGCCACAGCTCCTGAGCCCAGAACCTGCGGAGATCCAGTTACAGCAGCGGGGTTAGAACAAAAGAGATTTGCCTCCGGGATCAATTCCTCTCCATTTTCCGGACTGTGCACGTGTGTGTGTGTGTGTGTGTGTGTGTGTGTGTGTGTGTGTGTGTGGAACAGCCTCGGTCTCTGCCGCACCGCCAGCCCGGGGTCCGGCTGAGCATCAGGGCCCTGACGCTCTGAAATGCTTCTTTTTCCCAAAACAGGGAGGGCAGGGTAATCCCCTGGGACAGGCCTAGAAATAGCAAGGCCAGGCCAGGCTTTGCAATGCTTGGAAATCAGGAGCCAAGCTGGGCAGCTGGCGGTTGCTGCAGCTCCAGCCTTTGCTCTGCCAAGGGCTGAGCTCTGGGTTGGGATGTGAGACCACCCCTGATCCCCATGGTTCACTCCCAGGGCATTTCCAGGTGATGCCTCCTGGCCAGCAAGCAAAACCCCAATTCCTCAAAAGCCTTTTCTGCCCCATAATAGCTGTGCCAACACCATATTATCCGAAATAACCCACTGCCGTGCTGGGGCTGGGGGAATCATGAGCCTTTCACATGAGCTGCAGAACCGGCTCAAGGAATCAGCAGGATCCTGCACCCTGGGATGCTTGTCGCTCATTTCAGGGGGGTTGGGTGGCTTCTTTGGGGGTGGGGTTTTTTTGGCATATTGCCTTCTCCCAAATGCCGCCAGGGATGAGCCATGGAGAGCACAGATGTGCATCCCGAGCATTCCACAACGAGGTTCCTGATTTAAGGACTGTGATTAACCTCTTTCCGACAGTTGCTAACCAGGTGCAGGATTGTAACGGGAAGAGGAGAAAGCTCAGTGAAAACAGCCACTTTTCCTCTGTCACCTGGAAATGCACACAGATGCCATTTTCTGCCTGGAAATCATGCAGATTTTAGGGTTTATAAATGGGTGCAGGGACACCCTGTTTGTGTCAGTACTGACCTGTAGCTGCTCCCTGGAGCCTGTCTCCTTCTTTCCTGCTTGGGATCCCACAAACAAGGCATCGATGGAGTGAATCCAGCACAGGACATGCTGGTGTGTGGGATCATGGGCCACCTGAGGCTATGCATGCAGGTTGCTCACAGGAAACTGGGCAGAAAATCACTCTGCATTTGCCCCCTGCAGCTTTTCCTGGGATTTTGCTGTTTGGAAAGCTGGGTATCCAGAGAAGAAGTGGTATTTCACAGTTAGGCATGAAAAGGGGAACCATTGCAGCTTGTGTTTTGCAGGCAAGAGTTAAACCAGGAGCTGCCAAAGTTGCTCATTTTCAGGAAATCTGGTATCTGTGGGATTCAGTGCTCCTCTGGCCAGGACTACAAAAGCTGGAGAGGGACTCTTTCCAAGGGCATGGAGTAACAGGACAAGGGGGAATGGCTTCACATCGACAGTGGGCAGGGATAGATTGGATATTAGGAGGAAATTCTTTCCTGTGAGGGTGGTGAGGCTCTGGCACAGAGAAGCTGTGGCTGCCCCATCCCTTGAAGTGACCAAGGCCAGGTTAGAAGGGGCTTGTAGCAAGCTGGTCTCGTGGAAAGTCTCCCTGTCCATAGCAGGGGGTTGGAATGGGATGGGCTTTAAGGTCTCTTCCAACCCAAATTATTCTGGGATTCCATGACTGTCACTGGCCTCCCAGGTTTGGCTTTCGTGTGTGTCACTCACAAATGCTTATCTCATCCCAAATACCCCTCTGGCATCGTGGTGGGTTTCAGATCAGCTTCGGAGTTCCCTGTGGGCTGGTCAAGTGCTGTGGTGTGTGTTCACAGCCACACTTACTGTTTTTCCAGCCCCTGGCTGGGTGGTTTTAGGACCCCCTTGTTGTACCTCCTCCCCTTTCCATCTCCCCATCTCTTAACTGCAAATCCCTGTGTTTCTTCCCAAAGAAGAGGCTGCAGTCTGTGTTTCACACTGGGACTCCAAACACTTTGCAGAGTCAAGAGCTGTTCCTTGAGGGAACAGCAGGGAAAGAGAGAGGGATGGGGGCCTGGGCAAGAGGACACCCCCCAAAGTGGGTGAGTAGAATATAGGTTTGGGAAATATGAAGAGACAGAAAAATTTATTAAAAACAATTAATAGCTGCTCCAACCAAGAATTCAACCTGAAACCAAAGCCTTAGGGAGGGAGGAAATGAAGTGGCGTACGATTGTTATTTTATTGCCTAATATTTTTATTTTTTTAAATATGATATGCTAAATGCAAATAAGCATTTGTACTGAGCAGGAGAGGGAGGGGATGGAAGACATGCCGGGAAAAGTGAGTGGGATCTAGGTTTTGCATCGTTCGCTGAATTACTGGCAGGTCTTTTGTAACATCTGTTAAAAATAAAACAAACATTCATTTCCATTTTTCGCTGCCTGAGATGGCTCCTGCAAAAAAATTTCAACCTGTCCAGGAATTTGTCTTGAAAGTTGCCCTCCCTCTCCTCACGCCTCCTCTTCTCCAGGGGAGATTTCCTTCCTGGACTTCCCAGGGGCTCCATTAGCCCCACATTAAAGCCTTTCTACTTTGCTCTAAAACTCTCCATCGAAGTAAAAGGAATTCTAATAAACCACTGGGAAGACTCTGCTATTCACTCTTTCCATGGAAACACGGCGCTGCCTCGGAGCAGAGCTCCTCTCGACGGAGCCTGGGTCACGGCAGGAGGAGACCAAGGAGGGATGCAGAGATGGTTTCCATTATAAGAGACCTTTTGAGAGAAATAATCGCTGCTCTCCCACCAAGGAAAGCCTTCGAGATGTCAGGGGCCTCGGCACGGCGCGGGAGCGGAGCCGGCCTCGGAGGGGGTGGTGGTGGGAAGTGGGATGTGCTGGCCGCTGAGAAACTCATTAAAACATCTGATTAGTGGAAATTAAGGCACCCAGGACTGATTCCTCACTCCCAGTGGGAGGGATGAGTCCAGGAGTGTTGGATGGACCCGGTGCTGCAGGAAGAGGCTACACAAGGGGGCTCAAGGCTGGGGACGTGGGGTACGAGAAGGCCACGAGGTCACAGGAGGACAGTGGTGGCTCCACGCCCAAGGCTGTGCTGCACAGACCAAACATCACACCACGAAAATACATTTTTCAAGGCCATAAAAAGCCTGTTTGCTCTGGGAGGGGATTTCTGGCCGTTCCCTGGGTCCCAGATGGGAGCTGGACGAAGAGGTCAGTGGATAGATCCCTACCTAAAGCCACTGTGATATAATTAATTTCCAGCCCCCTCGCAGGCACAGTCATCCTGAGTGTTGCTGTTCTGACACAGCGCTGCAAGATGAAGGATTTTATTTTTTTTTATTTTTTTATTTTTTAAAGCGTGAGGAAGCTCGTTAGAAATAGCCCGAAGGGCAAAGTTAGGAAATGAAAATCCATCGGATCCGCTCGGAGCCGATGCACTGAGCTTGATGAGAGCCGGAGCAGGGCTGCTGCTCCCTGCCTGCGAGGAGCCACCACACGTGTGGGGTGTGTGGCACCCTGGCCAGGGAAAGAAAGCAATCCATTGGGATGGTTGGGAGTGGGGCTGAGGGAAAATCCACCAGGAAGAGGGATGAAAGAAAGATGAATGAGAAGGAGCCAGCTTAGGGCACCCAGTGTAGGTACTGGGGAGGTCCTTGGAACCCAGTTTGGCCAGTCACGTCAGGGCTGTATGAAAGGGAAGGCTGGTGGGGAAAAGCTCGGGGAGATTTTCTCAGGATGCCTTATCATTTAGGTCGAAGCGGTGAGACACTGAGGGAGCCAAGGGAGCCAGAGTGCCTTTGTTTTAGCAGCTCCAGAAATAACATTGCTATGAGTCATTATTTTTTAGCCTCTCCAGGGCAGGAGGCGTGGGGTTACGTCCAGGGAAGCCTCTGACTTTGATCAGCAAGGTGAGCCCTGCTCTCATGGCAGGGAAGATGGGAAGAGGGTTTTTGATGCTGGCAGTGCTGTTTTGTGGCAGCTCAGGGTGACATCTGCTCCGGGATGCTCCAGATCCAAATTTTATCAAGGGGTTGGAAACTTTTCCATCTGAACAACTGAGCAGCATCATCCTCCAAGCTCACTTGGAGGTTTTAATGAGTGAAGTTAATTGGTGTTAGAGGTGGTGGTCTCCCACCCAGGCAGTGGTTTGGCTTAGATAGACATGACCGTGTCATGCAAACAGAGGTGATGTGGGTGTTGACACCTCAGAAATGCTGAGAAGTCATGAAATCAGCCTTTTTGAACCCGTAAATGGTAGGCACAGAACTGTAAAGGTTCCAGAAAAATAACAGTGTTTACCGAAAGCCAAAGTGTTTGGTGGTGATTTAATTTGCATATGGGGCTCTCTGGGGCTTGTGGTTTCAACCTTTCTTCCCACCACGGTGAGGTCAGGGTTGGAGGAGAGCAGGGCTGAGGTCTCTGTGAAATCACAGGACTGCTGGAGGTGGGGATTTCAAACATAGCAGAGCTGGGAAATAACATGGATGGACCAGATTGTTGAATTTATTGGATTGTAGTATAAAAATAACAAATCCTTTAGTCTTCTGTCAATCCCAGAGGAGAAGCTGGGGGTGACATCCTTTGGGTCCATACCACCTTGGCTTTGCTAGGGTGGCAGTCACGGCTCGTGATGCCAAACAGTGCCAGGCTCTTCCGTGTGAAGGGCAGGGCAGATTGGTGATTACAGGGAATAACACCAAATCCCTGGAGAGCCACGAGGTCCCAGCTTGATTTACCATCCTGCAGAGAGGCATGTGTGAAGCTGGAGGTGGCTGGGAGCATATTGTGGTGTGTTACCTACAAACAGCCAGGCTGGGTCTGCCATGGGGATGGGGATGAGGATGAGGATGGGGAGGAAAAAGACAGGGGAGATGAGAACAAGCAGTCTGCTTTTGCAGGTGCTGTGTCCCCTTATGAGGCTTGGTCTGGTTTGCAGCTTGATGCCTCCTATCTCGAGTAATTAACAGGGAAAAGAGAGGGCCTGGTTATCCATCCTTCAAGAGCAAGGGGTTGAATTGAAAGGCAGCGCCTTGGAAGTGGATCAAATAGCTCTCCAGCCCCCCGCGTACGGCTCGGAAACTTGCTGCCGTGCTGCGTTATCAAGGTGAACAGCTTTAGTTCAATTAACGAGAGGCTCAGAGCGGAGTCGTGGGAGGAGGCAGGGCTGGGCGTTTGCTCCCTTCGGGCAGCGATCCGGTGTGCCAGGACCACCACAGCTCCGCGTCCCTTGGCGAGGGGACCGGCTCCCCCTCTTCGCCTCTGCGACGCCTTTTATTTACCCCTTGGAAAAAATCAGTGCGCGTGTGGAAGGGTTGTTCTTTGTTACCACCTCCCTTTCCCCCTCCTGCTAATAATAAGCCTCCCCAAAATCAATCGCTCCCAGCGATGAGTTGCCATCGGCTCACCGTGCACCTAAAATCCCCGCAGATGACGGTGCCGGGAGCCCGCACGCCTGGATTTTTCCTGCCGGTCGCTGCCTGGGCTGCAGCTGGCTCCGGCACGCAGAAAGCTGCAGGTGTGATTTGTTCATTTGCCTCCACCTCCCCGCTTCCCCCCCTCGCTGCCTCCCTCCTGCTCTGCTTCCCTGCCGAGCCCACCTAGCTCATCCCACCCAGCTCATCGCGGCGGCCAGACCCGCATCCCACCCTGCGCCGACTCCGGCATCTCCCCGGTGCAGTGCTGGCAGAGGGTTGGGATGGCTGGGGCTGGAGAGAGTGTCTGTGTGTGTGTGCGTGGAGGGGAGGGGGGTTAATCTGATCCTACGAGGTTGGAAGAAGGAAAAAAAAAAAAAAAAATCAAAACTATAAAGAAGGCAGCAGCCTCCTCCTTTTCCCTCTCCCCCGCTCCGGAGGATTAAGCCTACAAAAAAAAAAAAAAAGAGAGAGAGAGAGAAAAAATGTCTGCAGCTTTCTGTTGACCCTGCATGATGGCATTTTTGCGCTCTGTGTGCTGCCTCTGCTGATTGCTATTCCTGGCACAAACACACACACACACACGCGCACACACACACACGCAGCCCCAGCACGGCTCACACGGGCACGGCGAGCCCACTCCAAAATCCAAAAGAAAAAAAAAAAAAAAAATCAAAAAAAAAAAAATATAACAAAAACAACAAACCAAACCCAACCCAAACCGGTGCCGCTCGGTGTCCCTGGCCACCCTGATCTCTGTCGGGAGAGCTGCCAGCACCCGCTGCCGCTCGCCCTCTCCTCCACCCCACTTCTCACCTCGGTCCCCAGCTCCAGCGAGCACTTTCTGCCGGAGCCGCCCGCAGCCAGAGCCCTCCACCACTCCTACCGCTGGCATTACATTTTCAGGCTGGATGCTATAGGGCCGTTTCTAATTACCTTATATCCCCTAGTGGTCTATGAATAATGGTTAGTGAAGGAGCTCAGAAGGGCTGCTGAGAAGGGAAGCAAAAAAAAAAAAAAAAAAAAAAAAAGGAGAATTGTGCTATTTCTCACATTTTTTTTTCTAAGGATCTAATCTGGCTACTGTGCTCTGGAAGAGGAGGAGAGCGAGCCAGCAGGAGAGAGAGGAGAGAGCGAGGACCATCGCAGGTATTGTTGCAAGCTACATCTTTGTGCTTTTTTTTTTTTCTTTTTTTTTATTTTTTTTTTTTGCTGAAGCCGCAGCAGAATTGGAAGTGGGGGGGGGGGTGGGTGAGTGAGGGGTGTACGGACAGAGCTTTTTCCGGATTTATTTTTTTCTCTCGTGCAACTCGTGTGCTGCTGCGATTGAATGGATGCACGGCGCCGGCATCGCGGAGTTTGGGGAGGGAGGGGGGGATTATACGTGTGTGTGTTGTGTGTGTTGTGTGTGTGTCCTGTTTGCAGCAGCAACGGAGGAGCCGGGGGGCGTGTGGAGATGGGGAGGGGGGGTTGTTTTGCTTTTCTGGAAGTAATAAAGAAATTTGCAACCGGTCCAAAACCCCTCCTGACTTGCCGATTGATGGGTGTCTGAACAAAGATACAGCTGAGACTTGGAAATGTTTGTGTGTGGAAGGGGATGGATTTCGTTTTGCTTGTCCTGACTCCCTACTTTTGCAAAGTTAAAATAATAATGGGCACGGGGCTGTGAAAGCCTCTGCAGAGGGAAGTCTTCCCGGGGAGGTTTATTTAATTGAGGAGTTATGGATGTGCATGGTTTTATACTTCCAAAAGTTGCGGCGGTGCCGCGGGCGGGCGCCTGGCTCTCCTTGCCGTTGTCTGCACGTGAGAACGCTGACTTGATGGATTTTCTTTCTTTTATTCTGGTGGCTGGCGGGGCAGGAAAAAATGGATCTAGCAGATAACCCAAGGAATCGTGGGGTTTGCACATCTGGCTGTGCCTTTGGAAAGCCCCTCGGTGGGACTTTCACCTCCCGCTCCCTTTCTCCCACGGCAAATTTTGCCTCCAAATCTCCGTTGACATTAATAAACAAACAAACCAGGGAATAGCCGTGGAGCCCGGTGAGGGGGCTCGGAGTGCTGCCCGGGGGTGGGGAACCGTGTGCTTTTGTTTTAAATAACGAAACGGCGATGATTGAAAACATATGAATAGGATGCAATGCAGAGCGGGTGTGTTACGGGGCGGGCGGGGGGGGGAAGAGCTGGAAAACTGCTTATACGACAGAAGCAGAGCTTGAATGAGTGTGGTGAGATGAAAGGAGAGGGGTCCGTCCCTCGCCCGGCTGTGAGGCTGCGATGGGGGGATGATTCCCAAAGGCAGAGGAATGATTTTGGGGGAAAACCTCCCCCTTCCCAAAAAAAAAAAACCCAAAATCAACCCATCAAACCTGAGGTATGTGATTATATCCCGTCCAACTTTGCCGGTTGCGGCGTTAATGGAGCTAATTGTCCTCAAAAAAGAATAAAACCAGGGGAATATATGCGTGTGTGTGGAGGGGGGAGATGTACGGGGAGCAGAAGCAGAAACCTCACCAGTCCCCCCCAGAAAAGCACCACCGAGGTGGGGGATACCGAGGCGGTATCCAAACGTGGCCGGATTGTGTTTATCTGGGCGAAAATAAAGATGGAGCAACTGCCCTGGGGAAGGCTGTAATCCCCCAGGGAAGGGCTCCCAAACCGCGCCGGTGCTGCCCTTCGCTGCCTGCCCTTCGCTGCCTGCCCTGCCTGGCCTTGCTTTTGTGTTTGTTTGCTTCCGAGGAGGGGGGAAAAGGGAGCTGGGGGGGCCACGAAGGCGGGGAGAAGCCGTGAGGGCGGAGAGCCGATTTAAATTGGACTTAATGGATTCCCAGGGCAGCTCTTTTAGATGAAAGTCAAAATAAGAGCCAAAGTGAATCTCAGCAGACCTGTCTGTTGCATTAGAGATGCAGCCCTTCCTCTCCCTCCCTCCCTCCCTTTATTCTTTAAAAGAGAAGGGGGAAAAAAGTGTTATCCGTACAGAAGACAGCGTGGAGTTTCTCATTCCTATAATGCGAGCTCTAATTGAAGAACTTGCAGCCTCTTGGGAGAGTCTTTACTGATCGCTGCTTTTGTTATTCATGCCGCGCTCTGTTTTCTTGGGATTTTTTGGGGGGGTTGGTGCAAGTCTGGCTGTGCCGGGTGTGATGCTGTGTCCCCCCCAGGCTGGCTCCATGGGCTGGCAGCAGGTAGGACCCCCCAGTCCCCTCCTCAGGGGTCTCAGCGGGCTCCCCTGGGTATGTTGTGCTGTGCTGGAGGAGATGAGCAGCTGAAACCCCCCGGGAGCTGTCGGGGTGAGATGCTGCAGCCTGGCTGCGGGTGGCTCTCGTCCTCACAGGACCCCCTGGGATGGATCCTGCCCAGCGTGGCACATGGGAATGGGAGCAAAGCAGGGCTTCTGCCTCCTGCCTGTGCTCCCTGCAATGATTTTGGGGTGCTGTGGGGTGCCACAAGCCTGCTTGGTGCAGAGGGCACAGTGCAGCCCTGCTGTCACGGCTCTCCTGTCCCACGGGGGTCTGCGGTGTCACCTGGAGGGGACAGGTGTTGTGCCAAAGCCACGTGGATGCTCTGCCCACCCAGGCTGAGGAGCAGCACACAACCACTGAGCCTGGAGGACCCTCCTCTCCTGCCTTTCCTGTTGCTCAGGAATTCAGGACAGGGGTGCACAGGGAGACTGGCAGATGGGGCTCCCCCCTGCAGAGGTCTCACTACCCCCACTTCCCTCCCAGCCCCCTTGGGTGGCCAGAGGAGGTGGTGGCTGTCCCCAAGCCCTGTGTCCCCACGAGGTCCCATGGTGATGCTGCCCTTGGCAGTGAGCTGGTTTGATGCAGCCAAAAGCTCCTGGAGGGCAGGTCCTTGTTGTCCCTGTGTCCCTTTCCCAGCCTTGGGCACCCATTTGAGCTACACTTGAGCTCTTCAGGGATGAAAACAAGAGCCACAAGCCCCAGGGCTGCTGTCAGTGGCATTTGGTGACTGTGGGGTGAGTGTGGCTGGGGAAGAGGATGTGTGAGCAGGATGGGGCTCTGCCAGCCCATCGGCTTAGCAGAGAGGCAAAGCAGTTAACCTGGACATCTGATCTCCCCGGGAATTGTGTATTGACCCTGACAGCGATGCATCAGGAGCGACAGACTCTCCATCATCGATCCCTCTCCTCCCATCACCAGGTGTCGACACCGACAGTCGTGGAGCCGGCTTTAATTTCAGGCCTCTGGCTCCAGCACGTAACACTTAGCCACGGTCCCAAGGTGCCACCAGGCTTTGCAAACAAATACTTCCACAGGCAGGTGACCATCCCCATTTTGTGGCAGGGATGGCACTTGCTGTGGGTGGCCAGCTGAGCTGGGGACTGGGCTGGCAGGGACCATCCCAGGGCCACTGGGCAGGGAGACTTTGGTGGGGGATCCAGGGATCACCCGGAGTTCCTGCTTTGCCAGTCTTTGCTAGGAAAACCCTCTGATCTAGCATCCCTTGTGCCATCAGTGCTGAACAGCAGAGGATTTGCCCAAGCTGGGGTGTCCCAGTCCTTCTGCAGCCTCTTCTGGGTGACCTTATCTGGCCTGGATGTGTCTTGTTTTTCCCACCTTTAAAATGGCCACTGCCAAACCTGCTGGGTGCTCAGGTGTTTGTGTCACCCCGCAGAGACCTGGGGAGCATGGTGGCTTTCTCGGGTGCCTTGATTTTGGGCAGGACACTGGGGCTGCCTGGGGCTGGCTGGCACGTCGCCTCTCCTCCTTCCCAGCATCTTGAGATTTCCGAGACACACGCAGCCAAGCTGAGGCTGAAAAAGCTGCTTGTGGTTCAAGAGCATCTCCTCGACAGAGGAGAGAGGGAGGCTTTTCATTTCTCCCTTTCTTTTGGAGCTATCCAAGCTCCCCTCACCGGTGCAGGGGCTCTTCCCGCTCCCCCCTGCAAGGGAACGTTAAAAGCCAGGGGCAGTGGATATCTTGACACCCCGTCAATCCGAGCCTTTTACAGCAGCAGTCTCTGAAGGCTGGCACTGCTGCACAGAAGAAAACAAGTGAGAAGAGGGGGGGAGGCGAGAGCAAGCCTTTGCAGCCGGCAATCGATAATTGTGGTGTCACTCACTGCCTTGGAAGTTCCCGCATCCCCACGGTCGCTGCTGGGGGGAGAAGGGGAGGGTGAGAGCTGGGCTTTGCCCTGCCAGCAGCGGGCATGGGGCAGGGAGGATGGCACAGGGTGAGAGCCTGGCCCCGAGCAGGAGCCTCCCGCTGCATTACTCACCACTTGATGTAGCTTGAACCTTTCAACTCCCTCCCCTTGGGGATGGAGCGGGCTGGGCAGAAGGTGTTGACGGAAAACGCTCTCCTTTCTTAGCTTTGAGGGTTTTTATTCCCCCTTCCTTCTTTTTTTTTTTTTTTTTTTTCCTTCCTCACCTCTCTCTATGTGCATTTTGAGCTTTAATAATCCCCCCAAAATATAAAAGAAACCCAAAAAACCCCCCAACCCAGCTCCCCCTCATGTGTGTCTCCGTCTTAGCAAAAGCCGAGGCAAAAGATCAAGGAATTCTTCCTTTTGTGCAGCTTTCAAGACCAAAGATGTGCCGGTGAAAAGGGGAGGCTCAGAGTACCAGGCACACACAAGTGTTAAAGGAGAGGCTTCCCTTTTGTCTCCAAGGCAATCAGCCGGTGAAGGGATCCACAAATTAATTAAAAATTGCTCTGTCTTGATTGAGTTATTCCTGCTCGCATCCCACCTGCCTATCAAAAGACTGGGAATGGCAGGAGGAAATTCCTATTTCTTTCCCAAACAGCTCAGACACGTACCACGGTCTGTCTCGCTTGCCTTTTATCCCAGGCAGCAAAGGAAATAAAAAAAAGAAAGGGCTGGCGCGGTATCCAAAGAGATCTCTCCCGGAGGATGTGTCCCCTCTCCTGCGCTAACAAATGCTGCGGTATTTGGACGATTTGGAAGAAAAATGAGCAGATTTACGTGTCAGGCATGGGCCAAATTGTAGTTGTAACTCCATGAAGTTGATGGAGATCCATCGGAGATTAATTTGGCCCCAGGTCTGGCGCTTGCTCCGCAGGGAATAGGCTGGATCTCTGCCTTGGTTGAAACAAGAGGTATTCAAATGGGTTTGTTGTGGCTGTGTTATGCCCAAGTGGTAGAACCGAGCAAAAATCCCAACTGGTTGTATCCCCGGTGCCAAAGCACCATAAATACACCTCGAGCTGTCAAGTCCTGCACAGTCTCTACTGCATTCACCCCTGAGAATGCTTTAAGGGGGTAGATTTATCTGCAGGGGCTGTACACAAGTCTCCCTGTGTGCTTTGCTAAGAGGCTTGAACTCCAGCCCGGTGTCCTGATGGGAGAAGCCTTTCTCCCCTCTTGTTTATGGGATTTCCACCCAAACCGAGCCTGTGCTGGGGCTCAGTGTGAACCCCAGAGAGCCCAGCCCTCCTTCACCGGGCTCAGGCTCTGGTTTGGGGGGGCCATCATCAGTCAGTGCCTCCGAGCAGGATTCAGGGGGGGTGGTTTGCTGCTTTGCAGTCAGACCTTGCTTCCTCTGCTTTATTGTCATCTCCGCTCTTAGTCACCGCTCGATGCCTCACCAGAGGACACTGCTCCTGCTGCATTTATGGCAGCCACTAAAATTGGCTGCTCCGACAGGGAGGGACAGCGAGCATCAGGGAGGCTCTGCCCAGCTCCCTTATGGTCCTTGGCATGATGTGGGGAGCACAGGGGAGCTGCAGGGCAGGTGGGTCACCAAATGGATCCCCTGTGCTGAGGATGAACCTCCAGCTCTGCTGGGTCCCTCCAGCTGATGCGTGAGGGAATATGGGAGCAGTGCTGGAAAGGAGCAGCAGCGGCCACGTTCTCAGGTGGAGATGGCTGGCGTGTAAATGAAAATGAGATGCTCGATAAAGTAGGAAAGCATAATTAAAAACGTTCACGGCTGCTGGCTCGCAAAGCGTGGGCACTCAGCGATCCAGCGAGGCACAGCCGTCCCCCCCTCCCCAAACCCCACGGCTCTCAGCTCGCCTCGTCCTGTAATAGCGTGTCCTTCACATGCCTGTCGCTACATGATCTATAGAACAGGGCTGGCCTCTCATACCACTGCCTTCCACCAGGCCGGTGACTGGATTCTCCAGAGGAGACTCTAGTCCTATCATAGCATGTCCTTCACCGTGACTGCTGCTGCACAGAGACACGGCAGTGCGGGGCTCTAATACCTTGTAATTCACTGTGACTGCTGTGGCAGGACCTGCACCGTGCTGTGCTGCCGCAGCCCTTCAGACCTCTTGGCTTTTGCATCTGCTCTTGGGCTTCAGAGCAAGGGCTGAGTGGGAGGGGACATATGGTGGGGGGACCTTGGAGGTGTCCCGGGCTTGCACCGTGGTCCCTGGCTCCCGCTGGGCATGGGAAGGTGCCGAGTATCCCCAGGACACAGACCCATCCTGCCTCCTGGGAGCTTTAAAGGAGGGAGTGCTGGGGGCCAAGCCCTGCCTTGGCAGGGGAGAAATCCCTGTGAGTGTGCCAGCGTGAGAAACGGCCCTGGGATGCAAGGAATTCATCCTTCCTCTGGGTGGTTTGGGCATCATAATAAATGTCAATATCTCTGCACACACAAAGGAGAAGGGGACATTTGGCTACCGAGCGCGTTTGTTCCAGGAGCTGATTTACTTAGAGGACTTAAAGGGTTCTCTGATGCTTCCCTCTTCGCTGCTTAACCCTGTTCCTTTGCCAGTTAAATAGAAATGCAGCTGCCATCAATAAAGCCCTTCTGGAGGCTGTTCCATGGACGTTGCCACACCGTTCCCAGTGCTGTGCTGGACGCTGCTCCCTCTTCCATTGATCTGGTTTAGCTCCTGCATGGGTAGGAGGCAGCTGCACCCCTGAGCTGTCGATGCCCTGGTAAAGTGAGGATCCCTGTGAGGGGTGAGGGTTTTCCAGTCAAGTGATGGAGATCCCAGTGCTCACAGCATCCCCTTGGAGCCATGCTGTGCACAGAACAAGGTGTGGGTGACCATGGCTCAGCCAGAAACCAGACTGGGGGTTGTTGTTTTGTGTTGCTGGGTTTTATTTGGAGGGGAGGCATTGGAAAGCCTGGGAGCTGGAGCCTGTAAGAAGAGTGAGAATGTCTTGTCAGGGCTCCCAGGATGGCAGAAGAGCATGTTTGTTAGTGAGATGGACGAGGGAGCAGATTTTGGGAGCTAGTGCTTCCCTGCAGCTTGGCTTGTTTTCCAAAAACCAGGAGTTGGCATCTCCTCTTTTGCTTCCATACAAATCATCAGTGTTGTTGTTGCTCCTGCTTGGACTGAGGAAGGAGGAATTTGGCCCAGTGGCTTTTTTTCCTCCTCCTTCCCACAGCAGCCTAGCCTACAGATCTGCAAACAGCTGTAAGGAGAGCAGAGATCATTAGCTGGCAGGATCAGATGAGATAGTTTCTTAAAAGGATTGTCTGATTTCTCTATTGATCAGCCTGATTTAAAAGGGGGAGTTGGGTCAGAGGGCATAAATTATCATTGAAGGAGGGGTGAAGGCCTCAAAGGCTGTGCTGCACTTAGCTGCAGTGCTGAGGAATGTGTCTCTCGGCGGGGACGTGCAGAGCTGAGCGCCGTGGCTGCCGGCCAAGCTGGGTCTCCTCTACACTGAACTGGGAACCGAGTCAAGGGAAGTGCATTTAAACTTGGGTAAAGAGCCTCTCTCTCTTCACCAAACTGGTTTCTGCAGCCCCCACTGTTTGGGGTCAGAGGGGGAAGGGGTGCAGCGTGTGGCCCCAGGTGAGGTTTGGGGCGTGGTGATGGGTTGGGGCCGCTGTGGGGTCCTGCTGGCTCTGAGCTCCCTCCCTCCCTGGAGAGAGGATGCTCTCACCCCGCAGAGACCTGCGACCTCTCCCTGGCTTTCCCCAGGCTCCCTGTGTGGTCTCCAGCAAGATGTTAAACCACGGGAGGTTTCTGCCTCCCTGGCTGTAAAATGAAGCTAATCTGCAACCTGAGGTTGCTGCTTTTCCCGTTCTTGTGATCGCTGCCCAGGGCTCCTGCATCTCCTGCCACTGGAGTCACGGGATTTGCAGGCTTTGCAGTGGCCCCCCAGCTCTGGATTATGGGAATAGGAATGGGAAAACATCCAGGGAAAAAAAGACACCATCCACATTGATGGTAGAGGGTCTGGTTTTGGGGACATGGCACATCTTCCACACCAGCTTGTTCTGCTGCAACGTGGATCCTTATTCATTCTTCCCTCATTCTCATCCATTCTCATGATGGAGGAGCCTAGGTCAGTGTCCCATCTCTACCTTCTCACAGGGTCTGCATCTCCCACAGCTCTCTGGGGCAGGACTGTGGGGATCTGCAGTGGGGTTGTGTCACTCTGACAGGGTTGTGTCACCCCAAGAGGGCATGAGCTGGAGCCAGGACAAGCTGTCTCAACAGGGAAAACTGCAAAGCACTTGTGGGGTTCCAGTTCATCCTCTGATTTGGGTTTTGTGCCCTTTCCAACCCCAGTGTAGCTTGTTCCTCTTATTTCAGGCTGTGCTAAAATAAAGCAGTGCAAGAAGTGTGATTTGTGGAGCTGTGGGCAGGTCTGAGGTGCCCTGGTGAGCGCTGGGCTGGGGCGTCTGCCTGGAGTAGCTCCATGGAGGAGGCTGACACAGCCCCAGGCTGGGGACATGTCCTGAAACTTGGTCCATCTGCCCTTTCCCAATGCTGTTCCACGTGCCAGAGGTGCAGCCAAGGCTGCTGTCTGCCCCAGTGCTGCCCATCCTCTTGTTCCTGCCCTCCTGCATAGAATCATTGAATCACAAAGGTTGGGAAACCCCTCTAAGATCCTCAAGTCCAACCATTAACCCAACACTGCCAAGCCCACCACTAAACCATGTCCCCAGGTGCCACATCCACACATTTTTTGAACATTTCCAGGATGGATGAACACTCCACCACTATTCTGATGTCTGACCACCCTTTTGGTGAAGACATTTTTCCTAATATCCAACTTCAACTGCCCCTGGCTCAACTTGAGGCCATTTCCCCTTGTCCTATTGCTTGTTAGTCTGGAGCAGAGCCAGACCCCCACCTGGCTGCACCTTTCTGTCAGGGATTTGTGGAGAGTGAGAAGTTTTCCCCTGAGCCTCCTTTTCTCCAGGATGACCCCCTCCAGCTTCCTCAGCCACTCCTTATGTTCCACATCCTTCTCCAGCTCCGTTGCCTTTTCCTGGACACACTCCAGCACTTCAGCATCTTCCTGGGAGTGAGTGGGACATCCCCATGTGCCCCATCCCTGTGCATGGGGACAGCAGCGTGGTGGTTCCCCATGACGTGCGGTTTGGAAGGAGATGAGCCAAGTCATTATCACGGATCACTTCTGCCAGGTGGAGAGCAGGGGACCAGCATCCCGGCCCAGGGCACGGCTGGGAGCGGGCAGAGGGTTCAAATGTGGTCAAAGGCTGAGCCAGGGCAGCAGGGGCTCACAGCAACCTCACTCCCACTGAGGAAGAGAGCATCTCTTCCAAGCATCCACCGGCCTCCCGGCATGGCTGTGGGAGCAGTCACCAGCGTGCGGCAGCTGGGCCGGCATTATCCTGGAAATGTCATCCGAATGCCAGCCCGCCGGTGAGCGCCAGGACGTGGCAGGAGGCGGTGACTCGGCTCGCCGGCATTGGCTACCATTTTAGAGGAAATGTGGAGCGGCGGGTAATTATTTCTCGTTCTTAATTGAAATTTCAGCCTCAGTGGTTCGCGAGAGCGGGCGGGAGCAGGAGCACAGGCGAGCGTGACACGAACTCAGGGCTCGTTGTGGGATGAGGGGGAGCACGAGTGAGCTGAGCCTGTGGGGTGGCAAAATATCTCCCAGCTCATGCAGAGTCCAGCACTCCAGGGAAGGAATTCCCATAGCCCTCAGCACGGCCTGCTCACGGTTGAGAAATAAAACCAAACCGCAGAACGCCAAGATTTTAATTTTTTTTATTTTTTAATTTATTTTTTTTTTTAGCGGGGGAGGATGCTTTATTGTTTCTTTATTCCTGTATTTCTGTTTTGCTTCGGATGAAGGGCCAATTAACTGGAATTAGGCGCTGCAGCCTGGCACCCCGCGTCGGCTCGGAGCAATCAGGTGTAGCGCAGCATGGCTGATGAGAGCCAATCAAGATGTATAAATGAGGTGTTGACATTCAAACAGCAGGTACCCGCGCCGCCCGGCCGCAGCCGCGCTTGCGTGCTGCCAGCTCGCCACACCGATCCAGGCCCAGGAGCCCGATGGGGCAGCTGGCTCTGCTTTGGCTCCAAAGTGGTGGTGGGGACGATGAGCTGCCCATGCTGGGGGTAGTGGACACTCCTGCCAGGGTCTGTGTGCTGGCAGTGCCCAGTGCTGATAAATCCCCTGGTCGAGGACCTTAGCGCTGCTCCAGGGTGGGCAGCCAAGCAAAATACTGTTCCTGTGGGGAAACTGAGGCACGGGGCAAGATGGTGGACAAGATCCATAATGCTGGGGCCTGGTTTCACCCTCAAGGTTTTGTATTTCCACTTCCAGGGTCAGTTTTGCCTTCAAGTCCCTGAGAGGTATTGGGACACGTTTGTCCCCCCACTGTCTAGGGACCATGGATGGGGACCCCGGTGTGACCACCATGGTGGCAGGTGCAGGGCCAGCTCCCTCTAGCAGTTTGTCACCTTCAGCTCTTGGGTTTGCCATAGCTGCCACTTTGGGACACCCTGGGAGGTGGGGACCAGGGGCACCAGTGGCTCATGGCACAGGCCAGAGGAGCCATCCAGGGAGGAGAAAGCAGCCCCGTGGCAAACAACCTCATCAGCGTTTCCTGTCTCACGATGGAGAAATCACACGTGGTGAGAGGCTCTAAAAATAGGCTCGGCAAACTTTTAACCACATTTGCAGATGTTTAAGGTAAAGCCAGAGCAGCCTCAGGGAAGAAAACATCCCTGACCGTGCCTCCCTGGTGCTAACCCCCAGCTCTGCCGGCGGTGGGGAGCCGGCTCTGGGGGCAGGAGCCCCGAGATGGGCAGCAGGGCCGAGCCTCTGCCTCGTCGCGTCGCTCTCCTGTGTGTCCCCATTAAGAGTGTGGCAGGAGGACATTAGGAGCAGGAGCACGTACCGGCAGGCTCTGTCTAACAGCGCTGCCGCCTGACCCTGATTTGTAGCAGGGCTGAGCAGGGAGGTTTGCTGTAGTGTTACAGCTTTTCCTGTGGTAATAACTGGCCGGGCAGCACTCACATGGCACCGGGAGCCCACAGTGGCACAGGGAACCCCTGGCTGCTGGGGTGCATGGGGTGGGAAGGAGATGCTGTAGCTGGGTCATGGCACATTTGCTTGCAAGAGAGCTGAGGGGGCATGTGGGGACATGGTGCTGCTGCTGGAGTTGTGTCTCCCTATGGCAGCGGTGCTGGTGCCCAGCATGGTGGCAGAAACACAGCTGGATCTGCCTGTCCTTGTCCCCACCAGCCCAATGACTCCATGTCCAGTGGCTTGTCCTGCACACTGCAGTGGGTGCATGCCAGTGGTGCTGCTGTCCCCTTGCCTTGTGCCCCTGTGTCGCATCTCCAGGGCTGGAGTCGTTTGGGGACAGTGGCCAGGGCTGCCAGGTCCTCTCCCTGAGGTGTCCCTGATGGCACTCAGGGGATGTTGTTTCATTTCCCCTGTTCCTGCCAAGCCCAAGGGTGACAAACCAGAGGGTGCCAGCCCTGTGTACACGGTGGCCACAGCAAGGTTCCTTTGTGGGGATCTCTGTGTGGGGATGGATGAATCCCATTGCCATGCATCCCCAGGGACTTGCAGAGGTAAAACTGACCTGGTAATGGAATGGAAATAGAAAACATGGAAAGCTGAGGTGATCCCCAAGGTTGTGGTCCTTGTGGAGGGGTAGCAAAGGGGGTTCTGCCCACAAGAGATGGAAGAGGCAGCACCATCTGCCAGCATCACTCTGTGGTGCTGTGGTCCCTGGCCTGTGCCGGCCCTGCAGCCCCAGGTGGGAGATAGCAAGAATCTTTAACCTCACAAACATGGAAAGTTGACTCAGACCATCAAAAAGATGAAAGAGACAGAGAGAGGGAACGATTAAAGGGAAGAAATTGAGATTCTTCACGTTACCTTAGCTGCCCGCTGCCTGATACCGACAGCTCACAGGCCCTCGGCACCTCTCGCCTGCAGCTCGGTGCTGGGGCAAGGGAGGGCACATGACTTTCTCCTCAGGAGGGAACTTCCCAGGAAGATTTTAATAGTTGCTGTTGGTGTGATGTCTGGGAGAATCCGTTGCTTTCTGTCTGCCACTGCCTGGCTTCACCTTCTGCCGGCAACTGATGCGTCCTCACGGCTGTGTTTGGGGTGATGGTTTGGGTTGTCAGCCTTCACCTGCAATCCTGGAGGGGAAAAACTGCCCCTCAGAGTTTTATTTGGCTAAAAAACCAACCCAAACCCAACCTCAAACAGGTGCAGGCTGTGGGGTGCCTGATGGTGGGATGACCAGGATGCTGGGGAGCAGCACTGCTCCCCAGGAATCTCCACTGGCCACATTGGGATCGGTGTTTTGGCAAAAGGCATCACCTTGCCAGTAGGAATAATAGCCAGGAGGGGGAGGGGACCGGGGCAGGCAGACAAGCAAATCCGTTTTATCAGACGCCGCATATTTTATGAAAGCACATTTCAGCTCTTCAGCCTTGGAAAGCTTTTCATACCCTTTAATTTTCTAATAAAAAGGAATTACGTTTGCTGAAAAGCCAGTAACAAGATTCACTGTCATTGTCTTTTGTACAGACCATAATTCCTGGCTCGGGTTCCTGCCTTCAGCCCTGTTGTGTGGTCCCAGGTGTGGGTCCGGGGTGCTGGCAGGGGGCAGGGGAGGGCTTTGCCGGTGGGAGCTTGTGGCAGGTGCCCAGGAATGACTTGGGTGAAGGTGAGGGCTATGTGACATGTGTCTGCATCCACAGTGATGCCTCTTGGTGCCCAACACAGATCCCTGAGAAAGCAGCATCTTGTTTTGAGGTGGTTCCTGCTGTCTGAGTGTGCCAGGTGGGACGGCCTTTGAACCAAAAATCAGTTTAATTGCCTGGTCATTGGCCTTGTAACCGCGAGCTCAAAGCGATGTGAGGTCCTGACGAGGCTGGTGGCTGGCAGACAGCTTTCCTGGTCTTTGATGTGGCTGGGACAGGTTGTGGTTACACATGTGTTGGAGCAATGGGGTGTCTTTGCTGAGTGAGGACAACGAGCCCGTGTCCCCTGGCTCTGCACCGGCCCTGCAGGTCTGGCTGGTGAAAAGGTTCAGCTGGGCAATTCCCAGTTATCCCCCGCCATCCCTCCTGCAGGCTGCAGGATCTGGCATGCAAACAGCAGCCACCACACGTGAGACCCCAGCAAGCCCAGGGCACTCCCAAAATCCAACCAACCACAGGCTCTGACAGTGGGCAAAACACGTCAGGGTGCCAGCTGGGGCCAGCACCAAGAGCCACCAGCTCCCCGCAAACCCTGAGCACACGCTGGTGGTGTTCACAGCATGGGGAGCCCTCACAGCTCACTTGCACCCCACTTTCCTCCAGGGGTGCCTCCTCCTTCAAGCTCTGGAGCCTCAGCTCTGCCCGTGTGGCCCGGGCTCCCGGGCGGCTGCCACGTGGCGCCGGAGCCACGATGCCGCAGCCGCTGGCGCTCCGTCTCCTTCCGAGTTGCTCATTTGAAGTTTCAGCTCGCCGGCTGTTTTCGTGCAGGTGGGATGCAAAGCCAGCCCACAAACACCAATAAATATCTTCTATATCCTCCCTCCCACCCCCCCACCTCCAATTCTCGTTTTCATTCTTACTTCCCAGCTGGTTTTGGGGGGGAAAACGGGTTTTCAAAGCTTTCCCTAAACGTGTGTAACAATAGGAAGCGTTGCCTTTTAGCCTGCGGCCGGCACAGTTTTAAATGAGGTCCCAGGTAGTCATGGTTACCTCTCCTCTTCAGTAAGAGATGACTTTTATTTCCTGCCTTTTGTATTTGCACATCTCAGATATACATTCTCCTAAACCATAATTGGTATTCACGGATAGACAGGAACGCAGGAGCGAGCTGCCACAAGAGGGGAAGAGCCAGATGGACGCAGGGGGTGTCAAGGTCTCCAAGCCCCTAAACATCAGGAAATCTTAATTTCAAGTCATTTTTCCTCCCCTGGCAAGGGCGGGGGAGGCAGACCTGTCTCTCCACAGCCTCAGGGCTTGTCCTGATCCCACCTCCCTTGCAGCATCCTGGTTATTCCGGTTGCTGCGCCAGAATTTGGGATTTACCCTGTGATCCTGCAAGCCTCTCCGTCATCCTGCGTCCCCCCTAAGCATCCCTTGATTGTGCTGAGCTGGGAAGCTGAAAGAGGGGCTGCCCTGTGCCCCTTGTCCCCAAGCAGAGTCCTGAGCCCCCCAGGCACTTGGGGGTCCAAGCCTGCACCCCTGATTTTTGGAGGCACGAAGGGGAAGCAGAGCTGTGGGGCTGTTGGCTCGCAGCGGGCACAGCCCAGGGAGCGGGCGCGGGAGGGAGAAGCGCTCGGCAATGATTGATGAAAGATCATAGCCTCATTCCACGGGATCATTGCTCAGAGTGTGGGCAAAGCTGCGAGTCCCAAGGGGACCATCGCCTGGATGCATGTGAGCCTGCGATTCAGGGCAGAGGGGATGCAAAGCCACATATTTTATGCCTTTTTTATTTTTTTTTCTCTCTCTCTCTCTCTTTCTCTCTCTCTCTCTCTCTCTCTAAAGCACCAGGAAAACAAAAACCCAAGCTGTCTAATCAGAGACAAGCAGATTCCACCCACTTCCTTGGAAAACTTGCATTTGCTAGGAAATCATCTCGCTGCATTTACAGCAAGCAGAGTGCCCCAGCGGTAGCTCGTGCCTTTCTGGCAGGATGATAACCAGTGCTGAACAATTATTGCGCTGGAGCGGGAGCAGCAGACATATTGGCTTTTCTCAGCCAGCAGGAAAGAATTTGCAAAACTAAGCAGGCGACTGGAGCAGCTCGGATTTGCAGCGTTGGATGCGCGGTGCCGCGGATTCACAGCTCACCAGATTTGCTGGTGGCAGCATATCAGGGACTCGCACACCGCATGCACCTGGGCTCCTATTTACATGATTTTTTTATTTATTTTATTTTTTTTTTTTTGCAAGGGAAGGGCTTGTTTTTGCTGCCTGGAAAATGCGTCTGATTCCCAGTTTCCCCTGTGGATGCTCAGCCCCCCAGGTGTGCACTCAGGCAGTGGGGAGAAGTTGTTTGCTTTTGTATTTTTTCCCTTTTAATGAGAAAAATGTGTACTTGTCACAGAATCATAGAATGGCTTCTGTTGGAAGGGACTTAAAGACCATCCATTTCCACCCCCTGCCATTGGGCAGGAACATCTTCCACTATCTCAGGTCGCTCCAAACCCTGTCCAGCCTGGTCTTGGGCACTTCCAGGGATGGAGCATTCACAGCTTCTCTGGGCAACCTGTGCCAGGGCCTCACCACCCTCACAGGAGGGTGTTCTTGAAAGGAATTCTCAAAAAATACTGTCAAAATCGTTGTCAAGGAGGTTGTCCTTAAAAACCAGGGAAGAAAGGCGGCAGTTCCAGCAGGATCCTGCCCTGTGCCAGCCTGGCTGCCCATAGCATCACCAGAGGAGCAGGGTCTGTCCAGGAGTTCCCAGGGGAACCCTCTTGGGCCACAGCCACAAATCCCCAATCAAGGCAAAAGTCCTTTGCTCAGTTGTAATTTCAGGCAGAGATGTATGGGATTGCTGGAGCAGCTCCCATCCCTCAGAGGTTTTTGGTTCTTCCACAGGTAAAACTCTCCCTGACTGCAGGTCCCACATCTGCCTTGTCTTCTCCATGGGCTGGGCAGAGTAGAAGCAAAGAAATCCCTTCCCTTCAGGCTTGTGGGGTTGGGAACTGGATCTGTTCCCATTTCCCTCTGCCCACTCACAGCACTCCCTGTCTCTGCTGGAGCATTTCCGAACAGGATGCTCCAGTGTGGAGAAGAGGCACGGTGGGGTTTTGGTGTGGATCTGAACTGTGTTCCCACTGTGGGTGCTGGTTGGCAAGGACAGAGGGCAGAGCCTGGCCTGGGATACTCTTCCCATCCCTGCTTGGGATGTAAACTGCGCATCAGTTGCACCAGCAGCTGATGGAGACTCCAGTATATTAGCAGCATTAATTAAGTTACAAAAATTATGCATGTTATCAGTTATGAGACGACCTTTCATAAACTCCGTTATTAAAGCAATAAAGCATGACCCGCTGGTCCTAACCAGTCTAATGGCTGGCTAAGAGCACGGTTTTTCACATAATACTTTTAGCAGGTCATTAGCTGAGCAATAAGATAACGTGGAGAGCCAAAGTGATGTGTGGGAATGGCAGTGGAGACAGAGACAGTGCTTGATGAGGGGACATGGGGCTGGGGGTCACCTGTCCTCCCATATGGCTTGTGCGGGTGTGCACGGCTCTGGTGGTGGGTGATGGTGGAGTGCTGGGTGCTCCCAGCCTGAGCAGTGCTGAAATCCCAGTGCCATGGGGCAAACCCTGCCCTAGGGCAGGTGTGGGGCTGGTGTGGCTCCCTCTGAGTCCTGGTTTCACTGCCAGAGCCCACCCTGCAGAAGGGAGATGGGGCGTTGTGATGTGGCCATCCTGACTGCAGTCCCAGGATGAGGATGGAGACCCTGACCTTCCATGAGGCCAGGGGTGGCATGGGGTGGCCTGGGCTCTCTCCACCTGGGCGCTCTCGGTGTCTGGACAGTGCTGGACTCAGCATATGGTTGCTGTTGGTCTCTCTGGGCTGAGACCCCGATTTGGGGGGCATACAGGTTGGTCCCCTCCCTGCTGTGCCTGTGGGGACATGCCAGGCATCCAGGGCCACCCAGAGGAAGCCACCGAGCCCTGGCCCCCAGGTCCTGCTCCCTCCACACACTGGTGCTGTTATTGAGCACATCCCAGCTGAGTATGATGCCCTCCCTCCCCCTGGCTATGCCATGAGACCTGGGCATGCCAAGAGCTGCACCACAACCCAGCACCCCCAAAGCGCCTTTCCCGGTCCCCGCCAGCCGTTTCCAAGCACTGACCCTCTCCATAAACAAAGGAGAGGGAGAGGGAGGGTGGCTGGCATGTTAATATACTCTCCCCCCCTCTTTTCCTCCCTTCATCCCTCTGGGAAAGGCCTTTGCAGATATAAGCAAACCTTGATTAAAAGCTGCCTGACAGGCAACGGCAGCAGCAAGCAGCAGGCAAGGAAGCTCTCCAAGTCCAAAGGGAGCTGCTTCTGCTGCTGCCGCTGCTGCCTCCATTCTCAGATGTCCCTGATCCTTTAATCAATCACAGCCGCGGAAGAGAAGAGCAAACAGCCGTGCCGGGGCAGAGGTATGTGCACGCATTCGTTCCAGCCGCAGCCGAGGCAGCAGGGCGGCCGCACGCCTTCGGCTGGAGGCTCGGAGCCGTCCCTGAGCCCGGAGCTGCTCTTTCATCTCCTGGAGACACACAGGGGCTGTGTCCCTGCCGGTGCCTCTGACAGCCCCGAGGAATCCGGCACGGAGGATGGTACCCCGTGGGCTGGAGGCGGCAGGAGGAGCCTCTTGCCCTCTCCCCAGGTGATCCAAGATGCATCCCCAGGTAGAGGATTCTTCCAGCTCCCATCCCATGGGCTGTGCCACACCGGCACTTACGTGCCTGGCTAGCAGCGAGAGGGGAGAATGGGGTGTTTGCAGATGTTGGGGAGCTGTGGGAATGGGGGTAGCCACAGGGGGCCAGCCTGGCTGTTGTGGCTAACACTGGGCTGGCCAAAACCCATCTGTCCTTTGATGGCACATCATGGCTGGGCACACGGAGCAGCACCCGTGGCTCCTGCGGTGTCCCCATCAAGGGGCAGAGCCCCATCCTGGGCTGTGTGGGGTGGGCAAGGATCTGCTCCAACCCCAGAGGGACAGGCAGGGCCTCACGCCAGCTGTGGCCATGCCCAGAACCACCAGCCTGCAGAGAAACCGCCCACCCCCAGGATGATTTGTCACCAAGTGCTGTGTGTCACCGCGGGGCTCGCTCCTTAGAGAGGCTGGAGATGGGGGCGGAGGGAGGGGAGAAAAACACGTCCTTTTAATAAAACCCAGCAAAATCCTCTCGTTCCTGACGTGCTTCCCCAGCTCGCGTGCGGCAGCGGGAGCTCCTCCGGTGCGAGGCCGGCAGGGGCAGGCAGGGACCGCGATTTTCCTGCTTATTTTTGCTGTTGCTTATTTTTAGCGCTGCGTCTTAATATATTGTGACAGTGCCCTGGGACGTAGCGCGCCTCCGGTCGCAGGAGAAGGTGTCTGGGGCAAAGCTGCTCAACGCCACGAACGAGCCGCAGCCAATCGCCGGCACAAGGCCGGCTAACGAGGCACCCGCCACTAACGGGGGTCCCCGGGAGAGGCCGGGGGCAGTGGTGGGGATGAACCTCTGCATTGAATTTGTCGGGGCTCTGCAGGGAGGGACTTGCTCTCGTGGGAGTCACGGGTTGTAATATGATTTTAAATTAGGCAGTTCTGCTAATGACGGGCTGGTTGCTGGCAGAGCTGGTGCCAGGATGGTGCCTTCGTAGAGTGGGTGCCTGTGCAGACAGGGACATGGATGGTTTGATGTTTCAGGTACCTCGTGTGTACTGGGGGACTCCAGTGCTGTGCTGACTTCGATCTCCCTCCCTGGAGCTGTTTTTTGGGAAGGGTTGAGTGGTTTCCATGCCAAGATGTGCCTCACGGTTGCCTTTTTGGACCTCCAAGTGAGTTTTGATGCAAGGCAGAGAGGCAGCTGGCTGAGGCACAGGATCTTACCGGGATCAGGGTGAGATCCCACCAAGCCAGAGGTTGCCAGCACTGGCTCAGCCGTGGATGTAATTCCAGTGGGGATGCTGTGTCCATGGGGAGATCTGAGTGCTGGGTTTGGCACTGGGAGCCTGTGTGCACGGGCACTGACTGCCCCAAGCCCATTAGTAATGGATCTTTGTGGAATCACCCTCCTCATTAAGGCAAGCTACCCCGTGTGTCAAAGCCACTTTATAAGGAAATTATACTCGGCTGCAGCCGGGATGTGCATATGTAAATACAGCAATGAACAGCCCTGATTGAGACATCATGGGGCAGCTCAGCCCAGGACCCCTGGGAATCTTCAGTCCTGGGGGAAACAGCAGTTCCTAAGGGGCTGGAGGGTGTGGGATGCACCTCAGCCACCTCCTGGGGTCTGGCAGCCCCTGTGTGCACTCAGAGCTTTGGCAGGAGCCATGGAGCTGGTTAGGGCTGGAATGTCTTCAGGTGTTGGAGGCTCCAGTCACCACATCCTCCCAACAGCATTGCAAAGTATCTCCTCTCTGTGTCTGGGGGAGTAGAGGGGAAACCCCTCTCTTCCATCCCACCCTCCAGTTTTGTCAAGATGTCACTGCATGCCCAGCACTGGTGGAGGAAGTGTGGAGTCCCCCTCTGCTTCTCATGTCATGACCTGAAGCCCTGCTGAGCTGGGATTAAATCCTTCTGACCACACATCTGAGGTGCTGGGATGCTCCACACACGCACTGGAAACGTTGGGATGCTCCAGCATTTGGAAGAAGCAGGAAGAATTTGCCAGAGCTGAAGCCATCACAGGGCTTTGGGGCCCGTAACAGGACACTGAGGACACCAAAGGACACCATGAGACACCGAGGTTCTTCACACAGCACCTGTGCTCACCGCTCCTTTCCAGGGACACCAGGCCCCCGGGATCCAGCTGGAGCATCCCCACATGCCAGGACACTGTGGAAACAGGGTGACAGCTTGGCAGGGAAGTGAGACCCTTCTTTTTTTTGGCAGCGTGTTCCTAATCAGCAGGACCCGCGCGCCCCGCTGCAGGCACGCCGCGCGCTGCTATTTACGGAGCTACTTGAAATACACCTGCAAGAGAGGAGAGGAGAGAGGAGCGCCAGCAAGTAAATAACCCAGCAACCCGCCGGAATGAAAACAGGGAGAAGAGATGAAGGCAAAAAAAATCCCCAGAATGAAGTGTGATGTGGAATTGAGGGGCTCCATCCCAGTCGTGCCCTGGTTTTGTGCCAGGGTGCTCACTGGTGTTGGTGGTTGATGGGGAGACCCCATCCCATTGTTGGCCATGGGGGATCTCAGCACATCTCTGGAACAGGCAGGGGGATGGATGGATGGATGGATGGATGGATGGATGGATGGATGGATGGATGGATGGATGGAACCTTTTGCCCCACTTGCTTTGTTTACCTCGTGCTGCTGTTCAGTTCCTGCCTCCCCCCACCCTTTTCTGAAACATTATAAATCAAACAGCTTAAAATGTAAAGCATCAAAAATTCTAAAACCTTCATCTATTATTAACTGTGACAGTAAATTCTACCTCTGAATGTTTCACATAGCAACTGTTACCAGGACTCAGCATCCAAAGCTGATGTTCCAGCAACTTTCCATCACAGTGCTGCTGCCACTCCAACAGTGCCACACCAGCCTGGTGAGACCTGCTGCCACTCCCAACACTTTCCAATGGGGTTGGGATGCCAGCACAGAAACTGAGCTCAGATTTAGTAAATACAGCCCAGGATTGGAAAGGAACTTGGTGCCTGCATGTGGGAGCTGATGGTGGGATCCCCAATATTGGTCCTATATCTGTGTTGGTCATGCAGCCCCCCAAACTCCATTACTTTCACCATCATGTTATGAAGTACCATAAATAACAAGGATGGGAATGCAGTGGTTAAAATGGATGGATAGGGAAGGGTTTTGGCATGGGTTGTTCTTCTACCTGCACTTCGTCCCAGTGCTGGAGTTGTGGAGTTGTTGTGGCAAAGTGGTGACCCTCACCCTGGCATGGGCAGGGGTTCTCACTGCTCCATTGGGTTGTGGTGAGTTTGGGATGTCCTGGGTGCCCACAGGGACCAGGAGCCGAGTGTTCACCGCTGGGATTTGTTCACATTTCAGTGTTTGCTTGCCTTCCCTGTGTGCCATCATGGTTCTGTTCTATGTTGTGTCCCCTGCCTGGAGGTTGAGCTGGGCTGTTTTAGGTTGGATTTGGCTGTGTGGCAGCACTGTGAGCCTGGCTGGAGGTAGGGAGAGCCGTGGCTCTGCAACCCCTTGGAATGCTGAGCCTGCTCTGGTTAAAACCCCCCCAAGTGCACAGGCACCATGACCAGGGCAAGGCACCAGCACCCCAAGCACCCAAAACCACACAAATTCCCCCAGCAGCACCCACCAGGCCATGCCTGGTGCCCCCATACCCTGGCACAGGCATCCCTGCCTTGCCATCATCCTGGCTGTGCCACCTTCCTGCAAATCCTGTGGCTGCCCACGGGGATCTCGAGTCGTGCCATGCCGTGCTGTGCTGGCTGCGGGGCCAGGCAGCAGCGGCTGCTCTGTGTCTCCCCAGGGACAGGCAGCAATTTTCCTGCTCTGAAGAAGCTTGTGAAGGTTTGAGTGAATCTGGGAAGCAAATCTAATTGGCAACCTGGTAATTCCTCGGGGGGACATGTACTTTGGTCATATCTAAGTACATTCCAGCCAGTGTTTAAGACACGCTGAATCCAAACTTGGACAGTCAAATACCAGCAGCTCTAAGCTCCTTATCTATTTCAGGCAGATTAACTCCTTAATCATCTCTTTTGGAAGTTCCCTGCCCCAAATTCCTCTCCCCTCCTCTTCCCCCTCCCCAGTTTTTCAGCAGGAACAAAAGGAACCGATTTTGCAGGGTGCCAAAGGTGGGGACGGCGCCCGCTGTGATTGACAGAGTCAATAACCTGGAGCCGGGAAAAGGCCTTTGGAAATCTGCTTCCCACTTCACCTGCCCCAGTATTTGTCTTCAGGATTTGAAGCTGGAGAATGTATAATTCCGAAATAATTTACCACACAGCATCAAACCTCAATTTATTATTTTCAACCTTCCTTTCTTTTATATATATATATATATTTATTTTTTTTTACATGATTTGTTTTTTCAACACCGTTTTATTCTTATTTTTCCTTTCCCCCAGGGGATTCTTGCTCAGCATCCCCTAGCAGGTGACCACTCTGCAGCCCCTAGCCCTGCTTGTTGCAAGGGGATGCTCATCCCCTCCCTGGCAGGCAGAGGAGGCCGTGCTGAGCCGTGGGGACACAGCCGGTGCTGGCCACTGTCACTCAGGGGAGTGTCGGAGCATTACACTTCATTACCGAGCTGTCTGCTGCCGGCAGGGGATGGCTTAGGGCAGAGCCCGGCAGCGGCACAGCCGGGTTTGGCTTTGCTGCATGGACCTGTCTGAGGGCAGATGCTGAAACGTGGCATCTGTGGGGTGCCCATATCCGAGGGGTTTTGCTGTGATGGCAGTGGAAAGCTGCTGGTTGCTGGATCATGAGGTTGGCTGCCTCAAAAGTGAAGGCAGGAGTTGCCACAGGAAGGCAAAAGGGGGACAGGGTAATGCCCCCTGTACCTGGAATCCCAGTGAGGCGGTCTCAGTGAGACAGGGACTGGGGATCTCTGGGATAATTGAATAGCGCTCCTCTAAAACACAGGTGTAAATGTCCCATGTGCCCGACATGGTGGGGACACTGGGACAAAGCCACATCTCCTCCCAGACAGGAAGAGAGAGTTTGGGATGGGGAGAAGGCATGGGATGGTGCCAGGGTCTGTCCTTTGCTGTCAGCAGCCATCCCACAGCACCTGGGGCCTCCTGGTTTTGGATGTGGCAGAATTTGCTGGAAGTTTTCCTGATAGAAAAACTGGCTGTGACCAGAGGGCCTGGACCCAGTGGCACATTCAGAAGAGCTGGGAATGTCCTGGGAATGCCACCTGTCATCCTTTGGGGTCTCCAGTTCTGTTGGGGATGGAGAGACCCACTGGGGAGGAGGTCCAGGATCTTGGAGCTGGGACACGAGCCTGCTCCATTCCAGTGCTCCTGGGCTGGCACATCCCAGTGTCAACACTGGACCCCAGAAGAAGCCCAGACCACTCTACAGTTGGGAAACTGAGGCACAGCTAGAGAGAGGTCCTGGTTCCAACCCAGTGGATTTTCCAGCTGAAAGGTCAGCAGGTGCCAGGGGACCAAGAGCCACCCCTGTCACATTCCCCAGGGAGTGCAGCCTTATGCATCCAACCACATCCATGAGCAACCAGCTCACGAAATGCAGAGCAGATCCAGGACTGGGATCCTTTCCCTCTCCCATACTTGGGAGAGCTTTTATTTGCTTTTATTTTTGTTGCAAGCAGCATGAACCCCCCTGGGGAATCAGCATCCCAGAGGAGGGTGCCAAGGGCATGGTGTCTGCCTTTCCTTGCAGGGATGGAGCTTCTGTCCTGCTTCAAGGGGAAACTGAGGCAGGGGAGACAAACAGGATGTGGGAGAAGAAGGGAGGGTTAATATTAGCGGTCACAGTAATGATTGGAATGGTTAAGTATTATTGGAATTGAAGTGAGTCAGGCCGAGAGCAGGAGGGGAGGGATGAAGGAAGGGAGGAAGGAAGAAGGATCCCAACCTGTCAGGTAGAAAATGAGTAAAGAAGAAAAATGTGAGCATGTGGAGAACTGGCCAGGCTGTCACACTGGCCCTGTGCTGGCCCCGTGCTGCTCACTTGGGGTGAGCTGGAGGGTTGGCTCAAGGTCACCATGGTGGTGACAACAACCCCACAGCCACGGTTGTGCCCATTGGTGCCCTGGCACTGTGGTACTGACAGCTCCAGGCAGGCCAGGATTTGGGTTTGGGATTGCTGCATCCCTCCTAACCTCTGCTGTGTTTCCAGCCTCCTGCAGGGTTGGTTTTCCTCTCCCCTCAGAGCCCCAGGGTCGATGTCCAGCTGCTGGCTGGGAGCGGGATCATGTGGAGCCTCACTCCATGGCACATCCGGCCATGAATTTTGCTCTGCAGTGGAACATGGTTCACCTCCAGAGAGGGAATTTGCCCAAGAAGGCTCAGGCTGAGCATCTGTTTTGCTGTAAGCCTCCAGCCTTTTTTTTCCCCTTCTTTTTTCCTTTCTTCCCCCCTTTTTTTTGTCTTTTTGTCTTTTTTCTTTTTATACCTTTTATCTTTTCCTTTCTTCTTTTCTCTTATTCTTTTTCTTCCTCTTTCTCTGTGTTTTTCTTTCTCTTTTTTATTTTCTTTTTCTTCTTTTCCTTTCCTCCCTTTTTCTTTTTCCCTTTTTTCTTCCTCTTTTTCCCTCTTTTTTTTTCCTCCCTTCCTTTTCAAATCCTCCCTTACCAACTGACATTTTCCACCACCAAGAAAAAAAAAACCCCAGCAACTTGCTCTGACTCCCAGAACCTCCCATCATCCTCCCCAGCCCAACCCTCTGCAAACCTCCCATCTCTGACATTAAGGACCCAATCCCCCGCTTCTAAAATAAAGGAGGAAAAACCAAGGGGAGAGAGGCTGGAGCTGGCGGCTGAGCCGGATTTCCATGTGAGGGGATGAGGTTGGGGCGGCCACGGGCTTCCCCTGGCAAGCGACAGAGGAACCGGGGCCAGCAGAAACGTTGAGTCATGAGTGCGGTTCGCAGGCGGTGGATTTTTTCCCAAGGAAAATTCCTCACTGGGGAGGAGCAGAGCTGGGAGGGGGGGCAGCAGGGAAGGACTGTGGCCCCTAAACGAGCCGCTGATCTGGGGACGGGGATGCGCCCCATTGCGATGGGAATTCCCTGGGCAGGTTCCAACCCCCGGGAAGGGCGGTTTGGGTAAGGGGGGGACCTGCCTTGGGAATTCCCCAGCAGCTGGATGGGAGGAGCAGCGTGATCTGGGTGGGGGCTGCAGGAGATGAGGACCCCATCCTTCCCCCTCCTCCTCCTCCTCCTCCTTCCCCACATCCGCCCACCCCCACGCAATGGGCGGCGCAGCCCCAGCTCCATTTATCATCATCTGCGGGCAAGTGAAGTGTGCAGGGAACAGCTGCTCCGGTCGGCTGAGCGCCGAAATGGGGCGGGACGCGGGGCTGGGGGGGCTGCGGGCTGCCCTGGGGTACCAAACCCCCCCAGGCGCTGCACTGGGACGGAGAACTGGCGTGGTGGGAGATGCTGGTGGTGATGGGAGGGACTGGGGAGGTGTATTAAAGGGGTTCACTGGGGAGGGAGACCATTATTGGGGTGTATTAAAGGGGTTTATTTGGGACAGCGCATTAAGGGGTGCACTGGGGAGAGGGTGCATTAAAGGGGTTCGCAGAAGGGGACATTGAAGGGGGGGCTGCTCTGGCAGTGGGGTGTCTGTGGGGTGCAGGGACAAACAGCAGCAGCTCCACAACTGCGTGCAGGGCTTGCTCCTACCCCCGGCGAGCCCCAGGGGTCCCTCTGCACTGCTGAGGGGGGTCAGTCTGGGTTCCATCTCCCCAGTTCCTCTCATTCCCAGCTCCTGAGGCAGGATGCCCTTTCCTGGTCTGTCCCACACACCCCGGCTCCCCCCCGCAGCCTCCCCTTTTCTCTCCTCCCTTAATAATCAAATTCTCCGGAGCACTTTGCGGTGTGGCAGCCAGCCAGAAAGGGTTTCTTTAAACTCCACCAGCTCACAATTAAACAAATCCGGGGCTGACGCTACTCGATAGGCGCTTATTCCCCTCCCTGAGAGCTGCCGGGGGATCCGGGGGGGGTCCAATCCTTTCGTTCCCAGCTCCGATAGCCCCTCACCGGATGGGGCTGCACCCCTGGGTGTGGGACCCGGCTTCGGAGGGGGTTTGGGGTGGGGAACGGGGTGTCCGCGGTGCCAGCGCTGCTCCGATGGAGGAGCATCCCCCTGCGAGAGCACGCTGCTATTTTTAGTCGCTGAGTCCTTGTTGATGGCACAGCAGCGAAGGCGAGGGAGCAGCCGGAGGAGCAGCAGGGCTGGATCAGGCCCCGCGGGATGAGGCAGCAGCTGGGAAGCAAGGCCGGCGTGCAGGGAACCGGGGAACGCCCTTTGCCCCCTGGGGCTGAGGCTTTGGGGGTCTCGGGTGCTTACCGAGGGTCCCTGCCACGGGAAGTCCTGGGCTGCCTTCAGAGGGCTCCGGATCCGGCCATGCCATGTCCCTGCCAGGCAAGAGGAAGGGGGAGGAAAGGGGAGAAGGCAGGGGAGGAAGGAAGGAGGGAGGAGTAGTGGGGAGGAAAATAACACGGAATCCAGCCACGCAGCACAAATCCTCCCCAGCAGCAGGCAGGCCACTGTGTGTGCTGGCCTGGCAATGCCATGCATCAGCTCCCGTGCCATGCATCAGCCCCCGTGCCACGCATCAGCTCCTGTGCCATGCATCAGCTCCCGTACCATGCATCAGCCCCCATGCCATGCATCAGCCCCCATGCCATGCATCAGCCCCCGTGCCATGCATCAGCCCCCGTGCCATGCATCAGCCCCCGTGCCATGCATCAGCCCCTGTGCCATGCATCAGCTCCCGTGCCATGCATCAGCTACCATGCCATGCATCAGCCCCAGCACCGTGGCAGCATGACCCCGTGCACCATCACAGCCCTAGGTCGTGCCCTGGCGCTGGGAGGTGCATCAGGTCCTTGCGTGTCCCCCATGAGTGACACGGGGGCTGTGCTGGGGTGTCCGTGCTCCCTTGGCACCAAGGGGATGGATGCTCTGTGGTGGCTGTAGCCAGCAGTGAGCACTGCCCAGGGACAGGGTGGTGCTGGTCACCGTGGTGGCCCCAGGTGCCTGCCCTCTCCCTTCCATGAGCCCTGGCCACAGCACGGCTTTGCCAAGGGCAGGTGTCCAGCCACAGCCGTGCACCGACAGCCCTGTATCGATTCCCATCTCAGAGGCAGTGGCTGGAAGCTTCCTCAGGGTCAGGAGAGCACATCCAGCAGGGACAGTGAGTGGGCAGGGCCCCCGGGACCAGCCACAGCCACCTCCCTCTCCGGGGGAAGGCCGTAACCTCCCTGCTGTCGACAGCTTGATTTGATGCCATTAAAGCGTTTGCTCGCAAACAGCCTACATCAGGCACAACATCTGGCACGGCCCTTCCCCAGCAACGCTGTGGCAGATCCGAGGGCAGAGCTGGCCTCTGGCTCTGCCAACAGCTCCGGGTGCTGCTGGTGATGAGCCTGTCCCCTCCCAGGGGCCCACAGGGACATGGGACCGTGGCTCTGGGCTTGTAGGATTTCAGCTGGAACACGTTCCCTCTGTGCATCCCCACCTCTGTGTGCCGGTGACTGATCCGTCCCCTCGCACCGTGCGCTTTTGCTCATCCCGACGTTGTCCCAGCTGTTTGGAAAATTAACAATAATTAATTAATAACAATAATTAATTAATCACGATAATTAATAATAAAGGAGAAAGGGGAGAAAAGCTCCCCCTAAAGCTTCAGCCTAGGGTCTCCTCAAGCCAGTTTCATTTTTCAAACCCACTCCCACACAGCATGAAGGGCCCTTTGCTCCCATTAATTCTCCCACCACAGCCCAGGGCTGCCCCACAGCCTGCCTTTGATTTTCCTGCCTTTGTTCCAGCAGCACCGGCACAGGGCTGGCACAGGACACCATGCTGTGGCAGGGGCTTTTTGTGCCAGCTTTTCAGATTTTTTTGACCCATCTTTTCCCTGGAATTTAGGCTTTAGCTGCATCCAGCTGTCCACAGAGCCTACAAGATGCAACTGCAATATGTGACATGGAAAACATCCCAAAAGGGGATGGGGAACAGGGAGGGATGGGGTGCTGGGCTGGTGTGGGTGGCACTGAGCCTGGCTCCAGTGGTGCCCGAGGACACTGTGTGCTTGGTGCATGCCTGAGCAGCTGGTGTTTATGGAAACAGAGCTAAGTAAAGCCCTGTGTGTGTGTGTGTAGACCCCAAAAAGGTACTGAGGTGTTACTGGTGGGTGCTGCAAGGAAAAGGGCTGAGCTGGGACTCGTCAAACCAGCAGTGTGGTTTAAGTGGCTGTGGCAGAACTGCCAGCAAAGGGACCATGTGGTGTTTGGCATGTTGTGGCAGTGGCATGAGGGTGATGGAGGGACATGTGGGGACACACACAAATCCATGTCCCAGCTCAAGGCTTCCTGGCTCCACAGGGAAGTGTGCCAGGAGCTGGGATGGGCTTGGACAGACGCTGGCAGCGTCAGACCCCATCCTCTCCTCTTGTTATACTCATTGCCTTGAGGGAGGCTGAGGGGACAACACTGGTGTCACCAAGGGAGCAGCACTGGGGATGTCCCTGGACAGCAACAGACCCTTGGGGCTGCCCTAACCCAGACTGACAAATCTCTGTCTCATCCAGGCTTGTGTCCACCCCAGGACCTTCAACCCACCAGTGCTGGGGACAGGCAGGATGCATCCCCCTGCCACCAAGCCCTTCATTAGCCCCCACAAGCCACTTGACTGCCTTAAGAGATCAAACCAGTGACCCAGGTGTGTCTCTGCTCCCAGAGCAAGAGGGGTGAGGAAATGGGGAGCTTTAATGACGACGGTGCCGAGGCACTCGGTAATGACGGCTGCTGGCAGGAGCAGACAGCTTCCAGATGGCATCGCGCCGGGGCAGGGGGATCGCTGGGGCCGGGGGGGCTGCGGGAGGCAGCAGCCGGCAGAGATGGGCAGAGCCAGCGAGTTGAAATGACTTTTTTTGCAGCAGAGCCTGCGGTTCTGGCCCTCCGCGCTGCTGCTTCCAGTAATTAGCCCAATAATTAAAAAGAATGGCGATAAGAGGGGTGTGCAGAGGCGCTCGCAGGATCCCGGCATCCCTGGGGAGGCGCGTGAGAAGGGCGGGAGTGATTTGTGGATGTGAGGGGTGGTGGGTGTGTGAAACACAAAGCAGAGGGACCCCGACATGGGGTGGGGGGTCACTGCACCAGGTGACCAGGCAGGGAGGGGTGGGCAGCAGGGATGGGCAGCTTCAGCAGCAGCAGTGGCAGGAGGGTGGCTGAGCCCACTGCAGGCGGGGAGGAGGCAACCAGACCCCAGCACCCTCCTGCCCATGGGCACAGTGCTGCGATGCAGGGAGATGGGATAGAGGAGGATGCAGGATGCTGCAAGATGGAGATGCAGCGCCAGGCAATGTGATGCAGGGCGGCACGGCACGATGCAGAGCGATGCGAGGTGACACAGAGCCAGCTGCTGCCCTCCGGGGCGGTGCAGTGCACAGGGATGGGATGCAGGGCAATGGGATGCCGTGCAGGGCAATGAGATGCAGGGCAATGCAAGCCGATGCAATGCAGGGCAGCACGATGCAGGGAGATGAAATGCAAGGTGATGTGGTGCAGGGTGATGTGAGGTGAGGCAGGAGGAGGCGATGCAGGGCAATGCAAGGCAACACAGTGGTGCAGGGAGTCAAAATGGAAAGTGATGCGATGCAGGATGAGGCAAAGCAATGTGATGCAAGGTGATGCAAATCAGGGTGATGAAATGCAAGGCAACACGAAGCAAGGGTAGGTAGTGGGAGGCGATGCAATGCAGGGCAAATCGGGGCGATGCAATTCAGGGTGAATGCAAGGCAACAAGATGCAGAGGTGAAACACCAGGTGAGGTGTTGGAGAGCAATGCAAGGCCATGCAGGCAATTCAGTGCACCATGGGGTGATGCCAGACAATGCAGGGCGATGCGAGGTGATGCAGCATCACGTGCTGCGTTCCAGGGCGGCTGTGAGACGATGCCCAGTGGGGCAGTGCCCAGCAGCTGAGGTGAGGCAATGATGTCCCCATGGTGCAGGTGACATCGGCCTTCTCGGTCCCCGGCCCACCGCGGTGGCGACGCTTCATTTGAATTCTCGCCTCTCTCTCTTCGCAGATAACAAGCCCGCGCCATGCAGTCCTTTCGAGAAAGGTGTGGTTTCCATGGCAACCAGCAGAGCTACCAGCCGACTTCACAAGATACATCACGCCTGGAGAATTACAGGCATCAAAGTCAGGCAGGGCCGAACTGCGAGCGGCAGAGGCTGGTGGCGAAGGAGTACTACAGTCAGCAGCAGCTGCCGTACGCGGGCTATGAGAACAGCGCCGTGGAGAAATACCACCGGGGAAACAAGCAATTAGCGGGGCAGCAGCTGCAGGGCAGGCCAGCCTTTTCCAATTACACCGTGCAGGAGAACAGCCCTTATCCGGCCCGGTATTCCGGGGACGAGAGCCTGCAGGCGTGGGGTGGCCAGCCACAGGCACTGCCTGGTGGTGTGGCCAAGTATGAGGACAACCTGATGAAGAAGACAGTGGCATTGGCGGGTGGGCGGCCGTACCATGAGCCAGCGGCCACCTCACTGCCCTTCCGGACTCATTTCCAGCAGCAGCCTCAGCAGCAGCAGCCGCAGCCGCAGCAGCAGCAGCAGCAGCAGCAGCCGCCCACACTCCCCTACCCCAAGCTGCAGCGGCAGAAACTGCCCAACGATGTCTCCTCACCCATGCCCTTCTCACAGAGCCCTCATTTCGGGCAGCACTCCCAGTCCTTCCCTGCCTCCTCCACCTACTCCTCGGTGCCGGGGGGCAGCCAGCCGGCACACTCCTACAAGAGCTGCACGGCGCCCTCGGGGCAGCCGCCGCTGGAGCGGCCCCTGGGCAGCGCTGCCAGCCTGGCCCCTGGCCCCCGCGTGCCCAACCTGCACGGCTACCAGCCCAACCGCATCGGCTACGAGCAGCCCCCACAGCCACCACCGCAGCCCCCGCAGCCGCCACCACCGCAGCCCCCACAGCCACCGCAGCCCCCGCAGCCCCCACAACCCATGCAGGGGCGGCATCACGCCTCAGAGACCCTCCACTACCAAAACCTGGCCAAGTACCAACATTACAACCAGCCAGGCCAGACCTACTGCCAGGGCGATGCGCCGCCCGTCCGGACACCTGAGCAGTACTACCAGACCTTCAGCCCCAGCGCCAGCCACTCGCCGGCTCGCTCTGTCGGCAGGTCCCCATCCTACAGCTCCACTCCCTCCCCTCTGATGCCCAACCTGGAGAACTTCCAATACAGCCAGCAGCCGATGAATGCTGGTGCCTTCCCGGCCGGCATTGCTGACCACAGCCATTTCATGCCGCTGCTGAACCCTTCTCCCACTGATGGGACAAGCCCTGACGCTCAATCTGGGAACTGCAAAAACTTGCAGAAGGAGAAGCTGCCCGAAAACCTGCTGTCAGACCTGAGCCTGCAGAGCCTGACGGCACTCACCTCCCAGGTGGAGAACATCTCCAACACTGTCCAGCAGCTGCTGCTCTCCAAAGCTGCTGTACCCCAGAAAAAGGGCATCAAGACCCCAGCAAGGACCCCTGAGCAGCTGAAGGGTCAGCACTGCAGTCCTGAGAGCAGCACCTACTCGGCAGAGCAGGTGGGGACCCCCCTGTCTGACCCACTGAGCACCCCCCAGTCTGTCCACGCTGAGACACAGGACACTGACTATCTCAGTGGGTCAGAGGACCAGCTGGAGAGGAGTTTCCTGTACTGCAACCAGAACCGCAGCCCTGCCCGCGTGAACAGCAACTCCAAGGCAAAGCCTGAGTCAGTGTCCACCTGCTCTGTGACCTCTCCAGATGACATGTCCACCAAATCAGATGACTCCTTCCAGAGTATCCACGCCACCCTGCCCCTGGAGACCTTCACCAAGTATGTGAGCAATGAACGGGACTGCCCCCGACTGCTCCTCAGCGCCCTGTCCCAGGAGGAGCTGGCTTCTGAGATCATCGTCCTGCAGGATGCCATCAGCGAGAAGGCAGACAAAGCCTGGGCCAACTTGCCCATGCTGGGCAAGGAGACCACCAAGTCCCCCTTCCAGCTGGAGAACCACCGGCCCAGCCTGGACTCCATGGTGAAGGGTGCCTGGCCCAGCCAGGGCGACTCCAGCACGCTCACTGAGCCCCTCAAGCTGGACAAAGCTTCAGGGGCCAGCACGGGGAAGGACTTTAGCGAGGAGGTGTATGAGGGTTCCCAGGTGGAGTTTGCAGCCACTGAAAGCAAGGATGTGCTGAAGGACACTGCCCCACTGACCTTCAACTCCAAGCCCAGCATGCCGGCAGCGACGTCAAGCGCAGGAGCCACCGGCTACAGCTGCTACTCAAACACCACCGCCAACTCGGTGGCGTCTGAAAATGCCATGGAGCATTTTGACTGGCCAGAGGAGAGCCTGGGTGAGGCCTGCCTGCGGTGGAAAGATCTTCAGGCCACCGACCTCCCCAAGGGCTTGTTCCCCAGCAAATTGGTGAGCTCCTGCAAGGAGAAAAAAAACGCGTGCGGCTTGGACCTGTGCGATGGAGAGCAGCCAGCAAAGAGTGAGCCAGTCCAGGACTTTGGCCAGCAGGTGATGGAGGAGGAGGAGGAGACACTGACCTACGATGAAGCAACAAAGGCAGACAGTGAGAGATGGCTGCAGGATACCCGGCACTGCTGCTCAGCTGGGGACTTCAGTGAGATCCCCATCATCTCCTCGCCAGATCTGAAGGAGTCAGACCTGGAGGCAGAGGAGTACTCCTCACTCTGTGAGCTGGCTGGCTCGGAGCAGAAGTCAGTGACGTATGATGCCTCACCACCCAAGCCTCCGGAGATGCCAGCCGTGCTGTCCTCCAGCGAGGTGCCTGTGTCTGCTGAGGAGACTGTCAGCACAGTGGAGAAGGAGAGCTCAGCTCCCACCCCACGCCTCTCTGGCCAGTCTGTCATCCTTCTGGGCCCTGCTGTGGGCACGGAGACCAAGGTGAAGAGCTGGTTCAAATCCTCTCTGCCCCACATCCAGCCTGAGGAGGAGAATGGCAGAGGGGAGACGTCCCACCTGGAGGCAGCTGATGCTGAATCCACCTCAACGGTAATGGCGAAGCAGCAAATCACACCCGAAAATGTGCTGGGGAAGATGGAGCCTGTGTCACGGGGCAAGAGCCTCCGCAACAAGAGGGTCCACTGCCGGCTGCCGGAGGGGGATGGCCCCGGCAGCACCGTGCTGAGCCCATTCGATGAGCTGCCAGCAGCCAGCAGCGTGGCCAGTGCCTGCCTGGGGCCAGATGGACAGACGGAGGTACCGAGCAAGAGCGCCCAGAGCCAAACACCCCGGTTTCCAGCCGAGGGTCTGCCGGCACGCATGTGCACCCGCTCCTTCACCGCCCTGGCCGAGCCCCGCGCCCCTGCCCCCCTGGAGGGACTGAAGGCCCCCACGCACCAGGAGAAGCTGGGGAAGAAGCCGGGCTGTGGCGTGAAGCAGCGGGTGGCTTTCAAAACCAGGAAACGCAACAGCCGGCCGGCTCCCAGGGTGGTCCAAAACACCAGTGATGCCACCCTCCTGGTGCCTGGCTTGGTGGCGGCAGAGGAGGTGGCAGGGCCGACACCGCTGGAGGGGGATGCAGTGGAAGCCGGGGACAGGGACCAGAGGTCGATGATCCTGCGCTCCCGGACAAAGACACAGGAGGTTTTCTACACCAAGCGGCAGAGGGGCAAGCGGGCAGCTGACGTCCGGCTGAAGAACTGCAAAGCACCCAAAAAGCTCATATCCAACAACCATCTCCCGCCTGCCTTCAAGCTGCCAGCGCCAGGCAGCCCCCACAAGGAGGGCAAGGTGGGTGCCCGGATGAAGCTGCCCAAAGCAGGGCCAGGTGTGGGGGGCAAGATGTCGGAGCGGCCGCTGCACTCACTGAAGAGGAAGTCCACCTTCATCTCCCCCATCCCCACCAAGAAGAGGAACCTGGTCCTGCGGAGCAACAGTGGTGGTGTGAAGGAGGAGAAGCCAGAGGGTCCCCCCAGCCTCTTCAAGAAGATGCCGGTGGCCAAGAAGGTGAAAGCCAAGCTGCCCCCCAAGAGCTCTGGCGAAGCCATCCCGAAGCCCCCCCTGCCAAAGGAGGCTCCTGATGTCTGCATCAAGATCACCTCCCGGGCGGCCTTCCAGGAGGCCACCAAGACCAAAGTGCTGCCTCCCCGCAAGGGCCGCGGCCTCAAGCTGGAGGCCATCGTCCAGAAGATCACCTCACCCAACCTGAAGAAGTTCACGTGCAAACCAGCGGCCACAGCAGTGGCAGCCACAGTAGCTGCCTACGGCTCCTCCCTGAGCCCAGCTGGGGCAGAGCGGGTGGTGAAGCACAGTGGGGTGGCTGTGGCAGTGGGCGATGCGCGGCTGCCCAAGCTGGCGGCGGCACAGAAGGTGCCCACAATGCCGGTGGCTGAGCCGCTCTGCCGGAACCCCAACGGCCGAGCACCAAAGGGGAAGCCGGGTGGTGGGAAGAAGCTGCCCCATGACGGCTGCCAGGGGGAGGCTTGTGGGTCAACGCCGGGGACCCAGTCCAGCCCCAACATGGTGGCCAAGAACCTGGGGCTCCTGCCCAAGAAGAGGAACCGCAAGGGCAAAGCAGCAGCGCTGGGCATGGCCAAGGCGCCCCTGAGCCCTGCTCTGCCACCAGCACTGCCCCGGGAGCGCGTAGCCGGCCCGGGAGGTGCGGAGGAGGCGCCTCGGGAGAAGAAACCAAAGACTGAGGAGAAGGAGGCGGGGAGCAGCGATGGCCCTGCTGAGGGACGCTCCGCCGCCGGGCCGGCGCGGGGGCCGAAGCCGCGGGCCAACCACTCCAACTACAACGGCTACTCCAAGCGGCAGCGGAAGCGTCTGGGCCACGGCAAGGCCAAGGCGGTGCCGGCGCGGTGCAAGAGCCGCGGGAAGCGGCGGCGGCAGCAGCCCCAGCAAGCTCCGCTCCTGCACCCCGCCGAGCCCGAGATCCGGCTCAAGTACATCTCCTGCAAGCGGCTGCGGGCGGACAGCCGCGCCCCGCCCTTCGCTCCCTACGTTCGCGTGGAGCGGCGCGGAGAGTTCTCCACCACCTGCACCGTCGTCAACTCGCCCGGCGACGAGGCGCGGCTGCAGCGTGGACCGGCCGGGCCGGCGCCTCGGCCGCGGGCGGCCCTGCCCGCCTCCTCCACCATGCACATGGGGCCGGTGGTGTCGAAGGCGCTGAGCGCCGCGTGCCTGGTCTGCTGCCTCTGCCGCAACCCCGCCAACTACAAGGACCTGGGGGACCTCTGCGGGCCCTACTACCCCGAGGACTGCCTGCCCAAGAAGAAATCCCGGCTGAAGGAGAAGGCGCGGGCAGAGGGGCCGGGCGAGGACTGCACCGTGCCCGCCGCGGCCGAGCGGGCGCCCCGCGGGACTGAGGGCGGCTGCGGCGGCGGCGGGAAGGCGGCGCGGCCTGAGGCGGCCGCCGAGGCGGCCAAGCAGAGCGCGCTGCGCTCCAGCCCGCGGGGAATGTTCCGTCGGCTGCAGAGCTGCTACTGCTGTGACGAGAGGACAGAGGGCGAGGAGGCGGCCGAAAAGCCCCGGCGGCACGAATGTCACAAGGCCGAGTCCCCGCCGCAGGAGCCGGCGGGCGACACGCAGGAGCACTGGCTGCACGAGGCCTGTGCCGTATGGACCGCTGGGGTTTTCCTGGTGGCGGGGAAGCTCTATGGGCTGCAGGAGGCTGTCAAGGCGGCTGCCGACCTGGTAAGAGCTCGGCCACACGCCCGAGGCGGCATCTTCCGCTGGCCTCCTTCAGCCAACGTCATTCCCGTGTCTGCGCCTCCGGTCGGGATGGAAATGAATAGTTCTGCCCTGGGAGAGCAGGGCAGGTGCTCAGCATCATGAGTCCCTCTGAGTCCCTGCGAGATTTGTGCTGCTGCGTCTCTGATAGCACCTGAACTCTCCCTTTTAGGCACAGAAATAATCGATGGTATTACGTTTTAGGAAGGCGACTGGGCTCCCCTGGGATTGTCACATCCCCTGGCCCAGTCGTGTGTTGCACAAGGTGGCTCAGAGCAGGACAGGTGCCACAGGGTGGGAGATGAAAATGGGCACAATGCAGCCTGATGCCACCGTGGTGGGCAGCAGGGGAAGGGGAGCTGGAGGGAGGGGGTGACCCTGCTCCTCTTCCACAGTGATTGGAGCAAGGCCACATCGCGTGAGCAAAATTGGGAGGTTGCTGAGGGGGATGAGAGGTTGTGGCTGGCCCGTTCCTGAAAGTGGTCAAGGCTGGATGGCTCTTGGAGCAACCTGGTCTAGTGGAAAGTATTCCTGCCTGTGGGAGGAGACTGGAAAGAGAGGAGGTTTTTTCAGGTCCCTTCCACATCATTCTGGGATTCTGTGACACGAATTTTTAGTGCTGGGGAGAGGAAGGGTACAGCCTCCCATCAGAGGCTGTGCAGGGGGTTTCCAGCAAGTCCCCCAGTGCCAGATTTGGGGGCTGGCTGTGTTCCCAAGCCTGTGTGCTCATTTCATGGCTGGCTGGAGGCTGCTGCCCTCACTGCAGAACCAGGTGCTCCCATCCCTGCGGCAGTCACCAGGCACAATCCAGGTCATGTCCCTTCACCTCCTGGCCCGTGGAGTATGGCTGTGGGCTCATTGTCATCCAGGGGAGTGGTGTGGCAGGTAGAAACCTCGTGGATGGCTGCAGACAGCCAAGTGACAGGCATGGTGTGGTTCACAGTGCACTGGCACGGGAGGAAGGATGGTGCCTGGGAGAGGCAAGGAGGGGCTGGAGAGGATCAGGGGACACTCACGTTGCTGGGGCTCCCCTTGCTGGGGCTGTCGTGGTTCTCTTCTTCTGTGCTGGGCTTTGACAGGGTCTCTCTGTCTCTCCACATCTCTCCTTCCCTGCTCCGAATTCCCGGGTGTGTGTACAGAAGTGCTCGAGCTGCCAGCAAGTGGGAGCCACCGTGGGCTGCTGCCAGAAGGGGTGTCCCCACACCTACCACTACGCGTGTGCCGTCGACACAGGTGAGCCCGGCCACGGGGTTGGGGCACAGGGTCCTGGGCATTCTCTGACCCAGCTGAATGATGCTCCAGAGTCAGGGGTGCGGCTCGCTGGCTTGCCAGGATGGTGGTGCCCACTTTGCCAGCAGCACTAGCAGGTGTCTCAAGCTTCTCTGGCCTCAGCTGAGCCCTTCACACAAACGCTGTGGATGGTGGGTGGCCGTGGACCAGGGGGACACTGCATTCCCCCACTCAGGGGCAGCTGCCTCACAGTGCAGGGTGTCCCCTGACACATCCTTGTCCTCTCCTCGCAGGTTGCTTATTAACTGAGGAGAGCTTCTCTCTGAGATGTCCCAAACATAAGGTAAGCCCAGAGCCCCCCTGTGCACCCCTCAATGATCTGCAGCTCTCTGTGGCAGGGTGACCTGCCTTCAGACCCCGAATTCCTGGGGACACCCATCCTGGATGCTCAACTCTGTATGGGCATCACGTCCCTGGGGATGTCGGTGGGTGCTGCTGGGTCTGGGACACCCCAGCCGTACTGAGGGGTCTTATCCCCTTCCCTGAGCACAGACGAGGTGGTGAATGATGGCTGAACCCCTTCTCAAAGCGCTGCGTCCCGGGTGAATGCCCGGTTATTGGCGGGGGTGACCGATGAGGACAACCCAGGGCCACCCCCCACCTCTCCGTGATCCCCGGGCTGACAGCTCCGTTCTCCCCGCAGAGGCAGCCGGTGTAGCGCCCGCGGGCACCCGCCCCACCGCCAGCGAGGGACCGGCAGAGGAGGCAGCGGCTGGAGCAGAGCGGGGCCGGGCCGTACCGGGGACCCGCCGCTGCCCGGGACCCCCGGGATCCCCCGAGCCCGCTCCGAGCGGGCCGAGCCAGCGCCGGGCTTTCCCTCCCGCCGGGTCCCGGTAAAACCCGGTCTGGATACGCGGGGGACGGATCGGGATCCCCCACCCGCGATGGCTGCACAGGGGGGCGGGGGGTGTCCGTGTACAAGGGGGGGGTCCCGGCGATGTTGTCTTACTGTGGGGCCGCCGGACCCTCCGTGGGTCCCGGCTCTCAATATCACACTGATCTGATCTGAGATGTTGCCTTCAGCAAACCTCATGGTGTCTGTATATATTTCAGCGAAGAAGAGGATAAAAAAAAGACAAAAAAAAAAGACCAAAAAAAAGGAGAAAAAAGAGAAAAATGAGAAAAAAAAAAAAAGGCAAACAACGGCCTGCTGTTTGAAGCACCACTCTGCTTTTTCCGTTTTGTTCTTCCATCTCCTGTTTGTCCTCACCCACACCCAGGGTGCTGCGGGGCTAAGGGTGCTTGGCCAGGCTGGTGGGCACCCACTGGGCTGCCCCAGCCCCGCTCCCAAACCCCAAACCCTGACTCATTGCACCCACCACCCTCCCACTCCATGTGGCGCTGGCACTGCTGGGCTGGGGACACCTGGTCCTGCTGTCCAGGACCCCCCAAAACTCACCCTTCTTCTTGTGCTTCGCCTCACCAGCACCCCTTCTGTAGCTCCTCTTGTGGGAGCTTTGCTCTCTGTGCTTGTGCTGAACCCCACAGCTCTGTGTGCTGAACTGGAGGAGGAGGAGGCATTTGTTTCCTCCCTTCCACATGGGCCTGGCTCACCCCTCACTGCCCTGCCTTTGCTCAGCTCCCTCAGCTTTTGCTTCCTGTCCACCTCAGTGGAGCTGAGGGGCTGCCCAACACTTTGGTGACCCCAGGCTCCACAGCCCCTCTTTGTGTCACCCACACCCTGACACAGGTAGCAACCAGCCCGGGGTGAGCCAACCCCAAATCTCATCCTAAAAACAGCCACTGGCTGCCCCCAACCTCTGCAGCATCCTGCAAAAGGGGGGCACACTGCTGGTGCCATCCATGTCCCCCACAGAGCCAGCGCCCCATGTCCCCACCACCTCTTGTGTCCCCTCCATCTCACCCACCCCAAGGTTTGCTGGCCACACAATGTCTGTTGTTTCAGCAGCTGCCTTGGACACAGGAGTGAAAAACAAAAAAAGGAGGTGAGAAAAAAATTTTTAAAAAGGGAAAAATAATAATAATAATAAAAAAAATAATTTAAAGAAGAAAAAAAAATCCCTGTGTCCTTGGCAGTGTTGCCTGAAATCTGGCTATTTTTAGTGACATCTTGTACATATGACTGTAAAATGGTAAACCGTGTGTATTATATATTGCCTCATTATATAGTGTATATATATGTATACATATACATATATATAATATATATGAAGACTGTAAATGTTAAGACTAGTGTTCTTATTAGTATATTGCTTCACACTGAAGATTGTGTGTAACAAGCTGTTTCTAAAAGATGTTTATTTTCCTTAAGAGTAAAAAAAACAGGTCATTGCATTCAGAGCGTCAATAAAGATACAACGATTGTTTTGGAAGTACGTGGCGCCCTGCTCGTGGCCTCTCTTTATCCTTGGGGGGCTGCTGGGGTCCCCCTGGGCTGTGACAATCCCTGGCTGGTCTTTTGTCCCCAAGGGTCTCTCTGGAGGGGGTGTTTGGGGTCCCTCAGCCCCCAGTGTCCCCATCCCTGCCACCCTTGCCCCCATCCCGTGCAGCCCTGTGGGGACAAGGGGTCCACAGCTGTGGGGGGCCCCTTGCCCCCTACTTTTGGTGTCTGTTCCCCTCCAATCCAGCACACAGCAGTATAAATAATCAGCTTTAATTGTCTGTACAAAACTCTCCGACTATGAAAATACCGTTTAAAAAGGGAAAAGGGGAGTGGGGGGAGGCGAGGGGAGGGGAGGGGGTCTATGTACAAGAGGGGGTGAAGCAAGGACACAGAGGCACCCACCAGCCCCCCAGGAGCCCCGTGCCACCCTGCCATCCCTTCTCCCAGAGCCTGCCCGTGCTCCGGGGTGGTGGCAGCTCTTAATGGGGGGGATCAGTGCTGGGGACGAGGGGCTAGGGTGGGGGTCCCCTCTTGCCTACCATGGGCACGTCTGGGGAGGGGGCACTTCCCCGCTGCCATGGGGCCACGGCTCCAAAAGCAAGCCCCAAACCCAAACCCTGCAGCGGTGGGGCCGGGCACAGACCCCAGGAGGGGCCCCCGCTGCGGGGTACAGGTGGCAGCGGGGGGCTGCAGGTGGCACCGGGGGGGTTCGGGTGGCACCGGGGGTCGCCGCCGCGCCTGCCGGTGCCCTGCAGTACCGCGACGGTGTCACTAGAGGTCCCCACGCCCCGTCCCCACGCGGGCTGGGGACACGGACACGGTCCCCGGGGGGACGGGGAGCCCACCCGGGGTACCCCACGTGTGGCTGCCCCAGGCTGGGACCTCCACCCCGCACCCACGCCAGCTATCACCCCACCCCTCCCCACCCACCCCTTCACCTCCAAACCCACTCCCTAACATCATCCTGCGGGGAAACTGAGGCACGGCCTCCCTCTGCCCCACATTCCGCACCCACGGGGGTGGCCGGGGGCTGGCGGCCCCTTCCCCACCTATCCCGACGTGACGGTGGTGCCGCTGCCCAGCTTGATGATCATCTGCTGGCAGTCGTGCAGCGTCCGGCGGTCGCCCAGCTTGTCCAGCGTGCGGGCAGCCTCGGCCAGCATCCCCACACGCTGGCCCGGGCCCGCCAGGAAGCTGGGAGGGAGGTAGCAGCAGGCCAGCAGCAGCGCCTCGGCGTGTTCCCGTGGCGTGGGGTGGCTTTCTGGCTCGCCAGCTGCGGGAGACAGAGCCGAGGTCAGCACCGAGGGTGCCCATAGAGATCGCTGAATAAATCTTGGGGGGTTCAGCACGGGGATGGGATCATTCGCCCACCCTGGAGCTGGTGACACCATCAGTGGAGGGGCTCACGTGTCCCAGCTCTTGGGGTGCTACAGGTGGGGTGTCCCACCTGATGACCCAGAATCTGTGGTGTCAGAGTGCTGCACATGCTGCACCCTGTCTCACCCCGTATCCCACCATCCAAGGTTGGTGGGGTGCTGTGGGTGCACAATGGGGCTTCCCACCCTGTGTCCCACCGCCCAAGCCTTGCGGGAGCTGCTCTAGGTGTGAACCAGGGTGCCCCACCCCATTTCCCATCCTCCAAGGTGGTGACAAAGGTATCCCCACCCCATGTGCCACCACCCAACAGTCTGGGATGCTGCCGGTGCAGAGCAGTGTGTCCCACCCCTGTCCCACCACAAATCCAAGGCTGCTGGGGTGCTGCAGGTGAGGACTGAGGTGTCCCACCCCATCCCCCACCCCATGCCCACCTGTTTTGCTGCCCTGCACCCCTCTCCTCCGCAGGCTGCGGTCCAGCAGCTGGTGGGTGCGCGTGGGGCTGGCCCGGGCCATCAGCCTGGCAGTGGCTTCGTGCAGGAACACCTGGATTGGGGGGAGCGGTGAGCACAGCCAGGTGCAGGGCACCAGGGGACCCAGCAGGTGACGGGTTGGGGGCTCACCCGGCGCATGGCGGGGCGCAGGGTCTGTGCCAGGCGCCGCAGGCTGCTCAGGTCCTGCTGGAAGCCGCGGAGCTCCAGGGCGGATGCCTGGTAGAGGCAGCTGCGCTGCTGGCTGGCCCCCATCTGCTGCTGCCACAGGTTGGTGCGGGTGACCAGGAGCAGGTCACAGAGCAGGAGCTGGACCGCCTGCAGGGACAAGGGGATCGGGGTGAGCAGGGGGTCGGACAGACGGACGGGGATGCCGAGGAGGTCGCTGCGGGCAGGCGCTGCTGCGCGGGACCCCCGCCGGGCTGCATGGCAGGGGCATTGCACTCCCAGTCTGACACATGCAATGCAACTACAATGCACCCCCGCGAGGGTCGGGGGCACCTCCCGCCAGGGCTGGGGGCTCGTGGCCACCTCGTCCCTCCCCAGCCCAGCTCACCTTGTCGATGGTGCCCTTGGAGGGGCTGCCCAGCTCCAGGCTCTCCCGCAGGCAGCTGCTGGCCTTCTCACAGTGGCTCAGGGTGGCCTGGCTCCCGTCCTGTTTGCTCAGCAAGGCGCGGACAGCTCGGAAAGAGTGCAGGGCAGCACGGGGAAGGGGTCTCCTGTAAGGTGGAGGGGACAGGGTCACTGCTGACCCCTTGCTGTGCACGGCTGCACCTTTCATCAGCACACACCAGGTGCTCCAAGTTCAGAGAGGCCGTGCCAGTGCAAGAGGGAGGGGAGACACGCAGTGAGGTGCCACCCCTGTCCCCGATGTCCCCAGCACTCACTCAGAGCTCTGCAGTGCCCGGGGCATGGTCTCCACCAGCGGGTAGAGGCGCTCAGCCCCCTCCTCATCTCCCTGCAGCCAGTGGATAACGATGCCAATGAAGGATGCCCACCACTTGGACACGGGGTCGGTGCCTGCGGGGTGGGAGGGACACAGGAGCAGGGTGTTTCCACTCCCACGGCCCTCCACATGAAGTGATCCCAGTGGGGGACACGCCAGCCTCACCTGTGACAGCCGCCAAGCCAGAGGCGATGGAGGGCGTGGGGCCAGGTGTGCCACTGACATCTGAGCAGCCATTGAGCAGCTGGAGGTACTCGAGGGCATCGGAGAACCGCCTGTGGAAAGGGTCTGTGAGGGGGCTGGCCCCACACCAGGCAGGGGGAGAAGGTGCCCACCCCAGTACTCACCCCTCTCCCTGGGCAGTGGGGCGGCCGGGCTCAGGCATGGCCACGCAGCACAGCGCCTTCTCCAAGAGGTGCTCACGGAAGAGCTGGGTCACCTGTGCCAGCGGGTCCACTGGGGCACAGAGATGGGGTCAGCAGGTACACCACGCCCCAAATCAGGGGGTGCAGGGTTTGGGAGCTTGGGGTCACCTGGGTTGCCGGCAGAGCTGTAGATGGTTTCCCTGGGAACACCCTTGACCGCCCAGTCCCCGTCAACGAAGAAGCGGTGACCCAAGGGGTGGCAGAGCCACTGCATGGCAGGGGGAACTGCCCCGCCGTGGGACAGGGCCACGCGCCGGGCGCTGCAGAGGAAGGGGCGCTGCGGGGAGAGCAGGGGTCAGGAAGGACCTGAGACCCCAGTCCCAGGGGACACAGGGGACACCCCAGTGCACCACACTCACCGCCAGGAAGTGGAAGCAGCGGTGCAGGCTGGCCTTGATCCGCAGGGCAGCCGCCACGTAGATCTCGGCCAGCGCTGCCACGGAGATGGCGTCACCGGCGCACTCAGCCAGGTTGACAGCGCTCAGTGCCAGGTTGATGGCCAGCAGGTGCCCCCCAGCCTGCTTCCCTACAGGAATGGGAACGGGAGGCTCAGGCATGGGGTCAGCTTGTGGGGACATGCAGGGCACAGGGCTCCCTTCCCTCAGCCCCACGGGGCCGTACCGGTGAGGTGGAGCTGGTGCAGGCGGTGATAAGCCATGGCAGCGTCGCGGGCACTCTGGCGGACGTGGGCAGCGGGCGGGGGGTCCGGGCGCAGCCCCCCAGCGCGGGCAGCCAGCCAGCGACCCACCCAGAGGCGCTGGAGCAGGTGGCGCAGCAGCGTCCAGAGCAGGCTGCAGGCCAGGTCCCCGTGGGAGGCCGGCAGCGGCCGCCCCAGCGCCCCGAGCGCCGTGCGCAGGTGCTGGGCCCCCTGCGCGAAGTCTCCCTGCGCCCCAGAGAGAGAGAGGGTCAGTGTGGCCAGGATAAAGGGACAGGGCAGGTGGGGCAGGGGAATGGGGGGCATGGTGGGACGTACCCGGTCGAGGTCGAGGTCAGCCTGCCTGCGGTGCCGCCAGAAGAGGATGGAGGGCTCGGAGTGGGGGCGAGTGACGGGCTCCCCGCAGACGAAGAGCCGCACCACCGCACCCAGCACCAGCGCCGCGTTCAGCGCCCAGAACGCCAACGTGGGCCACAGCCACTGCGTCCACCCCCATGGGTCCTCTGTGCAGGGATGGGGTCAGCAGCACCCCACCAGTGCTGCCCTGTGCCCACCCCAGGGTTTCTACCCAGTGGCCTTCATCCCATGCCCACCAAAGAGCCTCCACCCAATCGTGTCCACCCCAACAGATTCCACCCCAATGGTCTCTGCCTCACACACACCCCAGGATATCCATTCCACTGGCCTTCACCCCGTGCCCATCCCAGCAGCATCCATCCAATGGCCTCTGCCCCAAGTCATCGCCCATCGCAGACCTACCCAGAGACCCTGATGGCCTTCACCCCATATCTACCATGATCACCTCCCCTGCGATGGTCACCACTCTGACATCCCCCATCCCAACAGTCTTCACCTCATGCTGACCCAAACAGCCTCGAGCCAGGTAGCTCTGACCAAACACCCACCCCAACATCCTGCACCTCGTTGGTCTTCAACAGCCCATGCCCATCCTGACAGCCTCCATCCCCCACCCATCCCAACAATCTCCATCCCAATGCCCCCCAACCCACTGCAGAACTTACCCAAAGTGCCAGACTCAGCCATGATGCTCCTGCCAGGACCAGCGGTGTCCTGGCTCCCCAGGGGGGCTGGGGAGACAGAACCCTGGAGAAGGGAGGCCAGGGGGTTGAAGGAGAGGCAGAGGAAGACGAAGGTGCAGAGGGCCATGCGGGAGCGGTCCAGCATTCCCTGGCTGCTGGGCGAGGGCAGCGGGCGCTCCTGCTTCACCTGCATGGGCAGAGCTGCTGTGAGCCTGGGACACGGGCATGGATGAGGGGTGGGGGGCACAGGCATGGGATATGGGGCATGGGATATAGGGCACGGCATCCAGAGCATGGGGTACACGGTGTGGAATACAGGGTGTGGTAGTGGGGGGCAGGCATGGGATACAGGCAGTGGGATACAGGGCATGGGGTCCAGGGCACGGTGGTGAGGCACAGGCTGGAATACAGGGGCACAGATTTCAGGCTGTGGGCATGGGGCACAGAGCACATTTTAGGGTAGAATAAAACTGCCTCCACACCCAGCCCCAAATCATGTGAGAAGCAGCCTCAGAGAACAAGACCAGGGCTCTCAGCTCTTTCCCCATCTGGTACGCTTTGCTCTTGGCACCTCCTAGACGAAACAGGAGATTCCCTGCCCCACTCAGGGCAGGGGGATCCTCCCCAGCCCTCCCTCACCTTGCCATGGCCACAGAGGGGGCTGTCAGGCTCTGAGTCGCTGCTGCTGTTGCTGCTGCCACCGCTGAGCGAGAGTGGGCTGCTGTGGGACGGCGAGCCCACGTCTGAGGGCGGCGGTGTCAGCATCTCCATCACCTCTGCCTTCACCACCTCCATGGGGGCCTCTGCCTTGGCCCCCCGGCTGCAGTGGGTCCCCGGGTCCTTCACAGGCTCTGCAGGAAGCAGAGTAAGCTGATGGCTGCTTGGGCGCACGGAGCTGAGCCCTCCACCCCAAGATCTGCCCTTCCACTCACGGTTCTTCTGCATGGCCATCTTCAGGGCGAGGTTCTCCTGCTTCAGCTTCTGGTTGCTCTGCTGCAGGAAGCGGATGTACTCGATCGCCTTCCTCAGGATCGCCGACTTGTTGAGCTGCCAATGGGCAGGGACGGTTCAGCCCAAATGCTGGGCAAAGCCCCCCATTACCCAGGCCTGCCCCACTGCCCCCTGCTCCCACCTTGGCCTCGGTGCCCACCACCAGGTCCTTGAGCTCCACGATCTTGTCGTTGATGGAGGAGCGGTAGCGCTTCTCGATGGCGTTGTGGGCCGTGCGCTTCTCGCCCCGGCTCTGCACCAGGGCCGGTTTCCCGCTGGGCGCCAGCCGGTTGATGGGCAGCTTCTCCGCGTCCACCACCAGCGGCACCGTGGCCAGGATGGTCCCTCCGCTCACCAGCGCCTGCAGGGGTGCAGGGTGGGGTCAGGGATGGTCCTGAAACATCTCCCCACCTTGCAGCTCCCGGTGCTGGCACCTACCGGCACCTGGAGCGGGGTGGCAGAGCCGCTGGCGCTGGTGGCCAGCGAGGCGATGGTGGAAGTCTTGGCGCTGCTGGCATCTGTCTTGACGGCCGTCAGCAGCAGGGAGTCAGCCTTGATGAAATGGGGCTGCAGGAGAACCTGAGGGGCAGTGGGGGTCAGCGGGGCCGTGGGGGTCAGCAGGACCCCCCCACCCCTGGCCCTGGGCTTACCGGCACCGACTGGATCTGTGGTGACACAGACTGGCTGCTGGGGGCAGCGGGGGCCAGGAGCTGCTGGGGTGCCACACTCTGCACGGGGCCGGGCACTGTCACGGGCTGGCTGGGTTGTAGGGTGGGCAGGGGGCTGGGCAGGGTCTGCCCCGCACTCCCAGGCTGCACAGCTGGGCATGGAGCAGAGAACAGCGTTAAGAGAGCCCCTGGCACCAGCCAACCCCGCACAGCCCCATCCTGCAGGGAACACATCCTCCCTCCAGCGAGACCTTCACCCTGGGAGCCCCAATCCACCCCCCTGCACCCCAAAATCCTCACCAGAGAAGCTGTGCTGGTTCTGGTAGCCCACCAAGGGCTGGGGAGTGAACGGGCTGGGGGACGCAGGGACGAAGCTGGGGGCCAGCATGACTCCGGGCTGGGGCTGGGGCTGGCTGCTGGGCACCACCGATGGCTCCTCCTTGACACCCAGGGGTGGCGCCGGCAGGAGCGGGGCCGGGGGCGGCGGGGTGAAGGTGGCCATCCCGGGGGGCCCCGTGTAGGCGCTGCCGGTGGGGGCGGCGGGGGGCGGCTTGCTGGGACCCAGGAAGGTGTTGAGGGTGCCCGGTGTGGAGGGGGGCACGGCGCTGTCCGGGGCACTGAACTGCGAGTCGAACAACCCCGAGAAGTCATTGTCCGGCGTGTTGATCAGCTGCAGCATGTCTGTAAAACACCCCCCGTGCCGTCAGCTGCTGTCCCGCACCTCCCAAGGTGGACCTGGGCTGGCCCCGTGCTGCCCTCCCCACAGTCTAGCATTTAGGAGGCAGATCCCCATAATCCAGAGGTAAAATTCCCCGAGAGACCAAGAATCTGCTGTGCCTGGATTCTCTCAGCCTTCCACCCATCCTGAAACTGTGGGGAACTGAGGCACGGTGCTCAAAACGGGGGTGCCAGGGCTTAGCCAAGAGCAGTCAGCGTTTTTCAGCTGGTCTGGGAGTGGCAGGGCACATCCCAGCGTGTCTCTGATATCGATGGAGGCTTTGCCAGCTCATTCGTTCATTCATTCATTTATTCTGTACTGGGAGCCCCAATAATCCCCAAATCAGCCCCTGTATCGAGGGGAGGGGGTGCTCAGACTGGGACAGGGGGGTGGCACCCCCGGGATGTGCCAGACCGCAGTGCCAGGTGTGTCTGACCACAACAGTCCCAGGAAGGCAGCTGGGCAAGCACAGGGCTAAAACAGCCTGAGCGAGGGTCTGTCCCACTCACGGGACCTGGGCGCCCTGGGGTGTCCCCACAGACACATCGGGGTCTCTGTGACACCTCCACTGAGGTGTCCTGGGACTCTCCCACCATGCAGAGGTGCCCCCATCCCGGGCGCATCCCAGGACCCCCCACACTCCGCTGCCCCCAGGCTCACCCCACCGCATGCACAGACCCCGGGATATCCCCCAGGGCACCCCCCGCCCCGCACACACCCCCGGGATGTCCCCACCGAGCCACACGGCCCCCGGACACCGCCCTCCCCAACGGGGTGCAGCGCTCCGAGAGGAACCACGACGGTGACCCCGGCAGGCGAGGAGGAGGCGGCTGGCGAGGCGGGGGTACCTTCAAAGGTGCACTCCATGCAGGTGGGAGTGGGCAGGTCCCCAGGAGGAGGTTGCAGCCCCCGCTCAGCCCCGTGCCCGGCAGCGAAGAGGCCCCGGGATATTTTAAAGCCATGTTCTCGCCTCCTCCCCGGCGCCCTCCCCGCGCCAGGGCTGGAGCGCGGCCGGGGATGGGGTGATGCGACTCCGCCAATCGCCGCCTGCGCGCCCGCCGGCCGCCCCCGGCCAGCCCCCGGCGCCCAAGGTGAGCCCGGCACCGGGTTACTCCCGGGCACCCGCCGCCAGCCTCCCGCGGTTACTCGGGGTCACACTCCGCTAACCCCTCTGCCCGC